>NC_081413.1:534140921-534499254 GCF_030272615.1 Cryptomeria japonica
GTTTCAAGCCATGGTGGGATACCTTTCTTCTCCACACTCTCTTACATTCACAGAAGCCGATGACACTTCCATAAGTCAGCCACATAACGCACCTTTACACATTGAAGCCTTCATACACAAACATAGAATCAAACGAGTCCTGATAGATGGAGGAGTAGGTCTAAACATCTGTACATTGAGCACTATTAAACAATTGGGATATTTAGATAAAGCTTTGAATTCTACAAACAAAATTACCATCAAGGCATATGATGATGAAGAGCATTCATCCAAAGGCACAGTCACCTTGCCTCTAAGAGTTGGGCCATTTACAAAAGATGTGGTTTGTCAAGTCCTAGACCTGGATCTCACATACAACATATTGCTAGGACGTCCATGGATTCATGAGATGAGCGCAGTCCCATCTACATATCATCAATGTATCAAGTTTCTACACAATGGAGTTGAAGTGACCGTCAAATCTGACCCAAATCCATTCATATATTGCAACAATCTACGACCTAGATCAGAAATAACAATCCCAATCAATCGAGAAGCTATTCCTTCATCAGCATATGTGGATCCAGAATCCTTGAAACCTTCTACATCAAAGCAAGCAGAGGTCAAAGAAAAATTCAAGATTAAAGACATGGGATGTGGTGAGTATATCTTTCATGTTGATCAACTCCCACTATCTCCTAAGGTATTCAGTCAACAAGAACAACTTACAAACAATTTTCAATGCCAAGGAATTGGGTGTGAACCGCCTAGTGTTGTGGCTACTAAGTCTAAATGCAAATTTCCTCTAGTGGTGCAAGCATCTCTTGAGATCAATAGTCCTAAGAGTGGTTCTAGAAAAGAATCTATTGAGTGTATTGCCAGCCCTCTTGATAACTCACATAGCTTTACCATATCATCCGCTCATTCCATTTCCACTCCACTTCCAAACTTGGATCAACAAGAATCACAAAATCCCTTACTCATTGGGGATCGCAAATCAAGATTTGAAAAGAAAAATCTAAAAGTAAAAAATAAAGAAAAGTCCTTTAGTCCAAATCAAAATCAAAAGCTATTGGACTTTGCAAAAATCAAAGTCAAGGATAAAAATCCTATGAAGGAAAAAGAACAAGAGTTGATCTCCCCTAATATCAAAATAACTAGAGGCAAAATTTCTAAAATTTCAAGTCAAAAAGCATACTTGTTGATCCTAAGTCTCCATCATGCTATCCTACTTTCACTTATTTTCATAGTCATAAGCCTTCACAACTCATCCACTTGTTCCACACATCCATCCCCTTTTGGCGATATATCATGGACCTTTAATGGAGCTTCCTTGAAGGGCTTTGTTATCAGGGATGCCCAAACTTCTGTAGGTGACACGCATATGGGACTACATAGTCCACATGCTAGTAATTCTATCTCAGTTCCTTTATCAAGGAAGACAATCACTCGAGCTACACATCATTCAGTCAAGGAACGATGCAGTTACTATCACAAAGTCAAGCCTCGCACATTTGAGGTAGGGGACTTAGTTCTCAGGGAAAATCCCAAAAATCAGCAAGACAGAGAAAAGAAGGGCAAGTTCGAACGAAATTGGCTTGGTCCTTACATCATTATGGCAGCATATGGATCTGGGGCATATCAGCTCTCAACTACAGAAGGTGAACCTTTGGAGGATCCTATCAACAACATGCACCTTCGCAGGTTCTACACATAGCTCTTTGGAATATCCTAATTAAAAAAATACAAAAAAATCAAAAATTTCAAAAATACAAAAAAATCAAAAATTTCAAAAATACAAAAAAAATAAAAAAAATAAAAAATACAAAAAAATTATAAAACAAAAAAAATCGTTACTTGGTGAAAACCTGACAAACAGGCGCCTTGTGACACAAAAAACATTGAAAAATCGAAAAAAAATAGTAAAGAGAAATAATTTCGTCCAACGGTGAAAACCACTTCGGTGGCACCCTGGGCAAGTACCATGGTGAAAACTGGGTCACCAGCACCATGTGTAGAGACATTGCTCCTCCCTCCTTCAGGATTCACTTTCATCCTTTCACTTTGCACACACTCACAACCTATTCGTTCATAATAAACTTACCCATTCCCATCATGGCTTGTTATTGATCTACCCAAGATTGGTTAGCCATTCATAATAAACCTCCCTTTTCACCTCCCTTTCCATCCATAATAAATCAGATCCTATCTGTGGCTAAGGAAAATCCTACTTCTAGTGATGGGTGTGGAACTGAGAACATCACATGTTTCGAGGAGTACAGTTTCTTCCAACTTCCTTTAGTCTATCCGCGCACAATTCGCAATAAAGCAACATTTGCATCACAGATCCGCAATAAAGTTTCATCTTCTCCGCAATAAAGTATCAGTTTCATGGATTCAGTCAGTTTCAAATGAGACAGCAGCAACAATGGGCTTCAACAAAATCAAATCTTACAACAAACTCAGACAACATATGGTTCAGTGCTATCTATCCTTTTGGTGAAAGTAAACATTGTGACCACAATCAAATAAGACTTATACAAGTGACAAGAGACACTAAACTTGAGGACTACAGTGGATGTTGATGTCGAGTCTTGGTTTTCTTTTGATTTTATCTTTTGGTGACATGTCTTTTAGCTTTTTCAGGATGTCTTTGACTAGAGATTCTATCTCTAGGATGTCTTTGACTAGAAAGGCGAGGATGGGGTATCGTCACCTATTTGTATTTGCTGTCTGTGGATTGTCTCTTAGTAATGCTATGACTTGTCCAAGGATATGAGGACACTGTGAGTCTAGTATGAACTGGGGCATTCTTTGTTTGTGACTGTCTTATCTCCATGCAAACAGGTACAATGACTTTCTGGGTCGAACATATGCCTCGATTGTCACAACCTACTTGCCATAATAAAGCTCAATGATGATAACGCACAAGAAGCTCTTTCACTTTCATATCTTCTATCTTCCATCCCCCTTTCTTGATTGACTTCCATCGTCCTTCTCAAGTCCGCATAGCCTGCTATCACATGACTGAGTATAATGACACACCAAAAACATTTGCATTTCATGTAGTTGCACCTGCATTACCACATATAAGCATTTCATACATACATATAGATATCACAACTGCATCACATCCTGCACACAACACCTGTTAGCACAATTTACATTTGCATTATCATATTCATCTGCATTACATACATTCACATTTGCATCATGCATACACATATAAAAACATAAAAGAACAAAAATATTGCATTTCATTATGTACATATTTGCATCCCTTTCATAACCATCACATAGAAACATACATCATGAAATATCTCATCACATAGGTACACATGCATATAGCTGCCACAAGGATGAATCATCTCATATATATATCAAAATCATAAGTGTCATGATACAATGATGTCAAAATACATATGGCTATAGCCAACCCTCGTGTCGCCCTATCCGGACAGAGGAACCCACTAATAACTTCTGCCAACACTGTTGGTAGTGGTACTCCTGTCCATGTCATGGTATCCCATGCCACATGTCCCACCCTCATCTCCAGTCTCGGATCCTAGAACACTTGTCTAAGGGCATCCCTGTCTCCGTCTTGATCGTACGGAATCAGCTTCCCATCGATCAGTATCCGCAGAATCCTGTATACATCCTCCAAGGTGACTGTCATCTCCCCCATCGACAAATGAAAAGTGCAAGTCTCAGAGTGCCATCTCTCTGCTAGTGCAATCAGCAATCCCATGTTCGCCCGAAACTCAGGCACATACAAAATATGTCTCAATCCCATAGCCTCAATCGCAGCTCGATCCTCGGCTGTCAACTCAGGTCGCAACCTTTGAGTCGATGGGAATCTCTCCCGTGACTCCAGCATAGGCAAATACTCCTGCAGTCACACAAATCAATCATCTCAGTCCTAGTGACACTCACTATTCATCACAAAGTGTTGCTTCTATCCTAGTGGTACTCCCTGTTCATCACAAAGTACTACGTGTTTGGCACTCCCTATTCATCACAAAGTGCTGCTCACATTTGCACTCACTGTTCATCACAAAGTGCTGCTCATATTTTAGTGCTCCTTGTTCATCACAAAGTACTATGTCTTGGTACTCATTGTTCATCACAAAGTGCCTCAATCTATCCTAGTCTTCCCTAGAGGACTTGCTTGAGTGTATCCTCTCAGCAGCTTATCCAATTGATAGCATATGTTCATCACAGAACTGTCGATTTGGCCTTGAAGACATATTACCCTACCTAGCATGCATTAATGACAACAATTAATGTGACAAAGTACAAGGAGGTTTTGTGGTACTTACTGGCTCTCCTGCCTCTGTTGGCCTCTGAAATCGGCGAACGCGATTGAATCTGTGAGCCATTGCCATCGCTGCTGACTACTACTGCTCTATCTCGCTCTGCACTCTGATCTCTTGGAGGTGTAGATGACAATGAGGATGTATTTCCCTCGTGGTCTATCTTATAGACTGCCCTAGCCCTAGTCTCCTATGTCAGTCTTCGTTATCCCGTGACTCTGTCACTTTATCCAGTTAGTTCATTCTAGCCTTTCTTTCTTATCAAGAGATTGTCTGTGATCTTTTTAGACATTTTCATCCAATCTCTCGAGGGGGCATATCATTCCCATCTTGGGGCAATTCTGTATCAGTTCATCTTATTTTCTTTGAAACAACGCGACAAACTGCATTGTCTCAAAGAGGGGCAAAATGTAGACACCCAAAATTGTCCAATCTAATTAAATAAATATTTTATTTATTTAATTATCTAAGCTTAATTCTTCTATTAATTAAATAAATCTTTATTTATTTAATTAATTCATTTATCCTCTTCTAGCCTTATTTCTCATTTAAATAAATACATTTATTTATTTAAATTATCCTTTTCCTAAATTAAATAAATATCTTATTTATTTAATTGATCTCACTTCTTCTATTAATTAAATAAATCTTTATTTATTTAATTAATTCATTAACCTTTTCTACCCATGACACATGTCATTCATCTCTTAATTCCTACACTACCTACCATTTCATTATTTTATTATTTCTTTTACCTACCCTCTAATCATAGTCGACCTCCTTTTACACCTCTCAATCTTATCCCTCCATTTCATATAGTGTCTTCTATATAAGGAGATGCTTCCTTCATTATCAAGCCTCCCGTTGACTACTTGACTACACTACGCTTTTGAACATAGGCGATCCTACTTGCAACCACATTCCGTTCTTTGTTGAGCTCTTGTGCACATAAAATCTGAGAGCAAATATGTCAAGCAAGATCAATGGAGATAGGAAGAATGGAGATCCAAACCCTATTGGACATGTGATGGTATAATATTTTAGTACTCCATGTTCATCACAAAGTACTATATCTTGGTACTCACTGTTCATCACAAAGTGCCTCGATCTATCTTATCCTAGGGCCTATGCTTGAGTGAATCCTCTTGAGTAGTTTCCTGATTGGCAACGTATGTTCTATCACAGAATTGTCAATCCTAGCCCTATTTGTTATCCTAGTCTTCCCCAGAGGACCTGCTTGAGTGTATCCTCTCAGCAGCTTATCCAATCGACAGCGTATGTTCATCACAGAACTGTCGATTTGACCTAGAAGACACAAATTCACATTTTTGGACACAAGCGTGCTTTCATGACATAAACGCTCTTTTAGACCGCATAAACATGCGTGGCACCAATGCATATGCGCCTACATGTTTTTGACATTTTTTGGACCCTATTCTAAGTGCATTTACTACCCTACCTAACATGCATTTATGACAACAATAAATGCATCAGAGTACAAGGAGGTTTTGTGGTACTTACTGGCTCTCCTGCCTCTGAAATCGGCGAACGCGATTGAATCTGTGAACCATTGCCATCGCTGCTGACTGCTGCTGCTTTATCTCGCTCTACACTCTGATCTCTTGGATGTGTAGATGACAATGAGGATGTATTTCCCTCGTGGTCTATCTTATAGACTGCCCTAGCCCTTGTTTCCCAAGTCAGTCTTCATTATCCTGTGACTCTGTCACTTTATCCGGTCAGTCCATTCTAGCCTCTCTTTCTTATCGAGAGATTGTCTGCAATCTTTTCAGACATTTTCATCCAATCTCTTGAGGGGGCACATCATTCCCATCTTGGGGCAACTCTGTATCAGTTCATTTTATCTTCTTTGAAACAACGCGACAAGCCGCATTGTCTCAAAGAGGGGCAAAATGTAGACACCCAAAATTGTCCAGTCTAATTAAATAAATATTTTATTTATTTAATTATCTAAGCTTAATTCTTCTATTAATTAAATAAATCTTTATTTATTTAATTAATTCATTTATCCTCTTCTAGCCTTATTTCTCATTTAAATAAATACATTTATTTATTTAAATTATCCTTTTCCTAAATTAAATAAATATCTTATTTATTTAATTGATCCCACTCCTTCTATTAATTAAATAAATCTTTATTTATTTAATTAATTCATTAACCTTTTCTACCCATGACACATGTCATTCATCTCTTAATTCATACACTACCTACCCCTTTCATTGTTTTATTATTTCTTTTACCTACCCTCTAATCATAGCCGACTTCCTTTTACACCTCTCAATCTTATCTCTCCATTTCATACAGTGTCTTCTATATAAGGAGATGCTTCCTTTATTATAAAACCCTAACTTCTTGATCAATTGACTACTTGGCATATGCGATCCTACTTGCAACCACATTCCGTTCTTTGTTGAGCTCTTGTGCACATAAAATCTGAGAGTAAATATATCAAACGAGATCAATGGAGATAGGAAGAATGGAGATCCAAACCCTATTGGACATGTGATGGTATAATCTTTGTGATTTCGTTTGATTTGCATTGTCTTAGGTAATCTTCATATGTTATGGTGGATCTTTGTTGTTGTTAGGCTAGGGTTTTGTGGTTGAATTCATTTAGCCTTTCAATATCGTTATTATTGTTATCCATTTTCACCATATACAATGCCATAATATTAAGAGGGGGTGAATTAGTATTAAATCAAACTTAAACCCTTTACCATAAATTTAAAATCCCTTATTTAGAAACATATTAGCAAAAATGAAACAATTTCACAATTTCACAAGAGACACCAAATTTACATGAAAAACCCAACAAGGGAAAAACCATGGTGAGCAAGTTTCTTGATCTACTATCTAGATCTAGCCTCACTATAATATAAATAGGATTACAAATTTTTTTTAGGGATACAACCCAAAGAAAGCAACAACTCCTTGTATAACAGTTGTATGACTTCAACCAAAGGAAGTTCACTACTCCCTGATGAATACAACACTTATATAAAGAGGATTCAACCTCAAATTGGCCTAAACAATTAATTTACTTCCATCACAATAACTTTGTATGACCACATCAACTACCTTCAACTCATTGCCTCCAACACACATCCGAGTCTACTCAAATGTAGCTACCTTTGACTCATTGCCTCTAGTAAGAATTAGGCATTTCTTAGCACCCTTCCACACAACACATATACAAACACTCCTTGCTATGACTTGATATTTTATTTATATCCTCTGCAAGCCTTTAAAATATTGATTAGGTTGACCTCAAAATAGCATATAGATGAAACATGTAGCATCACACCAGTCAGCTACAAAACTCATAAACCAAGAAAGATAACACATTGTAGATCAATGCAAGGTTCAATTTGGCCCAAATATATCACAATACAACTCCCAAAGTAGCACAAACACACAAAATTATGGTGCAAGCTCAAAGAATATTCTCCTAATTAGCCAAGTTGAAACGTGTAGTCATGAAATGTGTAATAGCCAAAAGGTTGGCCCAATAAATTCTACGACAAAGAAGAAGTAATTGGGGCCCAAACCAAATGAGAAAAATGACCTATAACACTTTAGCATGCATCTCCATTCCAGAACAAACCAAAAAACATAGGCACAAATATTCCTAGTTTTCCAAACAATCATTTAACCTTCCATACATTCACTTTAGTCAACAAACAATATCAAAGAGACCAGAAACCAATATGTGGAGCACATACAAGTATTATATGATCTTTAAAAACTTTCTTGTAACTTTCTTTCACATAATCATGATCAATAGATTTGGCACAAACAAACTAAAATTGAACACAGTAGCACAACCAAACCAAAAAATGCAATCTTAAGAAATAACAATTAAGTTCATACTTGCGATACACCTAAACACAAGAAACTTTAGGAGAAGTAATGTACAAACGCTATGATCAATTCCTAAAAAATGCAAGCGAAATACTGAATTAAAAAGAAGTGTAGAGCATTCCTTTGACTCGTCTTGATAAGAAACAAAATTGTATTTACTATAGATGCCCCAGAAAGAATTGTATTTACTTTTGTGACTTAAAAAAGGAAAAATATAGAAAACATATCCTCCTCTCTCTAACTTCTAAACCACAAAATAATATCTTCAAATGTAGAGAAATTTGGTATAATATCTTGAGCCAAAGAAACCAAAAACTGAAACAACATACTTGAGTTATTTCATTGCAACAATCTATCAATCAGAGCATTCTTTAGAACATCACACTTTTGGTATCCAACCAAGAACATCATAAGCAATGATACATCACATCATTACAACCCTTTGTTCGAAATAATACACTATCCCCTCAACTGTAAAAATCTCCTTTTTATCACAATGATCTTCCCTTTTGGAGAACCTATAAGAATATTCATTATCATTGTTTGACATCAATGACAACACACTACTTCATATGTGTTGACATCAGTGACAACACACTGCTCCATATGTGTTGACATTAATGACAATACACTGCTACATATGTGTTGATATCAATGACAGCACACTGCTCCATATGTGTTGATATCAATGACAACACACTGCTCCATATCTGCAACAAAACTAGAATGTACTGGGCCATTACAAGTAAAATATTGGAGATTGACAGCTCACATTTCTATCAAGTTGCGGGTGCCGCTATGTTGTTAAAATTTTGGAAGTTAAAACTCTTGCTTTATAGTTGTTATTTCAAATAATTGAAATTCTTTTCAACTAATGTAACATGATTTTATTTATGTCATCCATGCAACAAATTTTAAAAGTATCCGTTCATGTCAATGTGATGCCTTACATCTAGGAAATAGGTTATAGAAAAAATGTATGTGTGATAGTTAGCATCAGATAGTTCTAGCACTTTGTTATTCGATATCATGTATCACGTCATGGAACAAAGTTGTCATAGCCCTTTGATAGGTGGCACTAGTGTTCTTGAGGTTGAATGGCATCACATTCCAACAATAAGTCCCCATGGACAAGTGAATGTTGTTTTATGTTGGTCCTCTGGTGCAATTATGATTTGGTTATAGCCAGAGAAACCATCCATGAGTGACACCATTTTGTTTCCAGCAGTTAAATCTAAAATCATGTCTATCTCGGGGAGTGGGAAGTCATCCTTGGAACAAGACTTGTTCGAGTCCTTGAAATTTGTGTAAATTCTTATGCCCCTAGTGGGTTTAGAAACCGATACCAAGTTTGGTATCCATTTTGCATACTCTATGGTTCTTATGAAGCCCACATCTAACAACTTTTGTAACTCCACCTTTACCAAGAAAGTTATTTGTGGATGCATCTTACGGAGTTTTGCTTGTATGGCTTTACTCCCAATAGTAGTGGTAAATGATGTAGCAATAATTCTAGATCCAGTCCTGGCATGTCAACATATGACCAAGCAAAGTTTATTGGTCTTTGTTTGAAGAACTAGATGAATTTTTCTTTTTCATCTAAATTCAAGGATTCAACAAGGTGTATTTTGTGTATAGTTTCAGTATCTCCAATGTTGACTTCCTATGTCTTTTCAACAACCAATGCTAAAATTTCCTAGTCAATGGGAAGATCATCTAGTTTGCTTTTGTCGGTGTTGTCAATCTCATCAGAAACTCGTGAATTAGAGGAGCTTTCTTCTCTGAAATATGTTTTCCTATCTAGGTCTATTGCAAAACTCTCTTTATGATCACCATATGGGAATAGATCCCGTGCACCTAGGAATTCTTCTATGGATTCTTCATTTTTTAGCCAATGTAGATGTGTATGTTCCTACTACCCCCAGTCTATCGAGTGTGGATAATGTATGAGACAGAGATCTCTACCCTCTTCATAAGAAGGTGTCATTGATATCATACATGTTCTAGTATCAAAATGATGCCTCTAGGATTTGGGGACTACTATCTTATCTTCATAGATGATTTCATCATCAACGAGTGGTTGATAATCATAAGACATGACTATTACATATGTGCTACTTCTATGAAGAGATAGGAATTCATAATCATGGGAATTAGTTATAGTTTCAATGTATGTCTCTATTTCTTATACCTCTTCATAGGGTTCTTCAATTTCCTTGATGGGAGAAAGTGAAGTTTCCACAATATTGATGAATAGAGGGACATTCCCATCACTTGTGGATGCTTGCTCTGTGACGGATATAGCCCTCATTTTTGGAACAAGGATTTCTAGTATTTCAACATTTAAATCACTTGTTCGTGCCAGACTTGTTTCCATTACCACATTGGCTTGTGATGACAATGCAAGTTCCATATTTAAATCATTGGTTGGTGCTACACCAATTTCTTGAGTAAGAAGTTGGGATCTCTTGACACTTGATTCATTAACAGGGTATGCTTTAGTCAATGCACTTGTTTGAAATGATGGGACAAACACCATCACTGAGAGATTACTTTGAGGTGCTGGTTCAGAATTATGTCTTGCTAGAGTGGGCATATTCAACATAACCATGGTATGTCATCTAGCTCTTGATCTTTGTGTTATATCCCCATATCCTAGACCTTGATTTTGTGGGTTCTCTCGGGGAAAAATAGGTTCTATTCTTCCTTGTCACTGTGCCCTCAAGCCTATTGTACCATCATAGCCATTTCTTTGCAACATTCGGAAACCATTTTCATATTGATCCAAGGGAAGTTTGATCGTGGACCTATCATCCTCTTCTCTATATAGCCACTAGTAGAATTCTTCTTGTAAATATCCTCATCAGATGAAAGAGCAAGATAAAGAATATTGTACCACTCCGTTTCCTTTATTTTGGATGGTTGTATTAGAAAGAGGTCTACCAAAAGATCTTGGGGAGAGAGATAACCGACCCATTGACAATGCACCTGAATAGGAATATTCACCACACCCCTCTTCTTTGATAGTGGTTGTACAAGATGACGAGTCTTGTGCATCCGTGTTTGCCAAAGATTTTACTTGTGATGTAAGAGGAGATACTTGATTAATAGGAACTTGATTATCAATACTTGCTCTCAAGTAATTACAGTGTTGGAATGGGTTTGGGTCACCGTGTATGGTGATCTCAATGCCATTATACAAAAACTAAACACATTGATAAAAATTTAATGGCACGACCTACATGGTATGTATCCATGGGTGACCTAGTAACATTTTGTAACCTACCTCTCTATCCAGGACTTGGAATGTAACATTAGTTGTGACAGGGCCTACTTGTACTGGTAGAGTAACTATGCCTTTTAATGGGCATTCCTCATCATCATATGCTTTAATATTTATCCTTTTTGTGGGATCAATATGAAGATATGAGTATCTCAAGGATTTAATCAAGTTGAGTGTGCATTTGTTTAAACCAGATCCACCATCTATCAACACTCTTCTAACGTTTCTATTGTAGATGAATACCTCCAATTTTAGTGGGTCATTATGTAAAGGTTTGTCTGCAAGGACATCCTGTTCTATGAAGGAAATACAAGTAGAAAGAGCCAGATTTCCAACTATGGATTGGAAAGTTTTTTCATCTATATCACAGGCAAAGACCAAGTCATGAAGAACCTTATCTAGGATTGCTTTATAATTTGGAGATATTCAGAGCAACTCAAAGGGTGATATCTGTGTCAGGGTCTTGTTCAACTAATCAACAACATTGTAATTCCCTACCACAGAAGGAGGGTTAGAAGGTACTCCTTGTAATGTGACTTTTGAGCAGCGTGTAGTGATTGCACAATCTCTATTCCTTATATTTATAGTGACGGTGGCAATTATCTCATTTCCTTAACTAAGAGCATTGATGGCATGGTCATAAGAGACCTTGGTGTAATTTGCAACATTGTCTTGTGTCCCTAAGATCGAATCTTTTCCCTTGTCATGTTTGACAAAGGGATCTTTAAAGATGGTATGAGCATTATTAGCAAATCTTTTGTTGGTATTCACAGTTTTGTCACCCTGGTCTATGAGATCTTGAATCAAGTTTTTCAGTTTGTAACAACTTGATGTTTTGTGTCCTTTTGTGCAGATGAAAATAAAAAAAGTTATCATTGTTCCACCAGGTCGGTTTGAAAAGACCTGGTTCATATGGCTGAATCTCTAGTAAAGTGATTACATCTGTTTGGATCAGCTTATTGAGCGCTAACTCAATTGGTTCTCCAAGTGGTGTGTAATTTCTTCTTGGTATATTTATCGTTGGAAGTCTTGCATTATTGAATTGTATCACATTTGCATTTGTTGAAGTCACATTGTTATCCCATAACTGATTTTTGTTTGGCAAAGATGATTGAACTAGTCATTGTATGACACCATTGGTTGAGCTCTGTTCACTACACGAGCATCCACGACCCCATCACTAGTCACATTTTTGTTTTTTGACCAAAAATATGGTTTCTTAGTGTCTATATTATTGGTTGAACCACCATACTTCATAATGCCTTATTGTACAAAATCCTTCTTAGGATTTAAACCTTTCTCAGTAATGTTTTTGAATGTGGAAAGATATTGCATCTGTATTGGATGCTTGATTTAAGGAATTAGGGTTTCTGTGAAAATGTTCACTTGTTCTACCTTTGGAATGTGATAGGGCATCTGCGGTAAAGAGATCTCCATCGTTGTAGAAATGAAGGAAATATTTCGCTTTCTTTTTGCTAGGTAACACATAGATCTATTAAAGTCACCGGGTATCTATGTTGTGTAAGAAATTTGTTATGAATTGCTCAGCTAGTTCTCCCCATGATGCAATATTTGGCATAACGAGTGTGAACAATTCCAAGGTGAAACCTTCGAGATTTTTTGGGAATAATCTCATCAAGTATGTATACTCATAGGCAACCTTAATGTAGGTGGTGAAAAATTCCCTGATATGATCTTTGGGATCACCTTTTCCTTTGTATTTGTCAAATTTAAGAGTTTCAAAATGAGGAGGAAAATTTAGGATGTGTAGTGCTAGATCAAAAGGATACATATGTAAATCTTGATTGTATAGCTTTTCTTGTCACTTCCCAATTGGATGTTTGTCATTTGTTGTTGAAGGTTTTGCACTTGTTGAGAAAGAATCTTTGTTTGAGTTAAAGTTGCATTTTGTGTGTACGGGTTGCCAACAAATGGATTAGTGTTGGTGTATACTAGAGGTTGCTAAAATGTTGAGTAATTGTGAATCTGTGTGCTTTAAGTCCCACTAGGCAGGGTAAAGTAATTAAACTACGTGTTAACATTTGGTTGAGTTGTGCCAAATGAGCTAGTGGGACCTGGATTCACATTTTGATGACTATATGTTGATCCAACTGAAAGCAAAATCGAAGGTTGAGTTGTACTTGTTGTATTCTAAATTTGGGATACTTGTGTTTGACTATGTGTTGGAGTACTTGATAAAGTTGGTGTCGTTTGGGTGGTAACGTTGATATGTGTTTGAGTAGTGACATTTAGATTTGATGAAGCCATGCCAAATTGCAAGCTTTTAGTTGAAACTATAGGTGCTTGTGTTGACAAGACTTGTGCATTTTGAGTAGCGTTTTGTGTGGAGCTTGAAGCTGCAGCTTGTGTTTGTGACACATTCGGTGTCTAACTAACATTTCTACTTAAAGTAACCCTTAGTAGTAAGATTGTTGTAATGTTAAAATTTTGGGGTAACTTAGCACCGTTTTGCAATAGCGAAGAGAGGTATCTATCCCTGTCATGGTTAAGAAGAGCGTTGAGAACTGTTAAGACTTGGGGATCTTGCTATGCAACCTCAAGCTCTTCGCATGTCAAGTTGTGTTGGATTTCTTGTATTAAGGGCATATTATCCATGTTTGCAAAGAATGTTGTATTCCTGTAGGGTTGACTATTTGACATGTCTATGTTTCAAGTGGGATTAAGCAATGGGTCATTGTTTGGATCCATCTTAATTTTTGCCTTTTGTGATCTTGTTATGGCCATTAAGGACTCTTAAGATGACTCTAAGACCTATGACAAATTATGATGCACCTAGGACATAAATGATAGACTTGAGATTGAAGGATTATAATGTACAAAAACTACTCTAACACCCTATTGAGGATTGGGATGAGGAGGTTGTTGAGGAAGTTGTTGAGGAGGTTGTTGCTATAGTGTAAGCCTTTATTGAATGATATCTTGTGTGACTTCTCTTTCAATTCTACGAGATTTCCTTAATTTGTCCTCTATGACAAATTCAACTCCCATATACTAGGGAACACTTGTTCTTAACCTTTAAGCAAGGTTATCAAAAGCGTCAATAATTTATTCTGGATCGTCGTTTGGCCCTAGATTAGGTTGCACAAACGGGAAGAAACCATCACCTGGTAGGCCCATCTTGACTCATACTTTGACACCTATAATGAATATGCAATTAGTGGGGGACCATAAAAGACGTAAATGGAGATTGTGTAGTGACTAAATTAATGCTATAATTAGTGCAACTTTGACAATCTTGGACTTAATGTTAAGTGCCAAATGAGGACATCAGTATGGAACATATATACGATTAATGTTGATTAATGTTGATCACTAATTTGATCACTACACAATGAATATGTCTTTAATTGTTATTACTTCCTTCACCACTTTAAATGTGTAATATAATATTATTTTAAATATTTCAAGAATATTATTATTGATATATAAATATTGATGCTCTGCAAAAAAGGAAGGTTAGTCAATGATAACAAAACACAAACAAGAAGAAAAGCCAAACTATTAGTGTCAGAAATCACAAACAAAATATTTTCCTACACAAGCATATCAAAAGAGATACCAAATGCATGACAAAATATCTAACTAAGAAGGTAAATATGATGAGGCATCTCCAAATGCCTCCTAGCATGCTCTTGGCTTCTTCTCCTTTGTTCCTCTCCTCTCCAAGTTCCAAAATAGTGTAGCTCTCAGCAGCTTTTTGCACTATGGATGCTTATGGAGGTTTGAGATTGAAGTATTTGCTCTAAATTGTAAATAAAAAGCTAATACCATGCTATTGATACTAAAATGATTTATTTTAACCAAAATGACAAGATATTAGTTGATTATGCTAAAATGCTCTCTTAAAATGCCTATAGCTTAAATGCATACAAGTTTTCAGGATCTAGATTATGAAGAAATGGGCTCTATTTATAAGTAAAATAGAGCAATGGATGGTTGAGATTGAGCAATCTCAACAAGGGTCAGGATTGAATGATTTGAGATCCATGTGAGGGCTTTCAACCCAATCCCAGGATGACAAGTGTCAATGTGAGATAGGTTGAGAGGAGAGGGAATAAGCATTTAATGCTTGACATGACCTTGGGAGTTAAGGTCAAGGTTAGTTGAATGAATAAACTCTTTATTCAAAGAATAAAAGCTTTTATCCAATGGATAAAATCTTGTGCAAAGGCAAAAGGGATAAACATGGTCAAAGCAATAAATGCTTGAGGAGACATATGAGTGCAAGTTGAAATAACCATAAATGGTTATGTAAGAGCCATTAATGGTCATGTAAGAGCCATTAGTGGTTTTGGAAGACTTTGGAGGTTAAATTGTTGAACACACAAAGCATTTAATGCTTTTCAAAGACTTTGGAGTCTTTGAGAAGTGACTTAAAGTTGCTTAGGAATGTGACAATAATTAGGGGATGGATTAGGCTAATTAGGAAGGGGTTAGAAGAATCTAGAAGGGGGTTTAGGAATGCAAGTGGATTTGGTGGGTGAAGGAAAATAGGATTTTATTTAAAATAAATTAATTTATTTCAATAAATGTGTGCAAGTTGCATTTGTAGGAAAATGCAAGTGGGGGGGATAAATGATTTAAATAAATGTTTGATTTAATTTATTTAAAAGAGGAATAGAGGATTTAAATGAAATAAATATGATTTATTCATTTAATTGATTTGAATTTGGTTTAATGAATGAATTAAAATAAATTGAATAATTTATTTAATTAATAGGAGAATGTTTGGAGATGAATTAATTTAATTAACTGATGGCTAGTGGATTTTTAATTAAATAAATAGCAAATATTCATTTAATTAGAATGGACAGATTTATGTGACTACAAATATTAATTAAAATAAATAAATATTTAATAATTTCAAATAATCGTTTGTTGCTAACTATTATATTAATTAATAATAATAATTGCTTTGTTTAGATTGTATATATAACGATTGAGGGGAAATGACAAATTGCTACCCATGAGAAGATCCCAACTTTTGGTAAACATTGTTTGTCCCAACAGATCTTGACTGGTAGCTTATCCTTGTGCATAAGATGATCTCTATATACCTTCTAAAAGCCATCTTTTGAATTATATTGTAGTGTTTTTGAGCCACATCAGATTAGCTTGTCTAGGCCATCTTTGAATGTCAAAGATCTTTCCTTGAGGATGCGTTTAAGCCTATCCCATTCCTCAATTCCCATAAATATTGAAAATCCTTTTCACTTCCAAACAAGAGTGGAGCAATTTTATTCCATCACCTAGTCCTTAACATGTCTCCCTCATTTTTGTATCAATAGTTGAGTGTCCATTAATTTATCAATAGGTGGTTGTCCCCCTCAAGAGTCTTCCCAGAAAAGAGCAAGATTTCCATCATAGATATCCCGAGATATGTATTTCAACAAGCATTTCCTAATTTTAAGTATGAATTTCCATACTCTAGACTTGCACAGTGGATTAGTCGTTCTGAATATACTCTCTCTAGTCTCTGAGTCTAGATACTTAGATTGTATAATCTTAACCCATTTAAGATGGGGATGTGTGTAAATATTCCATGCCATCTTTACTCCAAGAGCTTGGTTCTACCACATTAGATTTCTAATGTTGATACCCCCATCTTGTTTTGTCCTGCAGATTTTGTCCCATGAGATCAATGCAATTTTTTTTTTCTATTTTGACACCCCCTACAAGCAAAATTTCCTCATGATCTATACAAGTTTTGAGTTAGCTACTGCTGAAAGAGCTAGGCAAGAGAGGAGGTATATTGGCGTAGAAGCTATCATAGCTTTGATCGTGACCATCCTACTTGTTGGAAATGTGCCTCAAATTAACTTGATTTGTGTTCAGGTTGATCGAAATAACCTACCCCGATGGAACAACTGGAGAACACGATGTGTCCTTTTTCATTGGAGCTCGGAGAAGCAGGTTTGAAGTCATCCCGATGACCCGACGAAGTCATCTTCAGTCATCGAGGTAGCATCGTCTATCGGGTGGACCTGTTCGGCATTATGCTAATACCCGATGGAGTTACCTTAGGTTGACATCGACTATTGGGTGAGCTTGGTTAGCGTTACACCAATGACCCGATGAAGTCGCCTTCGGCGATTGAGATGTCATCGGCTATCGGAGGAGTTTGTTGAATGCTATGCCGATTACCCGATGGATCCGCTTTGGTCGACTTCGGTGTTATCGAAGATCGGGGTAGCCAGTTTGATTGTCTTGTCGATGACCCGATGAGGTCGCCTTCAGCAATCGGGTTGATATCGGTGATCGGGTTGACAAGATGGAAGCTATGCCGATGGCCCGATCGAGTCACTAACATCTTGAGGATTCATAAGTCCTTGGTAGAGACGTTGTTTATGTTTTAACATGTTATTCTTGTTAAGCTATTTTTATTGTGTCGTGGTACACTCTTTAGATGCATTTAGAGTTATGAAATGATATGGAGGTGCTCATATGGAGCATGTTATCTCTTTGGATGAGATGTTTTAGATCATGGTTTTCATGTTTAAGTTTGTGATTTTGTAGTTGGAATTTTGACATTGATCTTGGTTATTTTTGTGTTTTGAGGACACTGATCATTTGCTTGATACTTCATGATATTGTAGTTTTTCATTTAGAGTTTTGGCATGGGTTGATCAGTTAAAGGTACTCATGGATACATGGAAATATAGTATACCTTGGAGGTATGTATAGTTGGATGTGCTAGCACTTGCTATAGGTGTGTTTCCAGCTATGTTTGTGACAAATATTGGTACATTCGGTTAGCCTTTTTGGATCGAGAGTTTTGTGTTCTTGGAAGACAGAGTTATGGTTTTCTGTGAGACAGATTATATGGTTTTCTTAGTGGATAGCTTCTATGTGTGCCCAGTGGCAGTGGCATGGTAGAAGGAAGGTATGTCCATGAATGAGATGTGACTACTCTGCAGGTATCTCAATGATGCACATAGTAAATCCTATTTTCTGATGATTTTATGATCGAGTGGTATATCAACATTGATGGGCTTTAGAGTCCATGTTTCTCAGTTATGTCTGTAAGTGTTTGGTAGTCCAGTGAATTCCTCGTCAAGTGGGAGATTGTTGGAAATGTGCCTCAAATAAACTTGATTTGTGTTCAGGCTGATCGAAATAACCTACCCCGATGGAACAGCTGGAGAACATGATGTGTCCTTCATCGGAGCTCAGAGAAGCATGTTTGAAGTCATCCCGATGACCCGACAAAGTCATCTTTGATCATCGAGGTAGCATCGGCTATCAGGTGGACTTGTTCGGTGTTGCGCCGATACCCGATGGAGTTGCCTTGGGTTGACATCGACTATCGGGTGAGCTTGGTTAGCATTACACCGATGACCCGATGAAGTCACCTTCGGCGATCGGGATGTCATCGACTATCGGAGGAGTTTGCTGAATGCTATGCCGATTACCCGATGGATCCGCTCAGGTCAACTTTGGTGTTATCGGAGATCGGGGTAGCCAGTTTGATTGTCTTGCCGATGACTCGATGAGGTCGCCTTTAACAATCGGGTTGATATCGGTGATCAGGTTGACGAGATGGAAGCTATGTCGATGGACCGATTGAGTCGTTGTGGTGTCATTGAGAGATCGGGTCTACCTGTTGAAGTCTATTCTAATAAACCGATGGATCCGATCTATTTGGAGCCGCATTAGTGGAGTCGCTGGTTTATCGGTGATCGAGATGACATGGTTTATTGCTACACCGATACCCAATGAGTGCGCCTTCGTTGGTATCGGGGATCGGGGTAGCTAGTTTGATTGTCTTGCCGATGACCTGATGGAGTCGCCTTCGGCAGTCAGGGTATCATTGGAGATCGGGAGAACCTGTTGGGTGCTACGTCGATGGACCCGTCTTCTTGGTCATCAAAGATCAAGGTAACTCGGAAGCGGTCTCGCTGATGATCTGATGCTATGCCGATGAGTTGGGTGGGCCATGGGCTCAAACCGGTTAGAGGTAAAAGATGAGCTCGTGGTCACATTAGAAGTTCCTTCCAGTGTATTTGAATACGAACCGGTGTGATTCCTGGGTGCATGTGGGATAATTATTTTCTCATGAATACAGACCGACACAGGCAGTTAGATGTATAACCAATTGGTGCAAACTGACAGTCGAACAATCGACATGGAAGATGTAATCAGAGTAGCTAGATGTTGGTTAGGTGGATGGATGTTACTGAATGACAAACAATTGGAATCCATAACAGCTATGCTTAACTGATACATTGTAATTGATGGCTGATATATATGTTGCCAAAGATGTAACCAAAGGTGAGTAGGAGGTTACTGTGTGGTGTATGGTATGGAGTCCCGTTGGAAGCCTGAGTGTTCTGCATAGGTGATGACTGTGATCCGAACATAGATTTTGAGAGCAAATGCCTATGAAGAGGATCTATAACTTTATTGTAACCTTCTGTTAACTGTGAATAAAGTGATCTCTCTTTGGTGGTGGGTTTTTTACCCGTAAGGGTTTTCCCATGTAAATATGGTGTTGACTCTCTGTTGTATTTTCTGTGTGATTAGTTTTTCATGAGTCTGTGTATATCTGAATGTTCTGCAAAAAAATTTAAAGACATACTTGCTTGATTCCCCTTAGAATTGGTGTTAGGAGAGAGGTTTCCGCACTGTGCTTTCCTTACACTACCTACACACGAGAGCCATTTCCCTCACCAGGATGAGAGTCTTTTTTTCATCTTCTCTTTCAAGGGATCCCAAAGTTTAGTTGTTCGAATCCCTTTATCAATTAGAATACCCAGGTATGTACATTGAAAAGCTTCCCAATTTTAAAACTTAGCATGGTGGCTATCTCTAGTTCTTTTTAAGGACCCACGTTGAAGAAGAAAACTTCCGATTTCTCATTACCTAATACCTATCTATATGCTTTCTCATATTGTTTTAGAATTTTTGAATTCCATGGCCTCTCTTATCTTACCTATCCCCATGAGAAGAGTGACATCTACAAATTGTTGATGTGTGCTTGCCTCCACATTGCTAGTAATTTGAATGAATTTTTTAATGCCATTCCTTTGATCAAAACTAAGACTTCTTCCAAGGGCTTATGCCATGATGATAAAAAAGAATGGGGAGAGTGGATCAACTCGACGATATGCCCTAGATACTTCAAGAAACCCCTCTGGAGTGCCATTCACAAGTATTGAGAATCTAGGGCTTGATATGCAAAATAAGATCCAATTAACACATCTTTTGTTAAAGCCGAATGACTTCGATGCATCTACACAAAAAATACCAGTCAACTTTATCATAAGCTTTTCTAATGTCAAGCTTGATTAACATGTTGGGATTCTTCTAGCTCCGAATAGAATGAATTGCTCCTGTGCAATGACCACACCCTCCAAAATCAACCTACCCGGTACAAATCTAGTTTGCTCATTTGAAATGATAAGCGGTAATAAATTATCGAGTCTATTAGCCATGATTTTATCCAACAATTTGTATAGCGTGTTGCATAGTGATATGGGTCTGAAATCATCCCATTTACTTGCATTCTCTTTTTTGGAATTAGTACAATATAGGTGTTGTTAATCTCTTTGAGAAACCTACCTGTATGTGTAACAACCTCCAAATAAACAAACACATCCTTCCCCACTGTCTCCCAACATTCTGATAGAAACCAGTCGGGAAGCCATCCGATCTGGGTGCCTTGTCAGCTCGAGACTATCGAAGAGCCTTTTCTACTTCCTCTATAGAGAATCTTGTGTTAAGCATTTTTTTGTTTTGCTCGTTGATTAACCTCAAAATATTTTGAAGGAGATTGTTCTGATTAATAACGTTCAGTCCTTCCCAATTGTTGAGAATCTCCTTGAAGTCCTCAACAACAGTTTCTGTAGTTTATTAGGGTCATCCTCCAAGCCTGTTTTGGATATTCTGTTTGTCAGTCTCCTTTGTTTCACCATGTTATGGAAAAATTTGGAGTTTATGTCTCCCTCTTCCAACCAACACTCTCTAGATTTTAGTTTCCGATAAATCTTTTCTTTGGTCAAAATGTCCTCATGCTCACGCATCAATTATTTTTCTCGCATAATGCTTTCCTTGTCCATCCTTGATTCCAAGAATTTTTCATTGAGGACTTTGATATCATCTCCAATCCTATGTTTTTCCATAAATATATCCTTAAATTTCTCTTTGTTCCATTTCAATGTTTTCTATTTAATCTAATCAAAGACAAGGAAAAAAAGTTTTGACCCCTCAAACTGCTCTTCTTTCCACCATTTTTGTATTAATGTGAAGAAGTCTTTGTGCTTCATCCACATGAATTCAAATTTGAAAGGGCTTCTCCAAGGCTTTTTATCCCCTATAATTTCTAGGAGAATGGTGTAGTGGTAGGAGCTAGACCATGACTGTATAGTGGCTTTGAGATTAGATTGCCTTTGATGAAAAAATGATCAAATTTCTCTGCTATGTAGCTAAATCCCAACCTTCTATTGTTCCAAGTGAATAAGCCTTTCCCTATTTCCACTTCCAACAAACTATTTCTGCAAACCTAGTTCTTGAAGTCTATTTGAGACTGACCCATCTGCCTAGAGCCACCTCTATTGTCAGAAGAATGTAATATAGCGTTGAAGTCTCCTCCTAAGGTAATGTGGGGTTGTGAGAAGACAACCATCCATTGATCAATTTCCTTCCATACTTCCCTCTTCTTTGGGTTTGGAATCATTCCATATATATTGATCAGAACAAATTGTAACTTATTGCTTTTAGATTTGATTGCCAATTGGGCACAAAGAACAAAATTTCAAAGTCTAATGCATTCCTTTTCCATAAGATGACAATGCCATCGGAGGCACCGTCTACTTGAACTGCTTCCACTTGCCATACACCCATTTTCCTTGCAAAGTTTAACATTCCTTCTTTCGTCAATTTGGTCTCTTACAATATAGTAAGATATTTGCCTTGACTGCATTGCATCTACGCTTGACCAATCATTGCTTGTTAGGGGCACTCAGGCCCTTAAAATTATAGGCTAAGAGCTTCATGGCTCTTGGGAAAGAGAGTTTCCCTTCCCCACTATTGTTGTGATTTTTGTTTATCCTTCTGCCACCTCGTCCCTCATTAGAAGTTCTTAAAAAGACTTTCATCCTCTTCCATTGGTAGAATTCTTCCCATAGTCAAGAGTCTTTTTGTTTGTGATGTCCTATAATATGCCAAGCTCCATGTTATCTTTGTCTTCTTCTTCATTGGGGAGTATACCTTCATCCTCATACTGTATTCCTTCTTTTTGGACATCGTCTAAGCCCCTGATCCTTCTAATCAAGATCTGTTTCTCAGATTTCCACAACATCCACTCCCTTTAGTGTGTCTGATAGATTCCCATCCACAAACCTCTCCTAGTTTCTTATTTCTTGCCTATTCTCTTATGCCATTTTTTACCTCATACACCTTTCTCCGCTCCTTAGCTGAGACCACCTTCTTGTCACTGATATCCATTGCATGTGATCCTTCAACTTCTGTCTGATCCATAGGAGTACCTGGGGCCATGGTACCATTAATTTCATCCTATAATTTGTTTGTCTCTTCCATTAGAAAACTAAGTTGACTATGAAGTGTTACTTCCTTATTTTTATTTCCCTACTCCTGATCTGCATGATTACCATTGAACTTATCTACCTTTTTTGAAGTCGAAGCAAGGAATTCTTTATCTGGGTTTGCTCCAATGCAATTGTTATCTACTGCATTTATGGCCAGTCCAAAAGAGTGGTCGATTCCTTTACCCTTACACACAGGGTTTTGAGCAATGCATTTCCTTCCTAAGACACATTGACCCCTTGTGCCACTCATATCAATTTCTATACTTTGTTTCCATAGGTCGTTATCTATAATTATATCTAGATTGTCTAATGCTTGAAGGTCTGTGTCTAGTTCAACTAAGATCTTGCGTATCTCAGATCTACCAAATAAGAACTCCTCTTCTATGCCTATGAGGGAACCCAAAGCCTCCCCAATCCTTTCTAATGATTCTGAATTCCAATATTCTGATGGAAGGGTATCAAGTTCTACCCAATAAGGGAACCTCTTAGACCTATGTACTCTGGGATTGAAATTAGGTTCCCAATCTATTTTATAAAAATAAAAAAACCTTCAAATAGGATCGGTTCTCCATACAAGATAGCTCTTTTAGTGTAATTGTCTATACAATCCAACATAAATAAATTAGCAAGAAGGGCTTTAGCACTTACCCGCCCTTGATAGTGATCCGTCAATGACTATATTATTTTCTCCTTCTCTACATCTTCTCTCATCGACTTCACAAACAGTCTACAATGTCTGAAGTGGTTGCAGACTGGGCCTATTATTTTCGAGGGGGTACCCATCAATCTTCTTTTTTGATTTGATGGCAAAAATTTCCCCGCATTTGCTTGTGTGTTTTATTTCCTTCGCCATGTTTGATTATTTGTGGGTTGCCGCTATTTAATTTCCAACAAATTAAGGTTTTTGGGATTTGCCAGTATCCAAATTCTACTTGCTTTTTGCTAGTATCCTTGCCTAATGCCACCTAGACTGCCACGTCCTTTGGATGACCGCTGACCAAACTTGCTCTAACCATGAGCTACCTGCTTACTTGTGATTCACACCATCTCCTCCAAAATTCACACCCAAGAAATTATAGAGCTCGAGAGTCAGTTAATATTACAAAACTATAATTAAAATAATATTTAATATTAAAAAATATTAATATAAGGTATACTTTTATATATTGTGTTATATAATTGTATAGTGAGAGCAAGGGGTGAAATATGAACATGTTAACAAAAACTATTTAACATAAAATATAAAGATACATAAAACTAAAACTAGAACCATGAAATGTCTATTAAGTATATATATATATATATATATATATATATATATATATATATATATATATATATATATATATATATATATATATATATATATATATATATATATATCATTTTTCCATAATTTGTGATGTAATTTTTAGTTTTGTCCATCACGTTGTTTTTAAATCGTTATTAAAAATCACATTTTCAACCAATCACATATCACATATCACATTTCAAGATTCTTTTTCATATTTTTGGATCCATTATTATGAATCATATAATTTATTTTTTACAATATTGAAAATTGTAACTTTTGATTTGGGAAAATAGAATATGAATTAAAAGTGTAGCCACTAACTAAAATATTATACAACAATTATATTATATATTAATATTATAATATTACTATTATGCATATATTATATTAGTATATTATATTAACACTAAAATTATTTTTTACACGAAATTTAATAGTAATTAGAATATTAATTGTAAAATTTTACCCCAACATCAATACTAGATCTTAATTAAATTCTATCTAACCCTAACATTAATACTAATTCCAAGTCTAAACATAACCCTAACTGCACAATTCAATTATTTAATTTTAATCTTAAATTGAATTCTAACCATAATCCTAATCACAACCCACCAGATATATGAGTTTGCAAGAGAACAAAAGATAGGAACATCTCTTGAATTCTCATTTTGTAGAAATCAACCCTAATGAACAACAAGAAGACAACTACCCCAATGAATGATAAGGATACGACTCAAGAGGTAATCCATTTCTCAAATCAATCAATTTCAAGATTCTAAAAAATATTTTATATAATTTTCTAGATTTGTACCCTTCAATATATTATTCAAGTATATTTTACTATCAACTAAGTTTTAATACAAATACTAATTCTATAACATAAAAATAAACAATTAATAATTTTTTATATTGAACAACTTATATCTACTTAACCCTCATATAACCCTCTTCAAACATTTTTTGTTAAAGAAAGGGAAATTATTAATATATTGATGTGAACTTTGTAAACCATTCAGACAGACCCTTCAATTTCTGAACCTCTAAAAAACTTAAAAAAAAAGCTTAAATTAATATATCTGAATTAGTTAAAATAATTAGTAATACAATAATAAGTTCATCGTAATTTCAAAACCTAAGGTACTGTGTTCAAGTCCCTTTAAAACAGCTTTGATCAATCCTAAAATAATAGGCGCCCCATTGCGTGCAGAAGTCTACCGTCTTTATCATATTATGTCACAGAATATAAACGGAGGAGCTACGCGTATCGGATAATGTCTCCAATAAATGCAAAATAATAATAATCAAGCTAACAAGAGTGGCCAATGAGGTAGTAAGAGCCACGAAGTCCCAGGAGGCAGAGGAGTAACAGCAATGGCTCTTTCAATGCCAGTGAAGCCCAGGAGCTTGGCCTCACCCCTCTCCCCACATCCTTCTCTTTACAAATTCAATGCATTTTCACTTGCTCTCATTAATCCCTGCAAAGTCTTGTCCTTTAGTTCCACACCCACTTCCCATAAACATCCTACCATGGTCAGGAAATATGGAAGACAAGGCTCATCTACAAGTCGAAAGGTAACTAACTCGTAATCTCATTTTTTGTTGTGTTTTAAAAGATAAACCATATACAACCAAACGTTTCAGTATTTGAAATGTTATATTCCAAAATATTGATTTTTAGTATCATTTGTTTACTGTCATTCAATATGAATGTTGTATTCTGGGTAGTAGAGATAAGAAAAGGCATAATAGAAGATGGGCCAGAAAGGCCCAAATGGATATGGAGTTGATAAGTTTTAGTCCAATTGGCGGCAAGTTTAGTAGTATTTGTTGTCTGCCATTAATATATAATTTTTCCATTCAGGATAGTACATATTGCAGTAAAATCTGAGGCAGAGAAAAAGTTCATGGAAAAATGCCGAAATGGATTAATATTTAGAATGACTGGTCTCGAATGTCGAACTTTAGCAGCATTTTGCTTGCCATATTATTATTTAAATTTCGATTTTGGTAATATATTTGTATGTAGCAAAATCTTGAGTCAGAGAAAAAGATTCACCAAAAGTGGTCAGATAGATAAGGATTTGAAATGTTTAGTTCCATACGTTGAACTCTAATAGGATTAGCTACCTGTTATTTTGTTAATTTAAATTTCCATTCTGCTAATTGTTTGAATCTTATCCAATATAGAGATATTGCAGAGAACTTTTGTTTTTCTTGAAGTGAAAAACATAGGATGTAGAGATCTAATGGGTCGACCTAGCTGAAGGCGCCTCGAGATTAAAGACTATTTTTCTCTAAACCTGCTCATTACATAAAGATATTAGAAAAAAATACACAGATATTTGCAGTCATAGTAAATGAAATCTTATATCAAGAAAATCAAACAACGCTTGGATATTTTCTTTTAAATTCAATACACAGAGACGCATCTTTTGAACAAGTAAATACACATAGATAGGTCTGAGAAATTATTTTTGCCTAACTGGCATTTTAATTTATCTTATCTGACATAGTCAGGATCATATCCAGCAAAGATGCATTGAGACCTTTATCAAATGTTTCTGTTGTTACTTTTTGTTGGGGTCAGTTTTTGGTTATTGAATCTAGTTGAATTTCATGGACGGCCATGAATTCCATATGAGATTTTCCTCTTCTTCTTCTTTTCTGGTTTTTTAAAATGAGGCATTATCTATGGGACCCACCACATTAAAGTTATTAAACTGAAAACTTCAACAGTAAAATATTAGTAGTACCCAATTTTAATATACAATATGTTTAACATTAACCTAAATAACCTATCTAAACGTCCATCTCATAGTTAACAGTAACACTATAGATTTGACTTTCCATGCCGAGCTCGACACGGATACCACAATGCAGATACATGCTTAGTGCCCAAAAGGTATCGAATTAGATAAATAACTGCTCATAGCTGATTAAAAGATAAAAAAAGAAACTTTTTTTGGGCTTACATATTAACCTCTGCATAGCAAGCACGATCACCTAGATCTTCATCATTGTCAGGATAAGGTGTTGTACAACTTGTACGGAAACATTTGATATTTTATAAAGTTGCAGTCTGTCGCAAAATGGGGTGCCACACTTTGGGTGACCTCAATATTTTCCCAGGGAGTGTGGTGTGTACATTACAAATGCATTTAATGTTGGTGGTAGATTGGAGAAAATGTATTTAATATTTGGGAGGCCATAATTTAGTGAGCACATGGTTTATTGGGCTCATTGGAGGAGTGCATTTAATTTATAAGATCATTGTAAAATGCGTTCAATATTGTAAAAAGCATTGTATGTTTAGGTTTCCATTTCATGTAGCATGCCAATCTTGGGTGCTAGGCTTGGAGAGTGTAATCAAGGTGCCTTGGAGAACATGTTCTCACTTGGTCCTAATTGCATACTTGGGTACCCACCTTGTAGATACACTTGGGGCATTAAACAATGGTGGAATGAAAGCTTAGTAAGATTTCCCTTGCTTGTTGCTCCCTTGCCTATAAATAGAATTCTCGGGATGGAAGCTAGACATCATATTTTTTGGTTGATTGCTTGCACATGTTCAGTGTGAGTAAAGCTTGGTTTAAGCACATGGAGGTTTGAGTTGTTTGATGAGGAGATCTTGAGGAGTATGGAACGGGATATGCAGATCTCATTTGTTCTTGTATTGGTGTCATGAGAAATGCAACGGACGCGCCTAATCTGGCTCCAAAACCGCGTTTTCATACGTCCGATAACTTTTGTGTTATGCGGACAGAAAAATTGCAGAACAGGTGGAGAATGGCTGCGGCGCTTCGGCTGTCCCCACTATCATATAACACGAAAGTTATTGGTGTACGACAGGACGTTTTTGGAGCCAGAATAGCTACAGCCAAATGCAACAATGGTTGCTCATTGCTATTGAAGAAGGTCTTGCATGGTTTCCTCTTTGATTGAGAGTGTTGATCTCCATGCGAAGGGTTGGAACCTGATTTTCTATTGGAACTATTTTGTTGCTGATAACACATTAGATTTGGTGCTTTAAATGTTGGGTTCTTTCCAAAAGGGTTTTCCTAGGGTATATTGGTCTCTCTCTTTCTTGTATGGTTCAATCTTTTCTTTCATTCTTGTTATATATTATCAATTCAAATTTGTATAGATTGGATAACTTATGTGTTTGGACATCTTTCATTGTAGGACTAATGGTGGACATTGTTTCATATTTCCCTTCATTTGGTATCAGAGTTTATTTTTGAGTTTTGACATTAATAGTGGTGAAGGAACTTCCTTTTCAATCATCATTTGTAGGCTCATAAGGTTAGTCAATTCCAGCATCCACCACAAGATTTCTGACCACTCTATCAAGCTTATTCAGCTGTTCCTGATGCTCTTGATAAAATCTATGATTTAAATATGAAAAAATGAAAAAAAAAATGTGTATATAAATAAGAGCACGATACATTGATAAACATATTATGTTATGCAGATATTGAGAACAATGTTTATATTTGGCAATGTGTTTCTTGATTTTTTGGTACTAATGTTAGGATTTCCTCGGTTTCACTAATGTTAATTAATCAGCATATGTGATGTCCGTTATTGATGGTTGTGTTTGAGGTCCATGACATTGGCATTAATCATATCATATCATTTGAGGTCCATGGGATGTATCTGAATGATAGTACGGGAGTGTAGAATGCATTAATCATATCATTGGTATTTACAATGGATGTCGTTGGCAGTAATTTTTTTTTGAGAAGAGGTAGTGGTGTAGGAGCAGTGAAGTCAAAACAAAAAATGTTTCTGGTTATTGTCTTGAGACTCTACTTAGAACAATTTGTTTCCCTACAAGGGAAAACACCATCTCAAGTCTTCTACAATTTGAATGGAAAAATATCTTTTTTTGGAAAGGTTGAAGGTATATACTATATAGTCTTTTTTGGAAAGGTTGAAGGTATATACTATATAGTCTTAGTTACCTCCTAATGTGGCTGTACAAATGACTCTACCTTTCATATTGTTAGAAAAATTAAAATTAGTTCGTGCCATTTTTTTCCAGTTTGTCTCTTAACGTATAACTCTATCTGGTTTCTGAATGCTATAGTTGTTTCTTTGTATCCTCTGCATGCTACATATAGAATGTTTTACCATCTTACAGATTGGAACGGGAGGCATTGTAAATTATCTCTGTTAGCTTTTTGTAAAATATTAGTTGCTTTCCTATCGTGGTTACAAGTTCAATATTATTTTAATTATTTGAACACCATAACTCTCATACAATTGGCCGTTGTTTCTGTTGTTTCAAACACTTATTTTATTTATTAGATGACACTGACTTGTTGTTTATATAAAATATACATTTGGAGTTAAGAATTGACTCAAGCAACTGATTTCAACAGATCATTAATCAGATACAAGAGTAATTGGTAATTCTACCTTGATATTGACTACTTTACCCTAATCTGAAGTTTTCTTTCTGCTAGATGAGATGGGAATTACTGAATGTACAAGGTCTTGATTATGATCTCTCAATGCTTGGCTTGTTTTCTATGTTTTCTTTTTCATTGATCTCGTAGTTATCTTTAATGTTTGGTTGTATCCTTGTGTTTTTACCAACTCAGGTCTCCCAGAATTTTTTTGAAATATTTCTTTTCCACTATAGAGGATCGATTCATATTTGAAAAAATCAGACTCAGCCATTACTTCGCTGACCCAAAATTTTTAAGAATTTGGGTCTTGGTAAAAACACAGGGAAAAGCCCTGCAAATTTATTGAGCATTTAAAAATACATAAATTTAAAAAAAACACACATATTACTGAATTTGTAGAACATATATCAATTCCCTTTACATATAAATCAAAATTAGAGTTCAAAATTAGATAGATAGATATGCGAACTCATTAACCCTACAATTTTATTTTTCTAACTTGTAGTAGATAAATAGATTGATAGTGAATTATCGGCTTGCTCATATTTTTGCAAATTCATTAACCCTATAACCTTATTTTTCTCACTTGTAGTAGAATTGGCCTTCCATTTCCCTCTATTTCCAGTTGATACATTGGAATATCATTAATAAATGCAATGTTTTGGATGAATGTTTCTAACTCTTAGTAGTGCTAGCATTTTTTTTCACCACTCTCGCCAACCAACTTGACCATTTCAATCCGTTCTTACAATGTTATATCTTTTATAAACTCTAATCCCATGTTTACTCTCACCCAAATAATGATGTGTAACCCTACTCTAGCTCCCTTGATAATTAGTGTTGCAAACATGACACAACCGATACTTGCTGCCCCCTGCATTTTTACCCTCATTAATGTATAATATTGCAGCAAGGGCATTTTTGGGTTAAAAGAGCCTTTTGCAAATTTTTGAAGAGAGGATGAAGGGCATGCGAAACAGTCTTCTGGAGTTCCAATAGAACCTGTGTTTGGATTTTCAAAATGAGAAGAATGATCCATTCTTTTTACTTCAACTTCTTCCCTGTTCATCTCATTCACATTCACATCGTTGTCATTGTTGCTAGTGCTCATTTTGTGATGTTTTTGGGTGACAACAAATTGAAACCAAAATATATTGAACTTAATTACAAACCTTGTCTAACAAGCAAAAAATTAAATATAATTAGTCTAAGATACCCTGATGCAATGGTTGCTGCTGAGCTAGTTGTTTTCTTTCAATTATAAGGTCTAGCTTCTTTGTAAAATTGCTGTGTTACATGGATAGTGTTGGTGTTTGTAGCTAGGTTGGATCCCTTCTAGGGCCGACCTAGTACACTTAGCAATTATGTGGCCTGCCGGCCTTAGAAGGCATTGATGATTCAATGTTAGTCAAGCCCTAATTGGGCGTCATATGTAACTTGTGAATAAATGTAACTTGTAACCACTCATGTGTAACTCGTAATTAGTTAAAACCTATATGGATGTAACTTGCAAATTATAGGTCTGATCCCCCTTGGCGCCAAAAGCTAACAAGGCCGACATAAATGGTTAAAGGATGCTAGAGGCACATATATATGCGAAGTCAATGTCATTGTAACTACACACAATCAGAGATTACATTCCTATTCGGCATTCTCCAGCGAATTACTTCTGTGATCTGTGAATCATCTTCTAAGTCAGCAAAACACATTCTTAAGTCAGCGAAGCACATTCAGAGGTCACTGAATCATATACAAAGGACAGCGAACTGTTCCTTCTGACAGCGAACATCATCTTGAAGACAGTGAACATCATTTGAGGGCAACGAACATCATTCGTAGGCAGCGAATTCCATCTCTGAGACAGCGAACCTCCTTGTGACAGCAAACATCCTATTCCCAGAGATAAGCTCATCATTGTGTATATCCTAGGTTGAAGATGCTGTTCTACTATGCATAATTTACTGGTTTTGATTGCTTCAAGTGTTGAAGCTGATTGTAATTACCTCTGATTATTGCATAATAAAGATGTGAGATTAGTTGCTGGGTTTTTCACCTCCAAGAGGGAGGTTTTCCCAGGGTATCGTTGTGCTATGTGTGTTGCATTTGTTATTTTCTGTTTACTGTTATCAGTCTGATCCTAAAATTAACGATGGTATCAGAGCTTGGTTCGAATTGGTTGTGATCAGATTGATAGTAGTTTGTTTCACCTCTCCTTCTACACACAAGATAGTGGCGAGCTAAGTCACAGGATACGGCGATTTTCATGGATGAGGTTCGAATTTAATCGAATTTCAAACTTCTATAAAAAAAATCAAATTTAATTGAATTTCTTCTATAAAGCACTGCTATCCGCCTCTAAACACAACTCAGCTGGTCGTGGGCATTCTTTGTATCTATTGGGTCATGGGTGTCTGCAACTGTTGGGTCGCCCTCGGATTTTCTCCAACAAGGGTCGCTATTCTGATAATTTATTAGAATTATACATATATTTAAAAATAAACAAAATTATAGAAGGCGAATTTTATCCGATTTTTTTTTTCGAATTTTTCCCTTGTCGAATTTCATCCGAATTTCATGGTTGTCGAATTTGAATTCGAATTCGCACCTTGTGACTTAGGTGGCGAGCATGCCAACCATAAAGGCTTATCTGATGACGCACGTGGTGCCCAGAAATCATGGTGGAGGGGAACAATGTCATCTTGCATGATGCAATATTAATATCACCTTGGCTCGTTATCTTTGTTTCCATACTGGACAACCTCATGTGCAGACCACAGTGATGCTACTACACCATAGACAACGATGACTTTTATCAACCACAGAGAGTTCTCAAGACATGCAGGGTCTCCACTTGAATACATGGCTGGGAAAATCAATAAAGAGGATATTTCATCACAGCCTGTTGCTCTTCAGGTTATAGGTTTTTGGAATTCTATTTGCAATGAAGAGATTGACATTCAGGAGGAATATGAAGGGGATTTTAGTGAAGCAATAGGCGCTCTTGCTTATGCTCTATAGGGGGTCTTTCGAGACAAAGAAAGGACAGACCAAGAAGCATTCAAGGGAGAAAGAACTTGCAGTCATAGAACTGAGATGATGGCCATAAGCGTTTCTTCAAGGAAGGAAGATTTTGAGGCATCCTTTGAGGAAGCATCACAGGTTGAAGTCTAGAGACAGCTTGCTGCCATAAAGCTGAGTTGGCAACCTTGGACAAGGAGGTCAGAAGATTGATTTCAGCTTCAGAGGGAGCTTGACGCTTCAGCTTCAGAGGGAGCTTGACACTTCAGCTTCCGAGGGAGCTTGACATTTCAGCTTTAGAGGGAGTCACGTCATCATGAAGATTTGGTTAATGCATTTTTCTCTGTCATAGAGAAATTTGAGGTGAAAGCCCTTGTTAATGAGTTCTTCTCTGTGAGGGAGAAGTTCGAGGTGCAAGCCCTTGTTAATGAGTTCTTCTTTGTGAGGGAGAAGTTCGAGGTGCAATCCCTTGTTAATGCATTCTTCTCTGGGAGAAGTTTGAGGCGAAGGCCCTCGTTCTACCCTCTGCGAGTAGGCATGGTGGAGATGCATTCTTCTCTGGGAGAAGTTTGAGGTTAAAGCCCTCGTCCCACCCTCTGCGAGTAGGTATGGTGGATCCACCCTTTGCGAGTAGGCATGGTGGATGTCATGGAAGAAATTCCATGATGTACTTGTGTTTATCCACCCTTTGCGTGTAGGTATGGTGGGCCCACCCTCTGCGAGTAGGCATGGTGGATATCATGGAAGAAATTCCATGACCTAGCACTTGTGGTTGTTCACTCCATGGGAGTAGCCATGGTGGCTGTGCCCATTTGCATCCTTCATGGGAGAAGCCACGTATCTTAGATCTGGAGTTGGTCTCCTCCCTAGCTAAGAGGGAGTGTTGGTGTTTGTAGCTATGTCGAATCCCTTCTAGGGCCGACCTAGTACACTTAGCAATTATGTGGCCTGCCGGCCTTAGAAGGCATTGATGATTCAATGTTAGTCAAGCCCTAATTGGGCATCATATGTAACTTGTAACCACTTATGTGTAACTTGTAATTAGTTAAGACCTATATGGATGTAACTTGTAAATTATAGGTCTGATCCTCCTTGGCGCCAAAAGCTAACAAGGTCGACATAAATGGTTAAAGGATGCTAGAGGCACATATATATGCGAAGTCAACGTCATTGTAATTACACACAATCAGCGATTACATTCCTATTCGGCATTCTCCAGCGAATTACTTCTGTGATCTGTGAATCATCTTCTAAGTCAGTGAAGCACATTCCTAAGTCAGGGAATCATATACGAAGGAAAGCGAACTGTTCCTTCTGACAGCGAACATCATCTTGAAGACAGTGAACATCATTTGAGGGCGACGAACATCATTCGTAGGCAGCAAACTCCATCTCTGAGACAGCGAACCTCCTTGTGATAGCACGCATCCTATTCTCAGAGATAAGTTCGTCATTGTGTATATCCTAGGTTGAAGATGCTGTTCTACTGTGCATAATTTACTGGTTTTGATTGCTTCAAGTGTTGAAGCTGATTGTAATTACCTCTGATTATTGCATAATAAAGATGTGAGATTAGTTGCTGGGTTTTTCACCTCCAAGAGGGAGGTTTTCCCAGGGTATCACTGTGCTATGTGTGTTGCATTTGTTATTTTCTGTTTACTGTTATCAGTCTGATCCTAAAATTAACAGATAGGACAAATTATTTATATCACTCACCTTGTGGATAGAATGAATTATGGGCTGGAAACCAAGATGGCTGGAATCTTTAGAAAACCATCTTAGAACTATTCCTTGCTTTAGAATCTCAGCGTAGAGTCCTTCCTGATCATCAACTGTACTAGCACTTAACTTCAGAACATGGAGAGCTACAATGAGAAGTGTAATATTTCATCGTTCATAATGACAAGAAGTGAAGGGTTGTTGGATAAATTGAAGTGAGTAGGGAAGACCATGTATGCTTGTTAGCTGCTGTAGGTAGATATACTTTAGAACATTTAACTTATCTTTATATACAATGTTATATATGTGTTGTTAATTTGAGCACTTTCTATTTAAAACTGAATTTTTTTTGTAATTTAAACAACGATAGATGTTGGCCTTTGGAGTGAACTTTAAAAAAACTGGAGGAGTTTTGAAATCACATTTTAGACTTAATAGAAGCTTGTACAACGTTGGTATTTATAACAGACTACTAAGATCAACTGCATATTGTTACAAGTCAACTGTGAGGGTGATGCGAAACTTGAAAATAAGTATTTACAGTTCTAATGTTAGGACCAGCAATATGGATATGGTTTAATGATTAGTGTGGTATGAATGACAACAGTGCCATTGTTTCATAATTCATGAAGTTCAACATAAATTGGAATTTCAGAGCTGTTTGGTAAGGTCTATAACAGAAGTCCTTACAGAAGACATGTCCTGAAAACAAGTAACTTAAAGTGCCATTTGGCTGTTTGCTAAGTTTAATATATTGCATTGTACAGAATTCTGAAGCTTGTATTAATTTAATGGTTTCCCTTTTCTTCAGGAGAGTGAGTATCCTATTCAACTTATATAATGTTTTCTTTGAATAGTTGCAGATTATTTGCCAGAAGAGAGCTCGTGGCAGATCCAAAGATGACACAAACACTTCAGATGTAGATGGTGGCAAAGGAGACGTTGGTAGGTCCCAACAAACAACATACAAATCTCTTTCACTTGGATTACAAAAGCCGGAGAAGAAGAACCTCTCCTATGACTTGAAAGATGGACAGGTGTGTTGCATTGATTTAAGCACTAATACAGACATTAGAAAGAAAGGGAATAATCATCAATCTGTTATTTTAATTGGTAAAATCTGTTTGTGGGCATCCTTTGTCTTAGATGCCACGATTAAGCTGTATCTATTCTGTCGAATTCATCCAAGATTTGCACCTGGGCTTCTTCATTGGGGTACACCAAACCCAGAGTTGGATGTGGTGGTTAACCCAATAAAAGATTCAACATTATCACATCTGAACATGTATCATGTCTTCTGGAGTTTTGAACATTGGTCTCCACTAGAAAAGTCCTGATGAATAATCACTTGGTCATCCCATTTGGCCAACAATACTTTAATTTTATTGCTTTTCTATTCTGCTTGTTTTATTCTACTGGCAAATTATTTTCCCCTATAAGTTACTGCTCAAATAAATTCCATTTCCAGTATGTTTTCTATTGTTTGCTTCAAATTTCAGCTCTGGGAAATCTTGCTTTGTCTGTAAGATTACCCTTGCCCTAAGCATTTTGTGGTGTGTTCGATATGATGATTAAATTATTAATTCATTTTTTATGCCCATTGTAATGCCAGCCACGATTAGATCTCCTTTATCTATTGTTTGAATATCCTACCCTTTTATCAGTTGCTCAATTTAGTTTTTGTCAATTACTTCTTGTTCTATCTTAATATTTTTTTGTTAAAATACATTTTGCAGTAAATCTGATATTCTAAGAATCTAAAGTTAAGCAATTCATTATTTTAGTAGTTTATATTATACATTAATAATGTAGATTAAGATAAGAATACCACATTTATACTTTTATCTCTATGTCAGGAATCTTCTTCCCAGTGTTAGGGTTGCAGTTAAGATAAAGGTTTACAAATATGGATTAGGTCAATTTTGAGTTAAGTTGAACCATTTATGTTGGTTTTTAGCGATATTCTTCAAATTTATAGGTTTGATAAGCATTGTTAGGTAATTTCAAAATACTGTAGCATTAGCATTTTCATCTCAATGGACAATGCTGTCTTTATAAAATGTATGTTAAAACACTAAAGATCATTTCCAAATATAGAGGTCGTTCCACAAAACTATGGATGGATTTATTTTTATGGAAATCTGCTGACCACATGTAAGATTTTTATGAGGGAAATATATATACAAGTGGGAAAAGTTTCAAATCTAAGGTGCTGCCTAAACATCAAAACAAGATTTTAATGAATACCTTAATGTTTAACTTTCAAAATAAGTATTCTGAGTAAAGTTGAATTATGAATTCCAAAAAAGTTACACTTAAAACGGCTACCTAAAACTCGTTAATATGGTATTTTTCTTTAGTCTGACTCCTTAAGCACTTGTTATTGCTAATACAGCTATATATCAGAATCAATATGCAGTGATCCCATTTACAGTCATAGGATGTAATTGATATGCTTTATAATTAGAAACATTATCTATTCATGGTGATAGGTGTCCCTATATCACTCAAGCTTCTTTACAACTTTAACATTTTCATATCCAAGCTTAGAAATAGAAACCAATGATACCATTTTTAGTTTAACTCTTTTAATTATTGGATTTGAGGAAATAAAGAAGTAACATTTACAAGGATCTATAGAGTGTAAAAATATCCATAGGTAAACAAAACAGATTATGATGTATAGACCCTCCAACTCAAGGCAAGTGCAAAAAATCAATAGAAGCGTCCTTACGAAGAAAAAAAGGAACTGTCTCTTGTATATGCATAAAAGTATACTCAATAAACTTCAGTTCACCCCCAAACTCTTTTGGATGGTCTTTTCTTTAAATATTCAGTATGTGAAATATCTGACCTCTCCACTTGGTTGAATTACACCCCTAGCCTATATAATTTTCCACACCTACTAAGTATTTGAGTGAACTCAAAACTTTTGTATTGCCATTTCTTTTCTGATCGCTGAATCTCTTGTGTTATCCTCAACCTTTGATCCAATAAAGTGCAAGACATTGAGAACTACAAGGCTGAATCCTTTAAACATAGTCCAAATCTCCTAGCAATCCATGTTGATGACCTGCTTAACTGTATGGTTACTCATGACTTTCCACCTTCCTGAACTTGACATATCATACAACTATCCACAAATTCAGAGAGCAGAATGACCCAAGTAACTACTGCACCATTATGGTTGGCCACTATGGCTAAGATCATTGTGACAACTTTAGTCATCTATATCTCTAGATCAATGCAGACAAAAAAGCTGAGGGCCAAAGGACAAGCAAGATTTGAGGAACCGTTGTACCACAAATCACATCTTCAGCTTATTAGCTATCATTGAGGAGGCTAGATCAAACATGTGTGGAGTTGTAATGCCCCCACTTTGAAATAGAATTTAATGACAAATAATAATAATAAATTCACAACAATAAATAAAATTAAAATTACAATATAAGAGAATATAATTAAATAATAAATATAATTAAAATTTAATTAAGTTAGTGAATTGTTAAAAGACATGGAATGAAAAGTTGTTGTAGAAGTTGATAATCAACCATAGGAGCCAAGAATCATTTGCAAGAAAAATACTTATCACACAAAAGAGATCAAACAAAGATTGTATGCTCTATAACAACCAAAGAATTTTGTATAATGCAGAAAAGAAATGAAGATTCAATATTGAAGGTTCACAATATTGGAGGTACAATTACAATGAACGAATGACTTGCTTTATAGAGAGCAAGAGATGCCCTAATCCTAAAATTAGAAGAACTAAAGAAATGCAAAGTAGGAGCTAAATTAAGCTCCTATGAATGATGTAATGTTGCTCCACAGTTGATGAATGAAGAATGCAGCCTTGAAGACCTCTAGAAATGCTTGATGATGAATACTTTAATGCTTGAATGAAAGATTGCTTGAATAGGTGCCCTATGATTCTCTCTATATATTAAAATGAGAGGGGAAAACCTCCTTATATACTTGCCTGTAGAAAAACATGTTAATCTTCCGACATAGCCCGACACGAGGCTAGGTTTCCCGCCCAAATTTGAAAATGCCCAAAGGGTTCAAAGGGGGGCCCAAATAGGGAGGTCCAAAGCGTGGCGCCTTGGTCCCAATGAGGACCAAGGCACCATGCCCTGGTTGTAACCTATTTTACGGCCAAGACAAGGGGGCCATGCGGTGTATGAAGTGAAAACAAGGTCATATTTGCATGATGTAAGCATAGTCAGGTCTTAATTAAGCATTGGGAGACAAACACTAAGGTCAGGGCGGACTAAATTGTAAGGGAGTACAATTTAGGATGCTACAAATTCTTATCTCTATAAGTCATACAATTAATAAATTCCTTGCCAGCCGTATGATTTTCAAATTCTCAACCCACAATTTGGTCTCCATTCCTCATTGTGAAAAGTCAAACCCACATTGTACTAGCCAACATTGTAGGATATATATTGCCATACCATTTTCTTTTGTACAATTCTCTTTGCAAGCCATATGACTATACTTTGTTTTGCACACCTTGACTGTCAACTATCCTTCAACTCGTACAATACCCATGTTTGATCTCCATGGTATGTTGGATCCTTGCATTGTATTGTTCAAACTCTTGGTTTTGTCATTGTCGTACATCATACAACCCCTGCATGCCTATTTTTTGAATGACTCACCTTCATCCTTCACCGTCCTCACAAGCCTATAATATGGCTTTTGGCACGATCTGTTACTTATTATCTTGTACAATTCTTGATACAATTTGCTAACTTTTGCACTATACCGTCTTTGCCTTTATCATCTGGCATAAAATTTATTGGAATGTGGTTTCACCTAAAACCATGGAGTTTTTCTCAAAGTTTGATTGAAGGCATTATAATTAGTTCATCCTTCAACTATGACTTTGGAAAAAATAGGGATTTTTTCATTTAGATTGTTGGATTGGGAGAAAGTACATTCTTGGAAAATGGTCAATATTTTCATGATCAAAATGCTCTCAAAGTGCTTTCAGCACTATTTTGGCTCAATGATCGATTAGTTGTAGCATTGTTAGTTTTTAGTGTGCAATCAGATGGGGTCCCTTGGTTGGTTGGTCATAAGCATTATTCCCATAGTGGCATACATTGGTTAAGCACTCCAAAAACTCTATTTTTTGGCATTATAAGCATTATTTTTTGCCTCTTAAAAAATCATGAAAATGATGTGCACCATGAAGGTTTGTGTGATTTGGAAGGCCTTAATTTGGGCTTGTGGCAAGGCCATTGCCCCAAAACTCTATTGTGTGTGGATTTGTCCCTCAATCTTGCAAGGGGTGTTGTTCCCAAACCCTCAAAGAAGTCATTTGATTTGCCAAGTACTCTCTAAGTCTAAGTTCGTGAACCATGCTTCCAAGTTTGCCTACAAGTCTTTGTCTACAATATTGTCATTAGTTTGCAAAGTCTTCCCTAACACTACTTGATGCTTACTTGTTTTCCTTGTTTGGAAGACAACTTTTTCTTTTCTTGGGGGCCGGGGCGGACGATGTAGTTAGTGTACAATGCCTATTTTTATGTTTCGAAAATATGGTTAATTTGACTATGTATTATTTGTTTGTTGGCATTGGTTGATTGACTTTTGTGTTCCTCTTGGCAACCGTCAGGGCTTTTAAATATATTTTGTGTCATCAAGGGAAGCAATATGATTTAATTGGATTAACTTTGATCCTTGGTTGACCATGGTCTAATTTGGAATAACTTCATGTGTGAATAAAATTATACCCTACTCCTCTATATGGTATGCATTTTGAATTTTGTTATTTCAGGTATTCATTTTTATTAGATAGGAGAGTAAATAGCTTTCATATCACATTTGATATTCCAAGTCCCAAAACCTGACCCCTCATAGTGCAAGCTCTTCTCGAGTCCATGGACTTTTGTCTTCCCCCACGCTTTGTGTGATGGCCTCTAGATTTCTGGCTCCTCGCTTTCCCACTCTGTTTCTTATAGTCTTTAGATATTTAGGCATTTGATCGCAGGTTTAGACTGTTTCATCCCTTGCTCCATATCACATCAAGTATTCCAAATCCTTCTTATTGCAAGATCTTCTTGGGCTTGTGGTTTTTTGTCTTCCCCTCTTTGCATCATGGCATCTAGGCTTTTGTTTCCCTTGATTTTCTACGCCCTATTTTTCATAGCCTCTCAAAGTTTTTAATGATGACTTGCATTTTGCAAAATCAACTGAATGGCATCCCAATTCTCAAGTCATCTTTGTTTCGTTGTTCTTTTTCCTTGGACCCACAGTCCTTTTCCTTCTCATGCACCTTGTATTCCGATCTCCCAATCTCCAATTCCTCTGTCCCCTCTTGGGGTTATGTACCCTTTAGCCAAGCAATTCCTCGAAACCCTATCATTTGAATTGAAGGCCCCACCTACTTCCTTACACTATCCAATGTTACATTAATGGACAAAATTGACTGACAGAGTTGTAAAACCATCTAGATCCTGCCAAAATGCAATTTGACCTCTTAAAGGGCACAAATCCAATTGCAAATCTGTATGAAGATGAGGAAAACGAGTATGGGCAACCTAGACATGATAAAACCGTACAATGTGTAGGCCTACAAGTGGTATTAGGTCACTACTTTGAGTGTGGGAAAGATGATTCAAACGGTCTAGATTGTCCAGTTCCATATCCAAGGCTGATTGTGATGCAGTTTTGTTATACTCGTGCATGTCATGCATTGAATTGCATGCAACCCCAAAGACCCTACCTAGGCATTGCAGTGCATTGTGTCAGAGTATTATAAATATAAGATGAACAAATGCAATAAGGGTTAGTCCTTGAGTTAATTTCTTGGCCACATCGTGTCTCAGGGTTTTTTAGGGTATCAAGTGATGATAGTTCAGACTTGTAAGGGATGAGGCACACTTGTAAATTAGGGGAAGGGGTAGTCTGATAGGATTTTGCTTGTAAGTGGATGTCTCCATTATGGTATAGTATTTCAGGAGGTGCTTTGAACGTAGTTACTGTTTCTCACTTGCCATATTTGCTGGCATGATTATAATCAGATTAGATTAACGTATGTAGGCATTCTAATGCAATATAAACTATTCTGTGATGGCGTTTTATTAGTACATGTGGGATGCTATTAATTTGTGATGGATAACTAAGAATGTTCACTTGCAGGTTTCCATATTCTTTGAGTTTATTTCTGCTTCAGAATAAGCTCTTTAATGTTTCTGTTTGCTTGCTTCTTTCTGTTTCAGCATTAGCTCTTTTTCTGCCAAAGTAGTTTACATGTTTTTTGTCCCTGTTATATGCATAGTTCATTATTTTGAAATGCTTTTAAATCTATCTTAAGTAAGGAGAAAGGCTTGTCTTCTTTCTTATTATTATACAATTCATTTCTGAAGAGAATTCTGTAAGTTAAGATCCAAGACATAGGTAAAGAGAAGTGGATACATGTTTAAAAATGAGAAGCTGTGGACACTGGAAATAATCTCAGAAAATACTATGAAGACTTTTCAAGGTAAAGATATAATAAGCTATTAAAATAATACTGATGACTTCTATTGCTTTGCCTTATAAGTATATTATGTTTAGTAATGTAACCCTAATAATGGTATATGGCCTATGATTTCTCAGGTTATTGATGCGGATGGTCTACAGGCTGCTTCTTTTCTTCATGCAGTTGTAAAGGTATTAAATTCATAGTTTTTCCATTTGGTGTCTGATTCCATACTATCTAAAACTGTGTTTAGTAAGCTGTGTTTTAAAACAAATTTGGTATTGATATTATAATTGGTAAATTCTGTATTTCAAACTCAAAAATTTTAATCTGGAAAATGTGAAAAATTATAACTCTATTGTGATTTCAATCTGGAATCTTCTATTGTGCCTCTTGTACTATTGAAATCTGCTATTTAAGTCATACATTATTAAAATTTGTATGATGCGTAACACTTAAATGCCTTTATTGTAATTGTAGACACCTAAAATTGTCCTAGCCTAATAAAATATTTTATTTATTTAATTATTTTATCCTAAGCCTTCTATTAATTAAATATATTTTTATTTATTTAATTAATTCATTTATTCTCGTCTAGCCTTTCCCTATTTAAATAAATAATTTTATTTATTTAATTGGTCCCACTTCCTCTAATAATTAAATAGATCTTTATTTATTTAATTAATTCATTAGCTTTTTCCTCCCATGACACTTGTCATTTATCTTTTCATTTATCCTAACTACCCTCTCATTATTGTATTATTTTTCCTACCCACCCCTTAATCCTAGCTGACCATTTATGTTTTCACCTCTTAATCTTATCTCTCCATTTTCTAAGGTGCTCTCTATATAAGAGGATTCCTTCATCCTTTCACGACCCTAACACTTTATGTGATCTAGCCTTCTTGCGATCAAGCGATAATCCGTTCTTTGTTGAGCTCTTGTGCACAATACAAAATCTGAGAGCAAATATATCAAACAAGATCAATGGAGATAGGAAACAATGGAAATCAAACCCTACTTGGCATGTGAATGGTATTATTATCTTATTTGTCGATTTGCATGTTCTTAGATTTCTTCATTGGTGTATGGTGAATGCTTTAGTGTAGAACTAGGATTTACTTGTGGGTGGATCTTTTATGGTTTTGCAATAGTTTATTATCATCATTTTTCACCATATACATTAATAAAAATGTGTATGTATTTTGGAAGAGTGCTGTCACAAAGTTTATTGCAAATTAATATCTGCTTTCTCCTTGTAGGTTTACTGCACTCATTCTGAACATGACTATTCTCTTCCTTGGCAAAAGCAAAGGCAGTATACAAGCACTGGCAGGCAAGCTTGATCTGCTGGAATTTTAATATTAGCTTTTTCTACATGGGTTAATTCTAATCGACCACAGTTGATTTTGCGTGTGCCTTTTTGTATTTAAGCATGCTCTTTCAAATTTTAACACAACCTGGAATGATACAAAAGATTGCGTTTCAAGAAATAGTGTCCTACACAAATGTTAGACGTAGTCTGTAAAAAAATCTGTGTACTGTATGTGCCCAGAAATTATTTAACAACTCACCAGATCATAAAGTTTTAGCTGGTAAGAAAAATAGTAATGTAGTAGGCTATAATTATCTCTTGGTTGATGTTTTGATTGTGAAATTATGCAGTCTTTATGGATGCTGATTGAAGGGGAGTATAGTATTTTTTTCCTTTTTGGATGTCAAAGCAAGTACTCAAATTGGTAGAAAGATAATTGCACTAACATTTATACGGGTTAAATTTCTTTCAATAAAGTATAGGCCTGGTAAGTGGAAACCAAAGTGACAGCCCTGGGTGATAACTCATAATTGATATTTATAATATATGTGAACAATTTGAAAGTAACGAATCATCTAAAGTGGTAATTCAAGGCCTTTTTTGCTTATTTCTAATATATCTATCGCTGTTTATTTCTGTCATATAATTTGTTCCTGAATATGCCCTATTAGTAAATGAACATATTTGACCCTTATACATGGTGAACCTGACATGGTGGCTTGAGAGGAGTTAATTCTGTATATCTAGATAACAACTTTGAGTGTCAATTAAGAAATTCAACTCCCACAAGCAAAAGACAGTTTTAAACAGTAGCAGGCAAGGGAAGTAGGTAGGTCTGCAAAGTTTGGGAGGTAAAATCACACTGTTGATATTGATTTCAATCAGGTTCCAGTTTCAGAAGCTGAGGTAGATACATTATCTACTAAATTAGAGAGGTTGAAATTTCACTAGAAGGGCTATTTGAACGGACCAAGGATACCACTGATGCTAGGAAGGGTATAGATCTGAGAGTATGCTCCCACAAAATGAGCAGATAGTCCCTATGACAAATTTACTGTCCATGAAAGAGAAAAAACAATAAAACCCAGCTCTGGGTAAGTTAAAAAGAAAAATAATGAATTAGAAAACTGTCACCGATCCTAAAGCTGACATAGTTTGGTGGAGAGAAAGACCTGTATTCATCAGTCTTTTATTTAAATTGGATATATTACTTGAAAGTGAATGGTACCAATGAGGGTAAAATCAAACATGAATTCTTTCTCAGAACATTGCAAGACTGTGCAATAAAGTACTACAATATGCTGAAATCTAATGAGGAACATACAGGGATAAAAATATATAATGAAGAATAACAATATGTGGCACATGCTTCCCTAAATACTGGATGAGTTAACAAAAACAAGTCAAGGACAATAATATAAAAGACTAACAAAAGGATGCTAAATGTGGTAAAAAAGATGGAAAATCGCTTAGGAAATACTTAAAATGACAGTCACTTGTAAGTGGGCTGTAAAAGATGTTTGAAGAGAGTCTAAGGTCTACTGACATCGAAATACCATGATACATACCAAATGATGTTTGATGTGGAACGACAATAGTACTTACAAAAACAAAATGTTGAAGAAGAAGAAGCTGAGTCGAAGAAGGAAGGAATTGTTGAAATTACCAGTAAAGACAACAAAAAGGCTAAAACAGAAAACACTCACACATGTCCGAATTGAAGAAAGGGGCATGGAGAAGACAAATGCCTGGTCAAATATTGTGTTATTTTTGTTGAATTTAAAGCAATCAGATGTTAATTTAATCAATTTGATTATAATCAGACTGTGTATAAGCAGTAACAGTAATAAAACACAAGACACAAGAACAGTAATAGCAATAAAACACTAGACAGCGATATCCTGGGAAAACCTCCCTCCTGGAAGTGAAACGCCCAGCCTTTAAATGTGATATGTATTATCTCAAATATGGATAGTTTACAAGACTTATCTCAGATTGCAGTTCAAGAAATCAGTGATGGATGCAGCCCTTCATTAACAGCAGATGATAAGGCAAAGCAGCAGAAGTCTGGATCTGATTTGCACAAGATACCTTGAGATGAACTTTTACAACTTGGCTATATTCAACCTTGCATAATTGCCTTGCACGAGTTTGCATTAGAGAGAATCGCTGCTAGGAGAGCAGATAGGAACATGTGAAAAATGTGTTGTGTCTTCAAATGACTTCATCTTGGAGTATTATATATCAACCTTAGGCGCTAATTACTCTCAGGTCGGCTTGCATGAATAATAATATATTATTATTGTAAATTCCCACATTGGACATTTGGGTCCAGCCCAATAGTTGTTTAATTGCTCTTGCACGTTACATTTTTGGCCCAGCCCAATGACACATTGTATTGCTTTATCATGCTACATTTGGGTCTAGCCTAATAACTTATTAAGATGACTTTCACGTTACATTTTGTGCTCAGCCCTATTAGACATGTAATCGCTTAACCTTATTACAATATGATTAATATTTTAATTGCCACTAGGCATCATTAAAATATAATCTGAACTTAGCTATCCATTTTCAACAATTTTTAATGTTAAAACATGCAACATAATGAGAAACTTAGATGGGCTACATTTGGTTTGTCTTTGAACTTTCCCTTGAGAAAATCATTGGCTTTCTACAGTTCTAGACTGTGCAACGTGTTTTCTGCAATAGTAACATTCAATCTCCCCTTTGTTTTTCCTGATCTTCTATGATTGCTTCTTGAGTATAGTGCTCTCTTATGTTGAGGATCACTTTCTATATCTCCTACAATTGTTCTCCTTTCTTCAGCTAAGAGAGCCAAAATCATATCTTCTATAGTTTGAGATGGTATTTGATTGAGAGTAAGATATGGCATTGCTGTATTTAGAAGGCCAAATGTTTAACAAAAATGGCTTTGTTGTAGTTGTCATTTACTGTAGCATTGAGTTCTGCTAACTGTCTAATGAGAGTTCTCAGATTGCTTATGTGAGTAGACATGGTGACTCTGTCATCTATCTTGAATTTGAGTAGCTGAAGCTTTAGAGAAAACTTTGCATTAACTGCTATTGCTCCGATCACTTCATTCAAATTATCCTAGATTTACTCAGATGTTTTCAGATCTACAGGATTTGACTTAGAATCTGAGAGAGAAAGACAACTAATGGCTTTGGCTTTATCATCTCTACTTTTCTCTTCTAATCTTGTAACTTATTTGCATTTGTAGGGGTTTTTTCATTCTCATTTACTATTCCCCACAAGTTCTTGTTGATTAATTGCATTTGGAGTTCTTTTTCCAGGTATGGAAGCTGATGCTAGAATATTTTTCAAATGGAATTTCCATTCCCCAAAAAAATATCCTAGAAAATAACCCCTTACCCAAAAATAACAATTTCTTGAAATTTTCATAAGCTAAAAAAAAGAGAGAGAAATTTCTTTTTTAATTTTTCTTGGATTATGATCCACATGCCTAAAACAAAATTTGAATGCAGATAAATATTTGGGTCTCATGGCTAGGATTTTGAAACAACGAAGTATCATGATAGTTCTCCCAGATGTCCTCTGCAAATCATGATTTTTGTTTCCTCTGAAAACTGATGGTTTCTTTCATCTTTTTGTGATGTGGCTTTTTTTGGCCTTTTGTGTGCATTTTGCCTTCGAGCATTTGCAGTCTGGCTGCTGTTTTGAAAAATGGCCATGATTCTTGAGGTTTCAATGCCTGTGATGTGTCTAGAAAAAATTGCCCTCACATTTGTTGTTGCTTTCTTTGTTTGTGACCCCTATGAAAAACTCTTGATTATAATACTTGTGACCTAGAATTTCAGTTATTGGATTTTACTCACCTTGTTGTAGAACCTATGAAAAAACCTGCAACTAGTTTCTTTAATCTTGCCAGCCGCGACTTTGTAGATCTCTTGTGATTTCATGATTTTCTTAGTGCAACACAACTAGGATGAAACCTCTCATTGATAACGTATTAAGAAAAAGAGGTTATAAGGCAATGTATATTATTATAAAACATTGGGGTGTTTATTACAAAGAGGTTCATCTCCTCATATAGAGTTCGAGAGGTGTAACCGATAATAAATAAATGGCACTTTTCTAAGATTCTAAAAACTCATAATAGGAAACATAATTAAATGCCACAAACTCACTATGGAGATTTTATTGCAAAAGGTAAACCTCATATGCTAACATCCATAAGCCTATTTTTTTCCTTGTAATAGTGAGAGTAGACAACATCCTCAAAACAAATGGTAGCACTTCTATTATATCCTTAGGGTTTCAATCCTCAATTTACCCTTCTTGCAACGATTGATTGTAATGAGAGAATCTCCTTCAACCTCCAGTTTGCTGCAATTAATGTATTTTGCCATCTTGATGCTTTCTAGAAGTACCATCACTTCAGCTTCATTGCTGGATTTGTAAAATGGAACCTCCTTTTACAAAACAACCCTTATTTGATAACACCACACTTGCTCTTGTTGGACCTGGATATTCTCTTGCAGTACCATCAAGTTTCAACTTTTGGTATCTTGAGTGAGAGAAATACCATACACTTTTCTCACGAATATTAATTTTATCCACTACCCCATCAATAAGGATCTTTGGAAGGGCAAAATGTCAAGACCATAGAATCTTCTTATCTAATAAATAAAGATGATTTGATTTTGGCCACTTGGGCATTGACATTTGTTACAACAGAGACATTAATTTTTGTCCAACATCTCCTATATTATGCTATCACTTTTAAAATTTTTGTGGTTTCTTTCCAACCATGGACTTCACATGGTGCAACAACATATGGTTTCCCTCTAAAAACTTAAGTTTGCAAACCTTTTGGCCAGCTACTGAGGTGGTTCCTAATAGAAGCAGGAAAGACCCAGAGGATACCCATTGGAACTGTCTACAATTATTATCTCTACCTTTCCATAATAAGGTTCTACATATTCTGTTCATCTTCTCTAAAATTGACTTGGGCCTGATCATTACTGAAAACATATAAGTTGGAGTAGCACAATGAACAGACAATCAAAGTAATTCTACCTCCCAAGGTCGACCATTTACTTTTCCAAGCTGCAAGTTTTTAACCTATTTTAGCTAAAAGATCTTGCCATATAAGAGCTCTTGAAATCACATTGAACAGATGAATACTGACATGAGAACATGGTAAAGATGCTGCAGAGAAGCCCAAAATAGCTCAAACATGCACCTAAAGATGAGGACTAACATTCAATAGGAAAACTTTCCATTTCTTTGTATTGAATGGCGGGCCCAACACTAGTTCATACTCATGCAATAACTTATTAACTATGTTACCCCGAGTTTCAGAGATAGGGACGGCAGGGGACGGGGGCACGCGTTTCTGGGACAGCGATTTTTTTTGCCAATTTTGGGGACGGCTAGGGGACAGCAAAGGGAATGACTATATAAAAATAGGGAAAACTAAAATATTCAAGGAAATTTAAAATATTTATATGAAAACATGGATAACACATGCAGATATACATTATAGAACCTTAACATATAAGAACTAGCAGAATTCTTATGCCAAATTTTTGTTAAATTGTGAGTCAAAGTCAAATTGCTTATAGAATTTGTTGTCAAAATTCACTGACAATATGCAGAATTTATGGGGACGTCTCCTAGAAGCCTCCCGTCCCTGAGACGTCCCCGGGATGCGGACGCCTGAAAAAAAACCCGGTAGCTTATTAAACCTCTTAACCCCTACAACCTCAGCTACTCCGAAAAGAAGGTTATCATCAACAAATTAAAAATGATAAATAGCCTCCACATTTATGTCACAACTGGTACTGTTAACAAATTGGTTGATCTTTGGTGATTGAATTTTTTGCCAAAGACTTCTGCCATAAGGATAAAAAGATGAGGCAGGGGATCCCTTTTTTTGATGCTCCTAGATTTTAGGGAAAAGTCAGCAGGAGAGTCATTTACCAGCACAAGGATTTAATCTATCCATGAGAGGAGAAACTGAAAGTAAGAAGAAATTGAGCTAGAAATTTCCAACATACCCTTTCATATGCCATGGCAAAATCAAGTTTGATAGCAATATCCTTTTGATTATGAGACTTCAAAATATTGAGAGTCTCATGGGCAGTAAATATTTCATCTAAAGTTTGCCTCCCATAAATGAATCTGTTTTGTTCCTCAGAGGTGATATCCTAGAAATGATTTTCTGAATGGTATTGCATAAAGCAATGGGCCTCAAGTCCACAAAAGAAGAAGGGGTGGGACTTTTTAAGGAATGAAAGCCAATAAGGTACATTTGAAATCTTTTATATTTTAAATTTACTTTATATCCTGGAATCTTTACCATCTAGAATCTCCTTCTCAGTAAGGTCTTAGAAGTGGTGAAAGAAGCATGCTTGAAAACCATCCAGATTTGAAGCTGTTTTTTATAACCAAACACCACATATCACACTTCCTTCATGGGGAGAGGTTCAAGCAAAACAAGTTCTTATCCTCTGCTAGTGATGGAGGAATAACCTTGAAAAAAGCATTGCCATCTCTTTGAACCACACCACCATCTTTCAAAAGCAGCTTGCTGAAAAAAAAAGAATTGCCTCCTCCCTTAAAAGCGAAGGATCTGAAATCTCAACACCCTCAGAATTGGTAAAGAAACAAAATGAATGCTCTTTTAGCCACTGTAATCTAGTGAGATTTTTTTGTATTTTTGACACCTTTATTCATTTGACTCTTTATTTTTGCTTCCAAAACACCTCTTATTTGGCATAATATGTTTCCAACATGCTAAATTTCTGTCTTTCCAAATCCAAAAGCTCATCAGTTGAAAGTTGCTCCTGTTTATTAGTAAAACTCAGTTCCAATATTAGATTAGCTTTTTCAATAAAGATGTTTCCAAACACCTTGTTCCATTTTCTTTTATTGGACTTGAGGTACTTTAATTTCTGAGAGACGATATGCATATGTGTACCTTGAAAACTGTTGCATTCCTGCCACCAAGCAACCACAGAGTCATGAAAAGAGGAATGGAGAAGCCACAGAGGCTCAAATTTGAAGGGGCAATCTAGAGGAGGTAGATCTTTCTTAATCTCAAGAACAATAGGAAAATTATCAAAGCCCTAGATATGAACAATTGTAGAATCTATAGACCATTGACCGAGCAACCAATCTGTTGACACTAAAAATCTATCAGAAATCTATCCAATCTAGAGGCAATATTGTGGAAAAGCTTCTGATGATTGTTCTAAGTGAAGATAACTCATTTGGGGATGACATTAAAAAGGTTAAAATCTGCAATAAAACTTTTCACATCACTTTCATATTTGGATTGTTTGGAGGGGCCCCTGCGCTTGTCTTGAAGTCCAGTTATCACATTGAAATCTCCTCCAAAAAAGAAAACCTTCCTGGACAGAGAAGATAGCACAACAGAGAGCTCATCCAACACTTCTTTCTTTCTAATAACACTATTCAACTGTCAACATTAATACAAATACTTGCAATTTCTTCCAGTTACCACATTGAAAACTCCTCCAAAAAAGAAAACCTTCCTGGACAGAGAAGATAGCACAATAGAGAGCTCATCCAAAACATTTTTCTTTCTAATAACACTTTTCAACTGTTAACATTAATACAAAAACTTTCAATTTTCTGCAGTGAGGATTTGAAGGCACAAGCCTGCCAACAATATGAAAATACAAGAGCAGAAACAAATATAAGTTTAGGATTCCATAGAAGTATAGAACCATTAGACCTCCATAAGCCCCTGAAGTATCCATTGCAAGCCCTTGACAAGATTTCTAGGAACAAGATAATAAGAGAGTCAGAAGTCTGCTTTAGACATTTTGGTTTCCTGAATGAAACTAAATTTGGGAAGAGTAGAGCTAGTTAATGCTTGATTGCTTACCTTTTACCAGGGGCGTTTAAACCCCATGATGAGACCTTTTTTTCCACCTATAGGGCACTTGCTCCTTATTCTAGTTTGCAGCCCTTGAATTGTCATCTACAAACCCTCCTCATTGTTCAACTTGGCTTTTCTTTAAAGCTTCTCCACCTTCAATTTCCCACCCTTATTTTTCGATTCTGTTTAACTCACTTAAGTTGACTTAAAATCCACTAGAGCTACACTTTTTGATGAGCTTGTGGTAGGGGTAGCCAAAGTTGGGTGCTGCAGAATTTCTTCTAAATGCATGATACTCAATACAACCTCATGGTCCAGATCTCTTTCCTCTTCCCATTCTAAAGCACAGAAGTCTTATGATTCAAAGGGAAGCTTTGGAACAATCTTGCCACCATCTTTCGTATCCTAAGGCAAAAACTTATCCGTCTTTCCTTGCTCAATGAAAACAGTAGCCTACTCGGTAGGTTGATGTTTTTAGATTATTCATCTTCTTCATCACAAGTGTAAACTTTTGAAACTGCAATTTTACCATGTTCTTCCCCCTGAACCTTGAAAGCCAGTCAAGATGGGAAAATTTGTCCTTAGAAAAACAATTAAATGATTTCAGTGGAGGAAGAATTCTTTTCTAACCACAGAAACCTCTCTGATACTCTAAAATTTCAACTTCAAAGCTTCCTTTAGAGCACACTTGGAAGAAGGCCTTGAAGACTTCAGTAGAATTGAGAAGGGATGCTTTCATAATTTACTTTTTGAAGATAGCTTCCCAATGAAGACAAAAGTTATTTTCCACTTGGGAAGTGGAAGATCAATATCAATATCAAAGATGGCATAAGAAGGATCTAAAGCCTGCTGGGCCACTTAGGCAAATTTCATTGAGTGAAAACTTTAAAGGGAGATTGTATGACCTTACCAATAAATTGTCATGCCTTGATCTAATATCAAATGAACAGAAGATCGTAATATGAAATTGTCATACGCAAGTAAGACTTCACAATTTCATTGATTGTAGACCATGCTACAATTGCTTGTAGTCAGAAGTCAAGATATTGTAGGAGGGAGATGATGAGGCTTGTTATGTAATAAATAGTACTTGATCGACCTTCCACCATTTAGCAACAGTGATATCCTCTTGGATGGGATGGAGGATTAGTTAGGATAAACAATAAAGAATTAGAGGAGCGGGTTAAGCATGGAGAGACTTGTGGTTGGCAGGAAGGGACACTTCCTACTTCAACAGTCACAACTTTAAAGGAAGGTCATAACCCTCCACCCCTGGTGGAGGAATATAAGAAGACGACACCCAACATTCAAGGGAGGCATTGAAGACGAGCAGATTAGATACAGATCACCAGATTTCAGGCATGCAAAAGCTAAAATCATCTGTTATTCGGTATGAAGTACTGGGGCAGCATAATGAATCTTATTTATAATTACTCTTATGAACAATATGTATGCAATATAGGAAGATGAAATTACTATATGATCTCTTATATTATATACATGGGCAATATATATAAATCTTTATATGTTTGTTGAAGTGATGAAATTAGCCATGGGAAGGATAATAAGGGAATACAATGAGGGGAAACAATTATGAGGTCCTCTCCTAAGTACGCCACCTCATGGTAGTGACTGATAGTCCCATGACGCCAAGGGGGCACAAGGAGTTGTTGCCCTTGTGCTTAGGAGGAAAGGACTTTTGGGACACCCTATTGTAGTTCCCCAAACCCCTACCATGGCTAACCCTTCGATTTAGAAATCCCAATCATAGGGAGAAAAATAAGGGGAACGACTATATGAATCTTCACTAGGTACACCCCCTCATATGGATGGCAAGGGCCACATGAGGCCAAGGGAGATGGTATATCCGCTCTTGGGCCTAGGGTAGAGGATCATTCATGCACCTTGATATGCCTCCTTATCCTAACTCTCTTATGGTTGAATTTTGTTAATGAATTAGATATATCATATGACTAAAATAATGTTCCTAACCTAGTAGGAAAGATCTATTTTATGGATTACGCTTTCAATAAGCTTGGAATTGTGATTTTAGGGCAAAAACTAGGGCAAAACTAGAAGGGGACATTACAAATGGTATCGGAGCCATTATCTTGCTAGCTTGCACGGTAATGATAAATTGATTATGCATTCTAATCAATTAGAGGGGATATATTAACTCACTTCACAAAAAATATAAAAAAATAATGACGACTCAATGACAATGGCAAGACAATATGAGAGATAGTTGAACATACGTGCATTTGTGTGTATACTTCGTGTCTGCATATTATCATGTGTATGGTTTGTGTTTTCATGTGTATGGTTCGTGTTTGATTTGTACCTACTGAGTTTTCAGTATGTCTACTCTATGATTATCTATAATTATTGTAAACATATTCCTATCATCATGAGATTTCTAGTTTTGGTTAATCTAGAATATGAGAATAGTGAGAATGAACCAAAGGGATATGAACTTGTTTAGATCATTGCATTTAAGGTCATAGATGTGTGTCATGTTTCTAATCATCATCTTAAAATATGGAAAGACTTACCAAGATATCCAATGTGCAAACATTTTGCCAACCTAATTAGATTTTGCAAATACAATTGGATGGCCTTGATCCTTTTCTTTGGAAGATGAGAGAAAACTTGTCTTAAATTAAACCTTGCTAGTTTCCAAGTATTTGTTATATCTCAAATTCAAACTGAAGGAGGAACATATAGGTCTTAATTCAAATCTACAACTTTGATAATATGTGAATAGCACAACAAATGGGTGGATTACGAGTTAGACCCCATGATCATTCAACTATTGCTTGAGGACAAGTGATTTTGGGAAGGACGGCCTGTCATGCCCCTATCTAATATCAAATGAACAACAGATCGTGATATGAAATTGTCTCACAAGTAATACTTCACAATTTCATTGATCGTAGAACATGCTACAATCGCTTGTAATGAACGGTCGGGATATTGTAGGAGGGGATGATGAGACTTTCTATCTAATAAACAACTCTTGATTGACCTTTCCCTATTTAGTGACAACGATCTCCTCTAGGATGGGATGGGGGATTAAAGTTTGGAAAAACTATAAAGAATTATTGGAGTGGGTTAAGCATGAAGAGACATGTGGTTGGTAGGAATGGACACTTCCCACTTTAACGGTCACAACTTTAAAGGAAGGTCATAACCCTCCACCCCTGATGGAGGAATATAAGAAGACAATACCCAACATTCAAGGGAGGCATCAAAGAGGAGAAGATTTTAGATACAAATCACTAGATTTTAGGCATACAAAAGCCAATATTATATATGCAATTTGGTATGAAGTACTAAGGCAGCATAATGAAGCTTATTTATAATTATTCTCTTATGAATGATGTGCATGCAATATAGGAAGATGAAATTACTATATGATCTCATATATATATATATATATATATATGGGCAATAATATACAAATCTTTATATGTTTGTTGAAGTGCTGAAATCACCCATGGGAGTGATAATAAGGGAATACAAGAATGAGAAATTGTTATGAGGTACTGATAGTCCCATGAGGGCAAGGGGGCACAAGGAGTTGTTGCCCTTCGGCTTAGGAGGAAAGGTCTTTTGGGACACCCCATTGTAGTTCCCCAAACCCCTACCATGGCTAACCCTTGGATTTAGGAATCCCAATCATAGGGAGAAGGATAAAGGTAGTGAGATAAGAGGAATGACTATAAGACTCCTCATTAGGTATCTAGGTACACACCCCCATATGGATGGCAAGGGCCACAAGAGGTCAAGAGTGATGGTATATCCACTCTTGGGCCTAAGGTACAAGATCGTTCAAGCACCCTAATATGTCTCCTTATTCTAACTCTCATATGGTTGAATTTCATTAGTGAATTAGATAGACTAAAATAATGTTCCTAGCCCTAGTAGGAAAGATCTATTTTATGGATTACGCTTTCAATGAGCTTGGAATTGTGATTTTAGGGCAAAAACTAGGGGAAAACTAAAAGGGGGCATTACAAATGGTATCAAAGCCCTGAAATTGCCAGCTTGCAGGGTAATGATAAATCAATTATGCATTCTAATCAATTAGAGGGGATATGTGCATAATCAATTAGAGGGGATATATTAACTTAGTCCAAAAAATAAAAATAAAATATGACGATTAAATGACAATGGCAAGACAATATGAGAGATTGTTGAACATATGCGTATACTTTGTGTCTGGATATAATCATGTGTATGCTTCGTATTTTCATGTGTATTGTAATGTTCCTACTAGTTTGGTTACTCAAATCCTGAAAGGTAAGTCAGCTATTTAATTAAATGGTAATGATATTCAGTTGTTCTTACATTAAATTAGGAAAAAGAAAGGAACATTCATTAAAACTTTTAAACAGGCTGTACTAGAGGGGGCCAGGAAACCCGTGATAGTTACTTTCCATTCCCTAAACATGCCTTCCTTACGGACAGGCCATCCTAGAGTTGGACAAGGAAACTCAGGGCTACTCCCCTCCTCTAACCGTGCCTTCTCCTTATATTTTTATCATCATAGAGGAATATTAAGGCAGACATAGCGGGGCCTTTGGCATGGCGAATCAAAGTCCCAGGTTTTTCCCCTTGGTCATGCTTAGATACCCACTTACCCTCTTACCTACTCTCCTTTTTCCAATATGCTATGATGGACTGGTTTAATATTAGTTCGGTTTGATTATATTCGTTTATCCTTTGAATATTAATCATTGCTTCCTAATTAGGTGTAACAGTGAATAGATTCATGAGAGGGTGGACCCTTCTGACTGTATACATTCTAACTATGAACTGCTTAAGAAGTTATGCAATATCCTTTTTGCTATGTTAACTGTAATCCTATTGCATATTGATTGATCCTTAATAATTATGAAATATATATTCGGTATTACCTAATTTATAATATACCTGGCCTGTGTGTTCTGTTGCCGCTTTGATAGACATTTCTCCAGTAATCTCTACCGTGCTCCAGAATGAATACACATTGGTTGAATTGGGTTGGAGGACAGTTATTCAACCCAATATATACGTTCCTATCAGTCTGGCGTATGTGTGTTGTTTGCTGGGAAATGGCCCGAACTGTATTCCCGTGAATTTCCGCTGATCTCTCTCTTATCTCCTATGATGCCTTCCTTCTTTGCTCCCGTCCTCCTCCTTTCCCCCTCTCCTTCCAGCAGGGACGCCCACATATAGTCTGCTTTAGGAAGGGTCGCACTCCTCTGCTGGTGCGATGTGATCAGTGCGGATGCGCTCCATGCCGCTTCACGCACTTGCAGGGAAGGGTCACGACAATCTCTTTTATTATTTCAAATGCTAAATTTATCTTTATTGAATGTTAGACTATTATGAATGGTTAATTATTAATTGTCAACTTATGATATGAGTTTCATTAAATTAATTAATTTTTTAGATGTTTATTCATTATCCTTAATAATTTGAATATTATTCACTTTTACTATTTATTAAATATTAAACATTTGTTTTAATAGTTATTTATTAAATATTATTTGAATACTATTGTTTAAGTCAGTTATTATTATTAAATATTATTTATTTAAATATAATCTTCATATTATTATTTTGATTAATTCATTATTATTCATTTATTATTTCCAATAATTTATTATTATTTTATTCTAATATTATATTGTACACGTTATACTTCCAATGTGAAAGCACTATTTGAGGAGTTTATATATAATACAATACACCTGTACATGACCTAATTATGGCTCATGACATGTATTCTCCATGTTTGATTCATACGTAATGAGTTTTCGATATGTCTACTCTATGAGTATCTATGATTACCGTAAACATATTCCTATCATCATGAGTTTTCTAATTCTAGTTATTCTAGAATATGAGAATAGCTTGAGCAAACCAAAAGGATATGAACTTGTTTAGAACATTGCATTTAAGGTCTTAGATGCGTGTCATATTTCTAATTATCATCTTAAAATATGGAAAGACTTACCAAGATATCCAATGTGCAAACATATCGCCAACCTAATCAATGTTTGCAAATACAATTGGATGGCCTTGATCCTTTTCTGTGGAAGATGAGAGAAAACTTGTCTTATATTAAATATTGCTAGTTCCCAACTATTGGTTATAACTCACATTCAAATTGAAGGAGGAAACATATAGGTCTTAATTCAAATTTACAACTTATGATAATATCTGAGTAGCACAACAAAGGGTGGATTACAAGTTAGATGCCGTGACCATTCAACTATTGCTTGAGGACAAGCAATTTTGGGAAGGGCAGACTGTCATGGCCTTATCTATATCAAATGAACAATAGATCGTAATATGAAATTTTCTTATGCAAGTAAGACTTCACAATTTCATTGATCGTAGAACATGCTACAATCACTTGTATTTAGCAGTTGGGATATTGCAAGAGGGTGATGATGAGACTTGCTATGTAATGAACACCACTTGATCGACCTTTCCCCTCTTAGTGGCAACGATCTCCTCTAAGACGAGATGGAGGATTAGTTAGGATAAACTATAAAGAATTAGAGGAGTGGGTTAAGCATGAAGAGATATGCGGTTGGCAAGAAGGGACACTTCCCACTTCAAAGGTCACAACTTTAAAGATAGGTAATAACCCTCCACCCCCGATGGAGGAATATAAGAAGACAACACCCAGCATTCAAGGGAGGCTTCAAAGTGGAGCAGATTAGATACAGATCATCAGATTTCAGGGATACAAAAGCTAATATTATATTTGTATTTCGGTATGAAGTACTAAGGTGATATATATATATATATATATTGCTGAAATCACCCATAGGAAGGATAATAAGGGAGTACAAGGAGGGGAAATGGTTATGAAGTCCTCTCCTAAGTACGCCACCTCATGGTGTTGACTGATAGACCCATGAGGCCAAGGGGGCACAAGGAGTTGCCGCTCTTGGGCATAGGAGGGAAGGACTTTCAAAACACCCTATTGTAGTTCCCCAAACCCCTAACATGGCTGACCCTTGGATCTAGGAATCACAGTCATAGGGAGAAGGATAAAGGTAGTGAGATAAGGGGAACGTGTATAGGAGTCCTCACTATGTATACCCCTTCATATGGATGGAAAGGGCCACATGAGGCCAAGAGGGACGGTATATCCATTCTTCGGCCTAGGGTAGAGGATCATTCATGCACACTAATATACCTCCTTATTGTGACTCTCCTATGGTTGAATTCCATTAGTGAATTAGATATATCATATGACTAAAATAATGTTCATAACCCTAGTAGGAAAGATCTTAGGGATTACGCTTTCAATGAGCTTGGAATTGTGATTTTAGGGAAAAGCTAGGGAAAATCAGAATGGGACATTACATTAACCCAACCATCATCGAGTGAAAACCCTGGAAGAGAGATACTTCCAAGCTGACATATTTACCAGGCTATCTTGAACTTTACAGTGATCCAAAAGGAGAACATCTCTTGATAAATTTTTAAACAAATAAACCCTTTGATAAGAATATTAACTTTACTTCTGTATACAGTAGATTTGCCACCAAGAGTACCTCTGCATTTTCCTACTGCTGTCACCCCTTTTAGATGCTCTTGAAAAAATTATGCTTTTGTTTCTGTAATGTCCCCATTTTTGGAGAAGAATTGATTAATTAATTTAATTAGTAAAGTTGTCCAAATAATTATTATTTTTCATGGATAACTTAATTAGTTATTTTAATTAATAATATCAAGTTAATTATTTATAAAGTTATCAAATAATTAAAAAAAAAAAGATGACTTTATATTTAATTAATTTAATAAAGTGACTAATTAAAAAAATATATCATAAAGTCACTTCTGGATGTTGGGGTGAAAAAGTATTAAAGGAGATCAAGTTGAGCTTCAAGGCAGCCAGGAGCTGATAATTGAATTGATTGGGTTTGTAGAACCAGGATGTTTCTGCATAATAGTGTCTTTGGGAACGAATACTCCCATAGATAGCAAAATTGAGGTAGTGAAAGACCTTCCGAGGGGTTGCAGCTAAGAGTGGGAGACAAATCAGTCTTCCATATAGAGCTTATCGAGTTACTACATGATCATGGTGATTGGGGTTCATGAAGTTTTCGGACTTATCGTAGTGGAGCCCAAAACCCATCATTTTCTACTGGAAGAGGAAGCCGATTTAATTGGAGATCTTTTTGGGAGTCTTGTTTGGATGTATGCTGATCATATTTTAGACCTGAGACCAAATCAAATTTTCTGCGTCACACCCATGATTTGACTCATATTACTTCATTGCAGCATCGTATCACACCAATTTATCAAAGTAATCCAATAGAAAGAAATGGGGGAGGACTATCCTTTCTATTCTAGAGATTATTGAATGGAGAAGCTGAATTAGAAATGTTATTTGGATCAAAATTCCATAAGAGCAGAAAATATAATTTGCTGGACCAGCTATATGTGATCATGGGATGTAAGAAGAACCCACTATTAATACAACGGGTGCAGATTTGATTCACAATAAAGAAATTTGTTTCTTCAATGCTCTTTTTCTTTATGTTTTATGTTTTGATGTTCCTTAGTGAACATGGATGTGTTGTGACCATTTCACACATCAACCCATCGCAGATGAGGGACCCCTTTTTCCGCTTTCCAGCAGCATAGGTCAGTTGATTAAGGTGGCAAGCAGTCTGAGTTAAGCTCCAAATAAGATGTTTTTCCTTGAGGAATGATCAAGATCTCATTTGCAAGCGAGAAGGTCTTAGGATTCGAGATGGTGTGAGTTAGGGTTTTAGAGTGGCATAAGTTAAATTGAGAATGGTCACTAAAGTTGCTTTCAGTGATGGATAAATTGTGAAACATGATAATATTGGGCAGAAAAGTCTTGAGGTGAAAATTTGGTTAAGGCAAGATTTTGCTCAAGGTGTGGTCTTGACAAGGGTTTGCTCAATATGAAGTAATTGAACTAAGGGAAGGTGAAATTGCGCCTAGTTTAGAAGTCTTCAAGCAAAATCCAACAAATTGACTATCTCAACAAACCTTCTTGATATGCAAACACAAAGTTGTGCAAATGAACCTAGCATGTGCTTGTGCAAATAGAAGCCAAAGGGCCGATTAGTAATGAGAGTTTTTTGATCAAAAGAAGATAAGACATATGTTCACCAATTTTGTTTGTGCAAACAAAGCCCCAAAGGCCGCCACCATAATTTAAGCAAAAAGCAAGAATGTGCTACGTCTAGAGGGAATTGTGCGAATGAGGCACAAAACACTGATTAAGGCAACCAAAAGTGGATCAAACACACCTTCTCATGCAAACGAAGCCCTAAAGGCCGATTTTCCTTGGAGCAATAAAATGACCAAATAGTGATCAAATGAAAGTGTTTGTGCAAAATCGGCATGAAAGGCCGATTTGCTCAGTTGCAATAAGACAATCAATATTTGACCAAACGAATGTGCTCATGCAAACGAAGCCAAAAGGGCCAATTTACCTAGAAGCAATGATATAAACAATATCCGATCAACCAAATCTGCTCATGCAAACGAAGCCAAAAGGGCTGATTTACCTAGAAGCAATGAAGTAAACACTATTCAATCAACCAAATCTGCTTGTGCAAATGAGCACTTAAGGGCCGATTGGTCAATGCAAAAGAGACATTAAACACCGATCTAAGATAAAACCTCTAATGCAAATGAAGGCCATAATGCCGATTGTGCAAATGAAGCTCTTAAGACGGAAATTCTTGTGCAATTGAAAGGTAAAGAGCCGAATCAATTATGTAAATGAAGGGTGAAATGCCGACTGGGCAAATCAATTGTGCAATTGAAATGACAAGGGCCAAATCATCTAATGCAAACCTAGATGAAATTGCTGATTATGTAAATGAAGACCCTAATGCCGAAATCGTGATGCAATTGAAATGGCCACTAGGCAAATTGGTTTATGCAAACAAAGATTAAGATCCCAACTCACATGTGCAAATCAACCTCTATATGCCGACCTCCCCTAGACACCATCAAGCAAAATTAATAGGTGTAAGCGCTCAGCAAAGAAAAGAAAAAGAAATGTTTTATTTGAAAAGCAAGTCGGCCTATAATATGAAGAGATACAACCCTTAGCATCCAACATCTATATAAAGGAGGTGCTTCATTTCATTTTAAAACATCATTCATCAAGCAAATTAGCGAATTCCGATCTGCATTTGAAGGCACAGTGACTTTCATCCTAAAGGCAGCGATTTTGGCAATAAAGATCAGCGAGGGTTTCATCATTTCATACTCTCAAGGGTAAATTTTTCCATGAGGCAGCGATTTTGATGACACAGATCAGCGATTTTGGGCAACAAATTTTGATCATTCCATTGATCAAAATACACTTTAAAGGAAGGCAATTTTGATTAGAGGGTTTTGATCCTAATTTGAAAGATTTCCAATCTAATTTGGAGGCAGCCTGGGCAGAGTTGAGCGAATTTTCCATATATTATCGGACCTGTAGCTGCATAAGGGGTGAAGTTACTGAAGATCAGACCTTAAACACTTGGCAAAAATCTATTTGTAAGACCTCATTTTAAGGCAAAATCACTTTGTTGACAATCTCAAGAAACCCTAAGTATAATATTTTGCTATAAGAACTTAAAAATCTGAGTCATTTGTTCACTTCCAGGTCTGATTTGCTCTTCCAAGAGCTGTAACTTTCATTTTTTCAAGACAAGTCTAATTGCTTATTTTAGCCAAGGTATGTGAAATGGTTGATGAGGCTGTCCTTGTTAAGTGAATCATGTTATGAAAGTTGATCGATTCTCATTTGTTTTTATTTTACCAGTAACTTCATTTACATTTCAATTAAGACTTGGACATCAAAGCTAAAACCTGACTTAACAATCAATCAATCACTAAAACTCAAAGCTATATCTATTTTGTGACAAAAGTTATCTTGCTTGTAGGTAGATGTCTGCAGCAAAGACTGGAGGAAACAGGAGGCAACTCAAGTGAAGAATGTCATGTCCCCTCCTTGATCATTATATATAACTTAAATGAAGTAATATAATAATTATGAATCATTAAATATTTATTTATTTATTAAATTTTATTATTTAATTAATATTCTTGAAATATTTAAACTAGTATATCTATATTTAAAAAATATATGTAAAATATGCCGAGAGATATCTTATAATAGAAGGGAATTTGACAATTGCAACAATATTATTAGTATACAAGAATTTCAAAAATATGGATAATAATAGAGTTGCTTAAGTATATACCAGCATTGTCTAAGATGACAGCATGAACCTGGAATTTAGAATTGTCAGATACTCACAATGTCAAGCCCACTCCTCCAATAATGTCTCAACGCTACTTTATTTTATTGATTGTTCCCTTTTAAATATTCCGGCACTCTTCCACTATCATTTGAATGTAACGGTTTCATATAGTTGGAAACAAGTGGCGAGGGTCCTATTTTATTTGGAGTAATAAAATAACACCTCCACAAAAACCAAAAGATGACATACTTCATGCATTCACCTGTCGTTTGCATGTCAAATTTTTTCAAAAATGAATTTTTGTTTACGGACATTTTGATGTCATTGTAGATGCCTCTCGGCATAATAAAATAAATTAATATTATATTTAAAAATATTATAAATAAATATTACATATTAATAAAATATTGATATTTAAATGTTTGATCAATAACATTGTGTAACTGTAATTGATCAATAATAAATTAATAAGTAAACATTCACTATCATAACAATGGAATTAGAAACAAATATAATAATAAATGAATTCAGAAAACAAATATTCAATAAAAACAATATATAATAGAATAGCACTCATCTTGATCAATAAATAAAGTTAATTATTAAATCAAATTCTAAGTAGACTGCTGGTGTCAGAGATTGTCCCCTCAACAATGGACAGTGATAAGTCTAATAATGCAGCGATTAATGGAAGGATACAATACCCAGCATTATAAATTAAAGATACTGATTTCGTCAGGAGAAGAGAGTTCGATTTCTTCTAAAAGAAAAGATTATTAGTAATGCATAATTAAGAGGATTACTTTGTTATGGAAAGGTGTGATTTCTATCCAAGAAGTGAGTATTAATAATTAAAAAAGAAAACAATTATATCTAGAGGCAACGTCTAACATGATCTCCTAAGGTAGCGATGCATATTGCTATCGAAGAATATAAGAAGTGATTACCTTTTAGACAGCGATCAAACAAAAGACATGTATTCAACGGATGCCTCCCTTGGATTGTGATACATCCATTATGAAGTGATGCCTCTCTTCAAAGAGGCAAGAAGATATAAAAGGAAGAAACGTGTGGAATAGAGATGGGGGAATTGGGTCTAGTCTTTTATTTTGTATCCTAACGGATCTGCTCTCTTGAGCGATCATTGCTTTTGGCAGTACGGTTGCATCCTTCCAAGCGTATATCAGAAACAGTACCATAATTGCACGAGTTTCAAGTAACAATCAGAGACAGCAATCATATCTCATCACTGTTAGTGATTGAAGATCATTATCATCATAAGTTCAATTTGCCATATCAGACACAGCTTTCATAGCTTTATTGCTTTAATCTAAGAAAGAAGGAACCTTATTAGGGAGACGTATGGATGGAAGTAGGGAAAAAAAGAAAAACTCAGATAAGGGATATACGGCAGGGAATAGGAGAGACTATCACATCAGATCAGAACTGTTATTAAGTTACAGGCAGCAACATCCTTGTTCTTGGTGGTATGCATTCGTGATATGCTTAATATATGAAACCCGATAATATTCCTATGCAAAATTTAATAATAATAAAATACAAGATAATAATATAATTATAATTATTATAATATTTTATAAGAACGGGTCTACAGTAATATATATTATAATAATATCTGAAAATAAACAAAATATATATATATATATATAGAGAGAGAGAGAGAGAGAGAGAGAGAGAGAGAGAGAGAGAGAGAGAGAGAGAGAGAGATTGGTCAGACAAATAAATATTAGAATATCAATCAGAATAATTCTTAAGTTAATATCAGAAAGAAGAATATGTTTTTCCAGTTACGTTTGTTCCAGTTACCTTTGTTAGTATTTAAGAAGCTGGGAAAAGAGAATGGAAGGGTATCAGCGATGATATCAATAAAGCAATCTGAGACATTAATCTATACATAACTAAGGCAGCAAGATAAAATGTTTGATTATACCAAATGCAGTGATCAGGAAAAGGATCAGATTGATCAATAGTTGATGATTTACATATATCCAAAAGGAAGAGGATTGCATTATGTAGCAATTAATACCTTTGAAATGCAGCGATTATATTTTTAAAACTATTTTAAGATTTTACAAATGTTTGTGCATCTTGGGCAGTGACCTCCAAGAAAGGACATCATCATTAGATGTTTCTATTCATTCTTTTAAAAGGATATATATAACAAGATTGAGATGGGTATGAATAGGTTATGTGCAATGAGAGATTTCTGAGTATATGGCAACCGATATGTAACATAGGAGGAGATAGTGAAGAGTTTCATGAAAGACTTATGAGGAGATTGTAAGAGTTCTAGCGCAGTTTGTAAGGAGATTGTAATCAGTTTATGGGAGGTTTGTGATCAGCATAAGTCAGAGAGAGTTATCAAGATAAGTTCCATCTTCCAAAATTATTCTTAGCATTATGATTTAAATATTATAGTAAGATGTCTTTAGAATCAATGAAATTATATTTATAAATGTATTCTCACTTTAAGTTAGAATTGTTGTTTCAGGACTAAATTAAAGTAAAACCCAGAAGGGGACATTACAAAGAACGAATTCAAAGGCATGCTCTTCGAGACCAAGCTCTCCTCCAAATGGCGAAAGGTTGGTGATACCAACCTTGGTCACATAAATGTTGATGAAATCCGGGATTGAGTGTTCGGGAAAGGCAAATACAACACTTCCAAGATGGCAAGGAAGCTCACAAGGAATGGTATTTCTCACATAGTCGGCTTTCCACCTACAGTCCAGTGCAGCGAGCTAATCATCGAGTGTGCTAAGCATTATGACCCTTAGCTGAGGCAAATCATAGCGCCAGATGGTAAGACATTAGCTTACCTCTCAGAGGTATCAGTGGTGAAGGTATTCAACTTACCTATATATGATACTATGGTCTACAAGAGCAAAGATGACGCCTTAGCTCTATATGAAAGCAAACCTGAGATGTGTGCTGGGATCCTCAACAAGGATTGGATCAAAGAGCCTAGACCCAATTACAAGACACTACCCAAGACACTTCTCAAATCAGATTTCAAGGAAGGGTTTGCTGAGCTGGTGATGATGTTGAACTGAGTCATAGGATCGCTTCAAGCTTCATCATATGAGAATTGGATGTAGTACTACATCGAAGAGGTTGCTAAGGGAGCTAACATCATCAATTGGGCAAGGTTAGTAAGTGATAATTTGCATGAACAGTTGAAGAATGTGGAACAACTAAAAACCTTCTATATGAGTTCATATGTGGTGTAAATTTTAGCTAGATATGGCAAATACAAAGGATTGAATTGTTGGGCACCAGTTGCGTCAGCTGAAGGGCAAATGTTAGCATATGATGCATATCCATAATTGCATTTGAGTAGTGTTGCTCACTACAGAAGAGTGAATGATGCCTTCACAATGCACATTGTAAGACAGTTACAAGGAGGCACTCATATCAAATTATCAAAAGAGGCTATGGAGTTGATTAAGAAGTATGGCTCATGGTATATTTAGTTCCCAAAATTCACTTACTTGAGAATCAAGGATGCTCCTCATATGCCTATCGTCTTCTTAGATATCCTACAGACAGAATGGTGTTGTTAGAAGTATCTAGGCAATTGTTAGAGTATGATGCAATTGAGAGGAGAAGGAAGAAAGCAAAAACCAGCTTCCCCATCATGATAGGGAAATCATTTGAAATATGCTCCACCATATCAGTGGCACAAGGATCAGAAGAAGAATTGCAATACTACAATCTCAAGACACATACCTCAAGGAGTAATTTTGATCCCTACCACAACATCGGGATGGTGAACAAGGAAAGATTTCATCAGTTCATGCATGTTGAGGATCATTGGGCCAACGAAGTTGATGACTATGAGATAAGAGTAAGGGCATATTCAAGACTATCTCTTAAATTGATCAGACAAACAAAAGTGTTGCGCATGCCAGAGCAGCTGGAAGGGGATGAAAATGTTGTATTGCCACATTTTAGAAACGAGGAGGACATGCCTCTTCCTTCATTAGAATGGTCCATCCTCGAGGTTACTCAACCTGAAGTAATTGATTAAATAGTGATAGACAACACTAAAAAGTGGATACCTCATCAAGCTGACAAGTTAAGGGAGAAGGGCATTACTCTGCCATATGATCGAATGGAGAATGAAGAATCATCATCCTACAAATATGAAAACTCAAAAGAATATGAGGTTGAAAGCATGGAGAATGAAACAAACACACAAGAGAGAAATCAGAAAGATATTCTTGAAAGTTCACAAGTTCAAGGAAAGAAAAGGAAGGGAAGGCATGATGATTCAGCGCTGCGAAAGAAACATAAGTCAGCAAGTACTCAATCCACTACTAGCACCCCTTCCGTAATAGAAGTGGATCTCTTCGTGGATATGAATGCAACTTAAAGAGAAAAGAACACATCACAAGAAGATGGAGTCACTCAAAAATTTGCAAGATAGGAGTGTCAATGAATCTAATGAAACCAACAAACAAAATGATGGGGAAGTCAATTCACCACCTCGTGATGAAGAGCCTACATATGATCAACAAACTAATACAGTTGGGGAAGTGCAAGGCACGGATATGTTGGCATTGTGTTGTCATTGATGTCAACTAGTATGGGATGACTACTAGTATAAGAGATGTATGTGCAACACCTTTGATATCACCTTGTGTTGCTGAACACCGGTAAGGTAAGGGCGAGATTGTCATTCAGAGGAATGATCACTGAAGTCACCGGTACACAAGTTATTGTTTGACTTGTGTGTGGATGAAATGGACAGGTTACCGGTACAGTCTAACACCGGTAAGAAAAGGATGTTAACTTGTAAGAGTTGTGTTAACAGTGAGCAGTTGCCAACCGGCAAGCTTATGACCAGTGTACAAGCAGGATGAGCAAGGTGCTTGAGTTGTTGTTTGTGATGAAGAGGCGGAATGTTACTAAAGATCACATCAACACCGGAGGTGATGTACACTTGCCGATCGGCAAGCATGTGCCTAGCATGTTAGCAAAAGACTAGCCATTGAAGAAGGGTATACCAACATAAAGGGTGAAGTCATCAAATAGGACTCCCACCGGAAGAAGATGATATCACAGGTTGAAGTTTGGAATGCTGCAAGATAGTGAGGTAGACAAAGGGGATGTCTACTGGGTTCTGTGTAGGAGATGTATATGCTCACACAAGGTGATCACACTTGTGCAATGCCGATAGCAGATGGTAAGTGTGTGGTGGTTTACACCGGATCTACTGGTGAATCACTAAGATACCATAGGTGCATGAAATCAAAGATATGCACTCGATCAGAAAGTGTAGGCATGGTGTGCTACCGAGACAAAGGAAGGAGAGCTGAGTTGATGAGTTTGTCACTCTGACAAACCGGTGAAGATGTGACTCAGTCTAATGATGCTTGAGGCTCTGCAGTAACACACATGGTGTTACCAGGATGTAGATTGAAAAAGGTGTTGCCTCAGTGCATTATATTGAAGAATGATGACATGGAGTCATCTAGGTGGTTACCGGTATGCAAAGAAGTGCAGAAGGAAAAGGCCCTCATCAACTGATGATGAACATGATGCATGCGGTGAACTGGTATGTTTGGATGACTAGGCAAAAGTACTACACCTACAAGACCAAGAAATCATTGGCAAGAAGGTTAACCGGCAAGGTGATTTGCGCCGGTAGGTTTACTGGACCGGTAGGTGTATACCAGTTAAGTGTGTGGTCAGTGACTAAGCATGAACCGACTCAGTGAGCAGAGGTGGATACCGATAGTGATGCCATGTGGAGATGAAGTGTCAAACATACATGAATTGGTGGATGAAACATGCACAGGTCGATGAAGTGAGGTCGGTAAGGTAGTTGGTGGTTGGTTCGACATTAATGGTGACTGCAAAGCTCGAGGATTTGCAGCTTGAGGATTCATGACAGAGGTTTGCAGCTTGAGATCCAGGATAGATTGATTGTGCAGGTCAGGTTGGCGAAGGAAACAACTAAGCCATTTATGGCGTTTGACCAAGGGATGAACCGACAGATTGAATACAAAATGCCAAACATAGAAAAGCGTGTTCTGGAAGGCACGAAAATGGCGGATAGGTGCAGGTAGTTATCTTTGAGTTGTGATCCGATCAAATTTGATTGGATTTGATGTGCCTCGGGATTAGTGGAGAAAACCCTAAGGCGCCAAGTTTGAATGTGACTTTTGGCGGGAAGATTGGGCTATAAATATGCAAGCCAAAGATATTGTTATGTGTTGCTGCATGAGAGAGTTAGATCAGTTAGAGTGAAAATAGCAAAAGATAACAGTGATTGAGTGAGTGAAGGTTAAACTCGGTGATAAGGTTTAACAAAGGGTTTAACCGGCATGGTTTGAGCAACCGGTAAAGCAGCTAGATTGCATCAGAGAAGATAACCTGTAGGTGCTTGTAGCGGCAAGAAGACAGCAAAGGGTGCTGAACTGCAGAACAGTGAAGGAGAGATCCGAAAAGTAGATGCAAAGCAAGGTAACCGGTAGAGTGTAAACCGGTAAAGCAGTAGCAGAGAGAGGTAAACCGGTGTAGTAAAGAAGGTGTCTCACTAACAGAGTGAAGTATATGCAATGGTTACAAGATTCACTTGTAACAGTATAACTACTTTTGTATTTGATGCTATCATTGTGGTCACTGAGTTGTAGATCGGTGCGGGGGTTGGTGCTCTAAATCAGGGGTTGTAGCTCCTTGGGTTGGTGCCCTAAACTTTGTAATAGATTTCATTGTGAGGCTGGATTGGAGCAGTAGACTCCAGTAGCATTGCTCACCGAGGTTTTTCCCATCTTGGGTTTTCCTCGTACATATTGGTGTTATGTGGTGTGCCCCTTTTGTGTGATTGCATTGTGTTGCTTTGTTTTAGTTTACTGGTAAGATTGCTTAGTGTTTGTTTTGCTAACTGGTATTCTCACTTGGGATTAGAAGGGTAAAGTTTGGATACCACTGATTCACCCCCCCTCTCAGTGGCTTATTGTGTCCAACAATTGGTATCAGAGCCTAGGTACCCTGTTTATCAAGCTTTCTCTCGCTTGGGTAGATCCTGTTTAGGACACAATGGTTAAGTGTGAGTCAATCCCTACTCCTGTGTTTAATGGATCAAACTATGCCATTTGGAGTTGCAAAATGGAAGTCTACCTGTCCTCCCTAGGTTATGATGTTTGGATGGCGGTTGTTAATGGTCTCCCTAGGAATGTCAGTCCTCCCACTGGTCTTGAAGAAAAAAGAAGATCCTTGTGCAATGATGAAGCCATGAAGGCTATTTTCAGTGGACTAATTGGTGATGTCTCCTCACAGGTTTTTCATGAGCTTCAGGATGGTATAACATGCATTCCAATCAGAGAAGATTTTTGAAATTATGATTTTTAGTAAATTGCGATAGCTATTTGCTCTCTAGATTTTTTCTTGGTTTTTCATGAGCTTCAGGATGGTATAACATGCATTCCAATCAGAGAAGATTTATGAATTTACTATTTTTAGTAAATTGCGACAAGTTGATGATTGTTTGCTTTATAGGTTTTTTCTGGGTTTTTTGAGAGCTCTAGTGTGGTTTGACATGCAAATTTTTCGGAGACGATTTCTGGACTTACTATTTTTAGTAAGTCACAACGACTGCTCAGAAATTGCTCAAATGGAGATTGGAGTCGCTGTTTTTAATAGTGCTATTTTTAGTAAGTGCTATTTTTAGTAAATGTTATTTTTAGTTGTACATTAGAGTAACACTTGGGCTCTATTCTCAACAATCCTATTGAGCAATGATCTCTCCAAGATTCTTGGAATCTATTTTTGGTAAATAAATAACTTTGGTTATTTATTTAATATTATTTTCATATGACTTTACTTGGGAGATATTTAATATATATATATTTTTTGTAAAGTCAAAAAAAGGTGTTTTGGGGCGTCCAAACTAGACTTTAGAGAATAAGGAAATATTTAATGGAATGGAAATTCATATTTGGCGTCCAACTTTGGGTAAAAATAAATAGAAGCAAAAGATATAAGTTGTATTTTATTTCCCTAATGAAGCATCCACTTTAGAGGGAAAAGTGAATTCAGAAAAATGAAGCATTCACTTTAGAGGGAAAAGTGAATTCAAATTTCTGGGGCTCAAGTCTATAAATAAGACCCTTCTCTCCTTCATTTGGTTATGCTAGAATTTGACAACGAAGTGTTGCTGAATTGCTTTCAGAGACTTGGCTTCAGGGTTGCGTACCCTCCTAGCTTATCTTCAGTTTTGAGTTTGAAAGATAACTCCTAGCTGACAGAGTGATCTCATTCAAAGATTACTAGTGGATTTTGAGGAGTTTGGTGTGATAAATTGGTGAAGAAACCCTACAGCTGATCTACGTTTCTGCTCATTTTGGTTGGAGCTTTCATTCGAATTTTGTGGGTACGGATTCAAAAGTTGTGTACGCTCTTGGCCCCCATTTGCTCATACTTTGGTGGTTTTTAGAGTGGCTGAATTCTTATTCTAAATTGAGTTGCTGCTGTTTGCTCTAGTTCGATTTGCTGATTTTTGGGCTGGTAACTTGGTCATTGCATTTCTGATTTTTGTTTTATCTTCCTTGCACAGTTAGTGTATGTAATAATTTGTTTAGTAGTACTAAACAATATTTTGTACTCATTTTCTAGAAGCTAACTTTCTCCACTTTGCAAGTGGAAGTGGCTGGTTATATTGCCAAGTCTTTTGTTTTCAAGCTAATTTTAGTTTCCTCGTATCACCTGTTGAAAAGGCTGGTTATACCGCCAAGTCTGTTGTTTAATTTCAGTACTTTGTATTCCCACAGTACAAGTGGAAGTGGCTGGTTATACTGCCAAGTTTTTGTTATTCAAGCTTTAATAAATCTGTAGTTCTCCCACTGAACAAGTGGAAGTGGCTGTTCCAACCGCCATCATGTAGTATTTCAATTGTTTAAGTTTTCCTCCCATTGCATAAGTGGTTGAGATGTTATTTTGCTAATGCTAACGGGTGTTGAATGTTGTGCTAAAAATTGAAAAAAAAATCAAGGGGGATATTTCAACAAACTACCAAATCATGGATTGAGAATGCCTTCAAACAAGCCAACTTATTCACTCAAGAGTTCATGCAAACATATGACAGAGTCACTACATTCTTGTGCAGGATTCAAAACATCATGAAGATATGGGAAGAGTTTCAAAACATTCGAGACAAGACCATACCATGTTTGCAAGTGTTGAAAGAAGTTCCTAAGCAAATGCTAATAGATGGTGGAGTTATGGAAGCAAAGGCAGTATATGATTTCAATTGGTGGTATTGTGTCTTAATGACAAGGAAGGAGATTCTTGATAAGACAAGAGATGATTGTGTTAGAATGGAAGAAACACTCAAGGGGATTCAAGATCAGTTCATTGTGTCAACCAGGGAAGTGTTTGTATAAGACATGCTTGATGAAGAAGGTTTTAGTGTTGATGAATTGCATAGCAAAGTAAAATCCATCTTCTTCCCAGCCATAGGTTTCTCAGATGCCCTTTTGAGTGGTGTATTCATTCATGGTCTTCATGGAAGTATTTCGAAAATAGGAAGTAGAATGGCAAAAGGTCTTTGCCACTTGTGTTGACACATTGGAGGTCATCGAGTTCAAGCTTGACAACATGCCTAGCCTATCCATGGAGGAGCTCAACGCAATTATGTCCAGGTTCATTGCATTTGCTATCAAGGAGAGAGACCAAGGGAATGATCTTCTAGAAGAAAATTTGTTACAATCCTAGTTGGCATGAATTTTGCCATCGGTTCTTTTTCATGGAATTTTGTGCCAAAAGGTGTTCATTTCCTATTGGTTGATTTTAGAGATTAGTTGGTTGGCTACAAATAACCCTAATTAGGGTTTAATCTTAGCCATCCATTTTAGGGCAATCTTGGCCCTCTTTTATTTTGGAGCCCTATATAAGCCGCCATTATTGATTTTGTAATAAGAATGAGACAAACTTGAACAATTGTTGCTATTTTGCTGCTGGATTAATATAAAGACATTGAAGTGTGGTGATTTTATATTCCATCTTTGGAGCCTTTGCATGGTTATTCATCTTCTCAATTCAAAGTTTTGAATTTGTTTTAAGTATCTTAGTTGAATGAATAGAATGTTGTGTATGATTCATTGTGAAACTCCTATGTTCAAACTACTTGTGTTTAGCCGATTGTTAAGTGCTTTGTGTGGTCAACTGAATTCTCATATAATCTTAACTTCAATTATTATTCAAGCATTGATATGCATTCATATGATGGTGTCTATGTTTGTTGATAGTAATTTGAAAATCATTTAGATTCCCTTAGAAGATTGCATTAGCCTTTGTGGAGTTGTTCTTTGCATGACAAAGCAAAGACTAGTAGAGTTTCATCAAACGTCATCCCTCGTCCTTGCATTCTTAGGCATAGTTTAGTATCCCTCAACCTTTCAAAATTTTGCATTTTTTATCAATCATCTATTAGTAATAGCAAGTAAGAGAGCCATATTGCATATCATTCGAAAAGTATTGGTTGAAGCCAAGTAGTCAATCTCTTAATTAACATACACGTAAGAGGCCTTGGATTACCAGCAATCGCATCAACCAATTGAGCTATCTACATGTCAAGACCTAACTAAAGAAACCTTGGAGTCATCTTGGTTGATCATATAACTTAGCATCCAAGAATATTTTGATCAAGAGAGGATAGAATACTTTTGGTATTTTATTCTGTGTTAGATGTGTCTAAAAAACACATCAACATGATGCGCATCTTGGTATTTTGGTACTTTTCTTCTTTTGCAGGTCTGGAGTTCTTTAACTCTAGATTTTCTGAGAATTTTTTTATATGAATAATCTATTAAATGGTAACCAAATTTTGAAACAGTAATGAAATAATCTTCTCCAAAACACACAAGGATTCATAACAAAATAGAGCACCATCATGGTTTTTAGAACATGCCAAATAGTGATAGTATCTAGAAACAACTTTGTCCTTTGTCAACAAAGTTCCAATATTTTGCCTCATTTTTGAATGTAACATACCTTGGCAACATGTGGATCAAAACTACATGAGCATATTAACTGTATGTTGGAAGATAAAGCAATGCTATCACAAAATGGTACCTACTTTTACATTCTACAACCTATTTGAAGGAAGGTACAATAGAAACAATATTTATTCTGCTGAGATCCAATGCAGACTGAAGTATCATTGCTCATCATTTTTTCATTAGGTGGAACCATATTTTTCGGCTAATTAATAAAGCAATCACCGAGGAACCTATTTTTTGGAGTAAAAATACAAAACTTTGAGAAATTTGTACCTTTTTTGTGATGATTCAATTAAGATTCACAATTCTTCCAAAATGTTGGAACATAGGAACAGGCAGCTGCATCATTTTATAATTTGAAGAACTTTAATTTTTAATCATTGTTCAATGATCCTTTTCCTAAGTCTTACCTTTTTCCCAATTAATGTTTTTAATACCCTCACCAGTTTTATTGACTCCTTACAATTACTAGCAGAGAATTTTGTTTCTGTTTCTATTTCTATATTCTTGTATGAAATTCCCTCCTGGCTATGGCTTGGTGTGCATAAACCATGGATTTAATGTGGTAAATTTCATTTCAAGCGACTAATTCCATTTGATTCTTGTGAGTGTTTCTTGAACTCTTCATTTTTCACCACTTTGGATACCCTTGTCAGGAAATGTTCTTTATATCCTCTGATGTTGTGTCTCTATAATACTTGTTTTGGATTATAAGAGTGTTTGCCACTCAACCTGGAGCTTTTTGGTTTGTTTTTATGAATTCTTGCCTGCATTTTTTAAGTTAAATTTATCAATTATTGGGGAAACAATGCAATGATTCAGTTTTTTCTTTTAATGTGATTGTGGTTTAGTGTGCTCAGTGTAAGGTTTGAAGCATATTTTATTCCACTAGATTACAAATCAGATTATCATTTAATGTAATTTTTGTTTGATTATTTCTAATTAATTTTTTTGAGATTGTAGGCAATTTTTGTGATTGATACTTACTAAAAATTGCAAGTCTGGTGTAACATTAGCTACTTTTGGTTACTCACAAATATAAATATTGTTTCCATTTCTATTTCTATTTTCTTTGATGAATTTCCCTCTTAACTATGGCTTGATGTGCATAAGCCATGAATTGAATTCAGTAAATTGCATTTCCAGTCGCTATATCCTTTTGCATCCTGCTGAGTTGTTGCTCAAAGTCTTTGTTCATTTTTCATTTCTTCCTTCAAAAAAATGTCTCCTATATCCTGTGACGTCATTTCTATAAGAATCATTGGATTGTAAAAACGTTTGAACCCCTTAACTTGGGACTTCTTGGTTTGGCTCTTTGATTTCTCCCCTGCTCTTTGAAGCAAATTTATTAATGACTGTCAATCTTTTAATTCAATTCTTGTATGCTATGCTCAGTGTAAGGTTTGAAACATTTTCTATTCCACTAGATTACACGTCAATTTGTCATTTAATGTGATTTTGGTTGACCTTCCCATTGCAAGGTTTGGAACATTTTCTAATCTACTGGACAACATGTGCATATATTCATGTGAAAATAGACATAAGTGTCTTGTAAACTGAAGAGATTTAATATTTGATGATTAGCTCTTCTGTGCAGTGCTTTCATGATAGGAGGACGGAAACTGCTGACAAATGCGCATTGCGTTGAGCATCATACACAAGTATGGTTTTGTACATTCTGTTCTGTATACTTGAACTAATTCAATTGGAAAAAGAAAGGGAACATCTCATTTTCTCGACCTTAACTAGGATAAATCTTAGTAACATCAAAGTTATCATCCTAGGCTTTCTAAACTTGTGAGCAGTTGGGGTTATGTGTTTGTTATCTCCTCTTTTTTGACATGATATTCATTTCCCGCACTTAAATTATTTACGATATTTTCAGGTCAAAGTGAAGAGGAGAGGAGATGACACAAAATTTGTAGCTACGGTATGTTAGGCCTAGATAATGCAACATCGTTGCTTATTTTTTGCAAGGAATCTCAATTCTTTAAACAGCTATTGTTTATAATAAGAATATAAATCCTTTAATCAAATATTAGATGAAGTTTATTTCTGTAATTCTTGAGTCTTTCGTTTTACTATGTTGCTGGTTCAGGTACTGGTTCTGTGGTATGCCATTTTTTCCTTTGGCTTTGGTAGACCAATAAATTTAATATATAAATATAAAATAAATAAATTCATACACAATCTTATAAATATATTTATTATTAAATAAAAAATATAAATATATTGACAATAAATTAATATATAATTTTATAAATAAATATTTCTATTTATTAAATTAATTGATAGTAAATATATTTTCATAAAATAAATATATTATGTATATAAAAACAAATCATATAGAAATAGCCTATAGGAGACTTTGTTGCATGAAATTCTTGTCATGGTTTTTGTGTAGCCTGAAATTGATTTTGTTGATTGTTTGATATTGATTTAGTGGTTGTACTTCAATTTGCAATATCGTAAACTAGTGTGCAAGTAGCATTACATAATATATGTACATTGACATGATGTGGTTTGGTCCCACTAAAAGATGAAACTCAGTTGTGTCTAAAATACATAAACATAAAACATGGCACACCTAAGTGACCAAAAAGAAAAATGTCTCAAAATCAATCAAAATGAGTTAGGGCAAAGCACCCAGTAGTTGAGTATGTTTCAGTAATTGTTACAGCATTTGTTGATTTAATGCCCAATCTTTTTAATAATATAGCGCCAATGATTTTGACTTTAAAGTTGTTAGTGTTGATGATGATTATTCATAAATGAATGAAATGTATCCCTTAAATCTAAAAAGAAACAAATCATGTGATGCCACATTAGTGCACCAATGAAATACGACTTAGTGCATAACTACTAGTTTAACTTTTTTTTACTGGTCTTACTTTTTTATGGGCCTTTTTGGACACCTCAACAAAAAACATGCTGATGTGGCCATGAAACCTTAGTTATAAGCAGGGGACTTGACCAAGTAATCTGCTATAAAAAATTGGGAGTGATTTGAAATTTCCATGTAGGATTTTGAGAGGTGCGAAGTTAGGGTTCTCAACTATTGGGTCCTCTCCCCTAAGTACAAGGAAAAAATGTCTTGTTAGCTAAAGAAATGACATGGTAGAGAGATTCATGCATGCGAGAAAGACTCCACAAATACCTTTTATTTTTACAATTCACTCTCCTTGAAATATTCAATAGTAGTTGCACTCACTATACTTTCAATAGTTGAGATGATTGAATACATTTTTTTAGCAAGAGATGGGAATATTACATGTTTTTTGTCTTCAATCTATGATCAAAAAGAAATTAATTTGAACCTTTTAGGGTTTTGACCAAAGGTGAATCATGTTGGCTAGCAAGCTCCTCAAAGTTTTTTTTCAACATTGTTAGTAACTCATTGTAGGTCCAGCCATCAAGGCAAAGCTTTGTTTTGTAGGTACAAGAGTTTACAATGTGTCAATTTGTTTCTACACAAAAGGTTGATTCTACAAACTGTGTTGAATTTTGTGTCACTTTTTTGATTGAGCTTGATTCTGTGCTGCAAAATTAATCCTTTTGCGATCATTGAATATATATTCTTAGCAATAGATTGGAATATTACATGTTTGCTGTCTTCAATCTATCATAAAATTGTTGTTAAATCGAGCACTTTAGGGTTTTGACCAAGGGAGAATCATGCTGCCTAGCAAGCTCCTCAAAGGTTTTCTTCAACATTGTTGGTAACTCATTGTAGGCCCAGCCATCAAGGCAAAGCTTTGTTTTATAGGTATAGGTGCTTGCAATGTGCCATGTTGTTTTTACACACGAAAGGCTGATTCCACAAAGTGGGTTGAATTTTGTGTTAGGGTTTTGATTGAGGTTAATTTTGTGTTGCGAAACTAATCCTCTCCAAACTCCAAGAATGACCTAGTTCAAATTTCATTATTTCAATTCAAATATGAAAAAACATATGTTTTAAATTTTGGTTCAATAAGTTATGATCAGAATATTGGATAGTTGTCTATAAATTTCTAAAACGAATTAAATACCTTTAATTCTGTTAATTTTCAGTTTTCTGAATTCCATCACATTGTCACCATTCTAAATTCTATTGATTGTCATATTCTTAAAACCTAATTTTAAACTATTAAACAATTGAAGAAATAGCTTGACAATTTTTATCTATATGTAAATAAATGCTAGCTCTATTCTTGATGCATTTACTCCATTGTTTGAAGTAAACATGGGTAAGTGTCATAGGTATTTTATTATTTACTTATTTCTAACAATACTAATAGCTAAATATCCATGCTGCTTCCAATCTGTGCCTTTCTAAATTTTTAAAAGCATGAAGACCTTTTTATACGGATTGTTCTTTTAATGTATTATTTACTAATGTCAATATCGGTAATCAACTTGTGGGTCCTCCAAACTTGGTTGTGTGTTATCAAAAATTTGACGCCTTCATGTGCATTATAATTTGTTTTAACTCTAGATAATAAACACCTGTGCACATACATCTTGCAGTATATAACTTTATTCATCAAGTGATTGGCATTGCATAAGTGCCAGGTCTGGCTGTTCTTGCAGTTATCTATGTATCGTCGTAATTGTTGCAGCAAGCAACCACCTATCTTTGATTAATTCTCAATGTTTGTTCACCGGCCCTACTTGTTGGATTTGTGAGAATGGGAGCCATAGCTTGTCCGTGGTGTTTGGAAGAGCTCATGGCTGCTGTGGAGAAGTAAGTCATTTGCCATGGGTTTTTAGTGACAGATGTGCTGGTTGTCATCAAGTGTCAGACTCTTGTCCTGTGCACCCTCCCGAAACCCCCAACCACTCTAATTCTTGCTGGAAATGTGTTGGTTGAACTGGTAAATCCTTGTGTTCAAAATTTTGTTTCTTAGCTAATAAAATGTTAATACTAAAATGTTAAAATGGACAACAGTCTCTTCATTTAGGGGCACTTTTATCTGTTTACAGCTTCATTCAAATTTGTTAGCGATTGATTATATAACTTTGGTGTTTTTGATAAAGAATCCTATTGACTTTCCAAGTTGGGAATGTCTTGATTGTTGTTTTATGGTCAGTTACTATATCCATCCTGGAATCTCCACAATAATATCTACCAATTTGCCTCTATAAAGAAAAAAAATTACTATTATTGAATGGACTAAACCATAGTTCACTGACTTGGACTGGGAGAGTACTTAGCAAGCCCAAAATTTTCAACTTGGCAAATACTTGACAAAAACTCGGCAAAAACTTGGCAACTTTGAAAGTACTTAAAATTAAAACAGCTTAAAGAAACTCTTTTTTTTTTGGTAAAATTCAATTAAAAAATGTATTAAATTAAAAATTGACATCTTTACATATAAAATGTATGGTTATATAGCAAAAACAACATGCGAAAAACACATTTTAACCAGCGTTTTACCTGTGTTGACTTTTTTAACCATGTTTTTTTGCATTTATAAAAATGTAAGAGTTAAACTTGTGAAAACTCACCTAACAAAAAAATAGAGAGTACTCGGCAACTCGGAGAGTACTTGCAAAGTTTGCAAACTATGGACTAAACTGCAACCTATAAAATAGGACAATAGTTTGAGAGGATCTCATGAAGAATTCTAAAGATTTTTTTTTTGGAGTGTGTTTTGCAGACAACAAAGCTATATTGCCTATGGTATGTGCTATGAATGACATTAAGATAAATAATGAGAAATGACTAAGAATATATAAGATGTATTTGTTGAGAAGAGGCTATGGATGATTTGTTGTTTAGGAGGCAACACGTCAATTGCATGGAATTGGTGCCACTTATGCTATTTGACTTGGTTTGATACTTGGCAACATGATTGTAATGTTCAAATTTCTAAGTATGGCTATGTTTGGTCACTTTCCATCCTTGGGTGGGTTTTTCTCATGCTACCTTGCCTTTCTTTTTATCCCTTGTTTCCTTGTTTTCTTAGTCCTTTGTCTTCTAGGGCTTTTTGGGGTTTCCCTTACCTTGTTACCATTTCCTTAATTTCCTTGTTCACCTAGTTCCTCATTCTTCGAACCTTTGGGTTTTCTCATCTTTGGCATACCATTCATCAACCCCTCGTTCTCCGCTACTTTGTGCTTCGACCTTTCAAAGATTTACTTGTTTGCCTATCTTTGTCACCCTTGCTTTTGTGTTTATCTCCATTTTGGAATTTTAGAGTTCCCTTTGCTAATATCTCTTTCCTTAGTTCCTCATGCCCTTGCTTTCCAATCCCTTGTCTCTTGTGGGTTTTTGTGTCTATCTTTCCCAACATGCACTTTGTTTGAATGAATTGGTCACCTAGAATCTTGAATTGTAAGTCTCAACTTCTTATATATTGTGCACTCTTAGACTTTTCTTATTGAGATTCCTAAATCTATCAAGTATCCGATAACACCAAATCTTGAGACCCAATTTTTCCTATATTGTGGCCTCCTAGACTTTTTCCTATTGCCATACCTAAATGTTATCTGGCATCCTACAACCTCAAACCTCACCACTTTGATGGACTTTGGTATTGGTAATGTTGTTTTGTGATTTGCGATCCCATCTTTGAATTGTGTAGATGCAATCCATGATCTCTGCTCCTTCCTTGTGTATTTCTAAATCTTGATATCTACACCTTGCATTAGGTATCATTGAATCCCAATCCCTACTCCTTCCTACATTAGGTATCTCAGATTCTTGATCCATACTCCTTTCTACATCAAGTATCTTCAACTCTCCATCTCTGCTCCTTGAATGGGCTATCTTCAAATCTCGATCCTTGCTCCTCCTTGCATTGGATAACTTTGAACCTTGATCCCCACTCCTTCCTACATTGGTCATCCCCAAATTCTAATTCACATTCCTTGTAGTCAGTTATCTTTGATCCCAAACCTCACTCCTTTTATTGGGTATCCCCAAAGCCCAATCCCTACTTATTTGATTAGGTATGCTTCCCCTTTGTAGACCTTTAGGGCTGTAACTACTATTGCCCCTCTTGCAAAAGCTATTAGCAATGATCTCAATATTCTATCCCCCATTGTTCACCACATTGCCCTTCTAGGCCCACAAACATTTGCTTCCTCTCGAGTCTTGGCGTTCATTCATCCCATTCCTCAAAATCTCAAATTTGGACTTCAAAAATATTAATGCTATCATATTAAGTGGAAATCATTTGAATGACATCTCAAATTTCAATTGTCCAATTCCCTTTCAATAGCATCTTTCATGCATTCAATTCCCTAGACCCCTTATGTTCGAAATAAAAACCCCATCACCTACCATAATATAGTGGAAATGGGATTCACTAGTCTAAACATGCAAGCATGAAAATCAAACCCAATCCCACCAATTACATTGGAGAACAACCAATAGGCCCAAGTACAAACCCTTGGGAGAGCTGGGCACAATCGATTGATTGATTCTCTTATTGATTTTGATTGATTGCATAGGATAGATGCAAAGAATTAGGCTAAAAGGTACAAAATTGACACTAAATAGCGTAAACAAACAAATGTAGAATTGATAATCAGAGAGCAAACCCAAATTTGGAAAGGGGATGTCGAGAGGAACCTATCATAGAAATATGAGCTCAAAATGGGTGGGCTATGGGGCTAGGCGCTATAATTCTGACAGCTGTCTGGGTGTAGATTAGGAACTCAATTGAATTTAGGAGCTTCCAATCTTCCTTTTGGTAAATTTTCAAGTCAAACCACCTGGACTATGGCGCTAGGCGCCCTAGTCCTAGTGGGTGCTAGGCGCCCTAGTCCTCTTTTCTACTGAACTAGATCTTGTTGTCTTTGTCTCAGTCTGTATTGCACTCCTGTATCCTTAGTTTAAACCTTTAACTTGTTTCTGAGCTTGGATCTTCACACAAGGAGAGAAAAATGGTGTTGTGTTGTATAGGAGCTTGCTCGAGTCAAACTTGGGGTTGGATTCAACCCTACAACAATGATGATAAAAGAAATAAAAGTTTGAAGTGAAATGCTTGAATAAAAATGTTGGATTGAAATGATGTAATTCTCTTAGGATAAGTGCTCCATGTTTTCATGTAATAACATGACAAATCATAACAAAATTCATCATGAAAGCATAATTGAAGATGCCTTGCTGTAGCTTGCTGCTCCTTAGACTTAGATCTACTCTTGAATAATAATAATTATTCTTGGAATGAAACTTGTAGATGATGAAATGAATTAGGAGTGGTCTTCTCAAGGTGAGATGTCCCCTACTAGGAAGCTGTCATATTTCTGACAAATATGATACATTACTGAATGCATTACCAAGTTATTATGCCTTTTTACAATTAATTCTACTTTTCATAATTCATAGCCTTCTATATTATGATCTAGCCTTGTTACTACCAAACAAGGGAGGAAGGGGTGATTGTGTTGCCAGGGTGCTGAGAAACCAAATACAACAGGCTCCCTCAAGGTTTTTGGATGCAGACCCTTACCCCATCTCGGGATTATACCCTCATGGTTTACAAAATCTGATCCTTACCCCATTTCGGGACTACCTAATTGGTTGGAATCAGACCACCTCTCCCCGAGCACAAATCTAGCCCATCCTCCATAGGCATTAGCAGAAGTATTAAGGAATGGGCTATTAATATTATAGTTTTTTTGTGCTATGAATGTATATGGAATTAAGTATGACTGTCATATATATTGCAGTCTATATTAATATTACTTCTAAATTCTGCATAAGAACATTATCAAACGTCATATATCAAGCATACATATTAAGCACATCCCCATGCATACCACCAAGAACAAGGATGTTACCGCCGGTAACATAATAATAGTTCTGATCTTATCTGATCGATGGTGATATCACTGGAGGTTTTGATTCCTTTCCTTTGTATCTCTCAATGTGATGGAGAGGTTAGACCTCTTCATCATGTATGCCCTTTCACCATCAGCACCCTTTGAAAGAGTGCAACTCTTCATTATTACTACCCTTTGAAACCTTTCACAATCAGATCCGCACTTCTTATTTAAATAAGATCTGCACTTCTGATTCCCCAAATCATCCCCCTAAAATGAGGTTCTCTTCTCCCCTTTAATCTCATGTTTGAGGGAGTCACAAATTTTCATTTTATGTCTGATCATTCATTAACTTTATTAATTTTTAATTATATTTAATTATATTCTTTTATATTTCAATTTTAATTTTTTTAATATTTCAATTTTAATTTTATTATTTATAATTCTATTTCAAAGTGTGGACATTACAGTCCGCCCTGCCCAAGATTGCTTGTCCTCAAGCAATGATTATGGAGTGTTCAAAATGACTTCCAATATGAAATGGCTTTGAAAACACACATGGAATAAACGTGCTGGAAACATATCAGGCATGAACCAAACACAGAGCATACACTTAAAAATACGAAGCATATACATGGATATATGCAAACACAGAGCATACACTTAAATACATGTATTATTAGATTCCTTCTTATTGACTAGAATGATTCATTGATTTGTATTTACCTTTTAGGATGGCACGATCAAAGGTCTGATACCATTTGAGATGTCCCCTGCTTGGAAGTTGTCATATTTCCAAGAATTATGATACATTACTAAAGGCATTCCCAAGTTATCATGCCTTTTTACAATTAATTCTACATTTCATAATTCATAGCCTTCTATGTTATGATCTAGCCTTGTTACTACCAAACCCTTAAGAAAGGGGTGATTATGTTGCCAAGGCGTTGATAAACCAAACCACAACAAGCTCTCTCAAGGTTTATGGATGCAGACCCTTACCCCATCTCGGGATTATACCCTCAAGGTTTATGGAATCTGATCCTTACCCCATCTCGAGACTAGTAATTGGTTGGAATTAGATTGCCTCTCCCTGAGCACAAATCTAGCCCATCTTCCATAGGCATTAGCATAACTATTAAGGAATGGGCTATTAATATTATAGTCACATGTCATGGATAGATCTGGAAATGGCAAGGCCGACACATTATCCTCCTGAAATTTTAGCCAAAAAGTGTTAGAGACTATTCAACAATTGCCACTGTCTTGCCAAAATAGGCCCGAACTTTTAGGGTCGTGAGATAATAGGACCACCCTCTATAATTTATATGAAAAATGAGAATATTTAAGTGGGGGAAAAAGTAAATTGAACTTTAAATGACATAGGACCTATATAAGGTTAAAATGGAATAAGATAAAGGGCACACTAAATAGAAGGGCCCAAATAAGAGTGTTAATGAATTAAAATAGAATAGCACTCGTATTCTTCAATCAAATATTAATTTAATGCTAGAAAAGGTCCTATAATGTATAGAGGAATGAAAAAATTAAAATAAGTGCTAGGATAGTGTGAAATTGGACTTATTAATTAGAGTATAATTAATGACACTACTCCTTACAAGACCTAGGATCCTTAATGTTTGAACTAAAATTCCATCACCTACTTACAAGACCTAGGATGCCACTAATGGTCTCAAATGGATGCGATAAGGCTAAGGAAGAATTTCAAACTTCTATTAGCATGTATGGACCCCTTAGAGATATGGTTTTTGTATAGTTGTAGACGTTGTTGATGTAGATTGCATGGTTTCCAGTATGCAACGATGTGAAGACATTGCTAGCATGGGTCCTTTACGCTTGTAGATGACTCTTGGCCTTCCTCCAAGACCAGGCCTTCCTCCAAGGCCACTGAAATTAGATTTGGCATGTGATTTAGGGTTCAAAGATAGACATTCAATCTCCTTAATTTGGGTAGCTTCAATTTCTAAGTTTTGCCATTTTATCAAAAAGACCCTAACTTGTTAGTTTGAGCACTTGTGCTCATCTATTTTAATGTCCCCTTCTCACACGTAAGAAAATTTGTGGCCATTAGCTTATTTCATATATTTTTTTCATGTAAGCTAATTGGCATAAAAGAAAAGGGAAAAATAAATTAAATAATCAAGTTGTCAGATGTAGTATTTCTTATATTTTTAATTTGATAACCTACTTAATTATTTAAAAAGTAAAAAGTGACTTTAAGCTGTACAAAAGGAGGCATTAGTCTCAAGGGGGAAAAATGTGGTCATTTTGCACACCTGAAATTGATTTTAAAATATTAAAGTGAATATAGATCTAAAAAGAGAAATTGTTATTTTATTCACTAGGAAAGTTATAAAAGGAGGAGCTGTGAAGAGAAAAGGTTTACCATTTCTTATATCTGCTTTTGCTTTGAGGAGATTTGACAGTTCTTATTTCTTGAGGACAAAAATACTTTGGGAAAACCAGTTTCAAGGATGAAATTCCTCAACCCTCCTAGCTAGACTTGGTGATTTCATCCAAAAGTCACAATTTTGCTTGAGTGTGCAGTGGTTTCTTTTTCGATGGCTTGACAAATTTCTAAGGTGATGGAAATTATATTTAGTATTTTCACTTAAGTGTTTTAAAAGTGACTTTTAATACTTAGCTTAGATGTTAAATATTTTGTTAAGTTATGTCCCCAAGTTGGACACCTAGGCTGTGGGGTACGAAAGTTGTTTTTAACAGGTTTTATGAGGGGACCTTTTTGAGGGAATAAAATATTCAAATATTTGAAATACCCAAATTATTCCCTCCAAACTCTATATATTGGAGTTTGGGCTCTCTTTTCTTCATTCTGGGTTTGCGCACATACAAGGATGAGGTTCAAATGATCTTTGGAGTTCTTCCTGAAGTTTTTGAGTTGTTTGGCTTTGGTGGTGGAAGACCCACCCTAGCTAGTTCATTTTTTTTCATTCAGAGAATACGCTTGATTTGCTTGATTTTGATGATTTGGGTTTTTGCAAGGATGTTGATTTACATGGTATTTTGATTTAGATTTCTGGGTTTTGTTGTGATTGGTGATTTTTAGTGACCTTTGCAAGTTTTGGGGTGAAAATACAGACCTGGCCGTACAATTCTAGCCACATTTGGACCCTTATTTGATTCATATCTCTTAGGGTATTGCATGTTTGCTTCTGGGTATTTTTCCATTGCACTTCCCTCAGCTGGGCGACCTAGTTCCATAGGTCAACTGAAGGTTTTGATGTGTTTCTGATTTTTCCAAGAGAAATTGCCCTATGACAGGGTCGTATAGGTTGAAGGTGGGATTGGGAATCATGCTAGGGATTTTGGGAGATAAGTATGCTGCACAATATTTCTCAGAAGTGGACGCCAAGTTCTAAGCTGTCTATATATGCAGTTTGGAACAGATTTATGGAGTAGAAGTTGAGTTATGAATATTTTGCCGAGTCATCCCTGCTGGAGCAGTGCCTATGTCTTTATTGCAGGAGTTTTGAGTTGATTTCAGTTTGTGTTGTGAGACTACATTTGCTGGTGACATCTTGAACACATTTGGGAGTGTTGGGTTGCTCATTGAAACATCTTGAACACATAGCAACCTGGTGTATTATGCCATGGCCAAGAATGATGATAAGGGATGGACTGTCATTACTTTTTCAATCTGATCATGTAGTTGTATGTCTGAGATGATTCAATATTGCTTACTGTTTCATTTGTTTTTCAGTGTTAAAACTATATGCTAGTTGCATTAGTATTGTATGATGATATGCATGTGAAAAGCCAAATGATTTTAATGAAGAAGCAACAGCAGATGATTATGCATTGAAAGAGTTAAATCTTTTCCTATCAGCAAGCTATCATTTTCCATTGGTTGCGTTATTGCTTGTTATTGAACACTTACAAAAAAAAAGAAATCAGGGATAACGAATATATATATATATACATATACAACCTGTACTTGAAACTGGAAAAATAAATCTGCCATATTGTCTAGCCAAATTTCGAACTTATAACCGATCTTGAACTCTGATTGACAACTTAGCTTGGAAGGGCAATTGAAATTCATGAACCTCACAACATAACTACGACTAGGAGTGCTCCCTTTTGCTGCATCTGCTCCCGACTTCCATTTGTTGATTTCTGGATTCCATAACATATTAAACTCCTAATTTTTACTTAAGGTAAAATAACTCACATAGGTTAAAAAAAAATCGGACTTTGCAAATATCTAGGCAAGCCTAAAGTTTGACTTGGACTTTGGACTCGACAAAAAACTTATTAGAAAACTTATTAGAACTGCTAAGTATTAAAAATACATTAATATATAAAATAATAAGAAAAAGAAGAATTGAAGATTGAGAACTCATACGTAGTTTTTCTTTCATTTATAGATCAAAAAATGAGTTGAATGTATATCATAGTGTCCTATCAATATGATTATAAATAAAAAATCCATGCTAATATTTTACAAATTTCTCTTTCGACTAAAGCTTTTGAGTGGCTATGTGGCTGCCCTCGAATTTCATTTATAGATCAAAAAATGAGTTGAATGTATATCATAGTGTCATATCAATATGATTATAAATAAAAAATCCATGCTAATATTTTACAAATTTCTCTTTTGACTAAAGCTTTTGAGTGGCTATGTGGCTGCCCTCGAATTGGATGGTAGTGATTCTTGTTGAAAAATAATATCGACCTTAGGCATATCAATATAATCTAGCAAAGCCCATTTTCATGCTTTGTCTTCTTCCTTTGTATGTGACACTTGCTGCCCATTCTGTTGCTTCCCTCTCAAAGTCAACAATCTCATTTGTGAAAAACATGGGTTCAACCTTCTCATCAATCCAAGCTGAGTTTCGCTCAATGTCATCCAAATCAATTGCTTTGTGTGTATATTGCTGCTTTACCTTTTTTGGCATGTAGACACAAGTTGCTTTATACAAAGATAAAGTCTTTAGGGGCCTTTGAGTCAATCTATTGCGCTTAAATGTGTGAATGGCCTCATGTTCACACATAAAAGTGCTACAAACCTAGGACAAAATGAAGATGGCAAGGGTTTGAAAATTAAGTGTTTTTGCACCATAATCTGAGGGGCAACATTTATAACTTTTTAAATAACTTAGAAAAATTAAAGTTAAAGTAAAATAAAAAATTTGAACTTATTAAACTTGTTTTTCTTTCCTTCACTGTTGGTTCATTCTCCTTTGAATGTATAGAAATGAAGAAAACAACTTCCTCTCCATTACCTTCTAAATTTGTAACTTGGCCATAATTATGTCTCTTAAGCCTTAATTAGGAATCATCCTCTATGCATTTGTTGAGGCCATCCAAAATCTCTTCATCATCCTTGAATGAATTAGAGAAGAAATTTTTGAGATTCAAGTAATAAGCAGAAACATGAATGTGTCGGTGGAGCTGTTTATTTCACCTCCAATCAATAAGTTACCGAATATGTTCATATTTCCTTCTATTTTATCCTTACAAATGGTAGATGCTTCCTTGTCTTTGTGAGTGTTCCATCCACCAACCATAGAATCTTAACAAAAGGTTCTGAGACTTCAAACAAAATAGTGTAGTAAAAGAATAGAGAATTTATTTCAAAGAACAAAACAAAAGTAAATGAAAATAAGAAAAAACTAATTATGGAATAATGAATTGATTATTTTTCAAGTTAGAAAATGTTTAAGTTTAAACTAAAAATTAACTTTGAAGATCTCATCCATGTTCTCAGCAAACAAATCATTTTATATCTCAAGTCATAAGATTGAAACGCATGTCATAATCTTATGCAATCCTATGGTCACCTTGGTCTATATAACCAAGGGGTTTCCTTTGTAATCTCAATTCATTCAATCAGTCTATCATTTGTATCCTTTGATAGAATAACATTATTCTTTCATAGCTGATCTCTCTTGAACTTTTCTGAAGTGCCTAAGTCTTGGGTGGCTATAGTTTTGAGCCAATCTTGCATGGTATAGAGCATTCTATACCAACTCTTACATGCTAGTAGAGCTTGTGGGATTGCTTCTTGTTAGTCTTTTTGATAGATCTAGGTTGCCAATGTTAATATATCTTGAAAAATTGAGTATGCTTGTCTCTTTCCTCAAATGATGATCTGGAGAATTAGGGAAGCTCGATTGAATTATCAGATTTGGGGCATTGGAGATTAAAATTGGTGCTGGCTAGTGCAAATTTGAGCTCACCTTTGAGTGTGAAGTGTTCGAGAAAGTCAGTTTTGCCTCTTGTTTCGTCTGGACATTTGAGGCCAGATCTAGGGGGTTTGAAGTTGGGAGGTGATTGCAAGATCCATAAGGTAACTGCCATTTTGGAGCATTTTGGGCCAAAACAAACTCTTCCATTGTGCTTAGAAGGCCCAAAACCGTATAGATCGACTGTCAAATCATTGAAATTCAAGTACTTCATTTGGAGCCTCAAAATTTGTTTGCTCTTTGTTAGGCGTATGGACACCAAGTGTCATAAATGCAGGCAGAATTTTTTTGCTGGTGTAGTAAGAGAGGATTTTTGTTCTATTTTAATTATTTTTCCAGAAAATTAAAAAAATATTTTGTATCAAAAAATAAAAAAAATCGGGTAACCTGTGTAGGCGCTAGGGTACAATTGTACTTGTGGATTGCACCAGCGCCACGTGGTGTGTTGTGACTCACTATTTCTATTGTCATTCTTCCATGCCAGATGGTTGTCCAAGATTCCTAGGAATATTCCATTCATTGGGTGCAAAGAGAATATTCTGCTGACATCAAACGATTTGTCTCCATGTGGGAAATATTCCATCCAAGGAGGGGAATATTCTGTTGGCCAGGGTTGTTGACGTCAGCAGGGCAAACCCTTTTTGGCTTACCCCTCTCATTTGCATTTTCATTTTGGAAGGCGCGCTTTGAAGGCCCATAGCTTAGTCATCCAACCTCCATTTTTTGAGCAATTTTTTTTTGATTTGGGATAGAATTTCGTGCTCTTTGCAGTGGTGCAATCGGTTTTTGATTTTACTGCCTGATTGTTTGGGAATTTGCAGATTCTCAAAGGTGTTGCTGAGTAGTTCTCATTTTGGGAACTTTCGGGGCTTTGTACTTGCTCCTATGATAACATTCTGGGGGCCTTGTTTTTTGAAAGTGCATGTTTTTTCCTGTACTTTGCAGTGGTGTCATTAGATTGATTCCATTCTATGTAAAAAAATTACTTTGAGATTGTCGCTAAAGTTGGCATCAGTAAGCACTAAGATCAAGTCTAGTTGCTGTTTTTTTGCATCTAGCACTTGTAATTGCAGTGAGTGTGAAGTGCTAGATCATATTTTGTTAGGGGGGATTCTTGATTGATTTATATGGCTTAAGGATTTCTATTGTTGGTTATGTTTTTTCTCCCACCATTTATGGATTTAGACAATATTTTTTTTCCATAGTGATAGAAGCTATGGTCTGTGTTCCCTCTAGGTGATGGAGGATAAGGAACACACAAGTTTTATGTACCCAAGGTATTTAATGATATTTGAGTAATGTAATATTGTGCTTAGATAGGATTGGGAGACTCCCTTTCCATATTCCATTATCTTGACTCATTGTGTCTGAACCATTCCATTTAGGAGCCCATCATCATAGATGCAGAACATTCTAGGTGCCTTCAGTTATATCATGCTGATTACTTGCTTTTTGACAATTATAGATTTTGGGGGATTAAGTTTCCCTTGGATTTGGCTGTTTCACACACAAATGACAAGAAATTAGGGAGACGGATCTTCATCTGTGTGCCACTATGAGCATATAGCCATATACCATCCCTCTCACTCACATCCTAGGCATTGTGGATCTATTTCTACTTTGTCATGACCCCTCCTTGATCGTTATATATATATACTAAATAAAACAACTATTATTATTAATTAATATAATTACCAACGAATAATAATTTGAAATTTATTTATTTATTAAATATTATTATTTAGCTAATTAATATTTATTACTAATAGCTAATTAATATTTTTTTTTTTGATCGATAAAAGGCCGAAGCCAAAATTTATTTCTTTTATAAAAATATTACATCTCCATTCAGTGTGGGCACCGGTAGGAAAGAATGGAGATAAGAAAACCTCCGGTCTAGCCCAGATCCCTTATGGGATCAGATATTATAAACAACTGTAAATTTTTACAAATCCTCATCTGAGGATGGAGGCTGTCTTATTTAGACATTTTAGTTTCTTTCTGTACATAAAATCTTGCAACACTTTTCCGGTTGGATCCATCTTCACAAAATAGCTAATTAATATTTATTACTAATAATATTCTTGAAATATTCAGATAGAAATAAATTAATATTACACTATAAACATAATTTATACATATAAATTATAAACATGATTTATATATTCTTAATCGTAAACACAAGTTATATATTTAAAATAATAAATATATAATTTATCTATATTTATGGAAGACACAGAATTAGTCTGTAATAATCATATATTACCCATGTATAGATTAGTAACGGCAACATATTTTCTAAAAATAAGCCAACAATGATGATTGGATATGAATGTATATGATCATAATCAATCCAATAAACACCAATCGGTATCGATGATAGACCAATCCAAATACATGTAAGGATGACACCTATTGACTGCAATATTGATTAAGGAGAAAAGTCTATCTATCACTGAGAGAAGCATGATACGAACTAAACAATAATTATTTTAACCGGAAGAGAGGCAGATAATATTAAGGAAAGGATATGACAAAAGGAAGCAGTGCGTTTGGCGAATGTTAAGAGGGATGTTCACCAAGAGACATGAGACGTCTCTTTCCCGTGACCTTTCAGCCCAGCGTGAATATAAGGAGATGGTCATAATCTTTGGAAAAAGGAGGGGAATTATGGATAAGGTAGAGGGAACGATCCATAAAAAAATGCAATGTTTTAAGCAATATGTATGATTTAATAGTTTGCAGCAAGGGTATTCCATAATGCACAGTAAATAGAACAGACTTGGGGAATATAATCTACAACCTCGAATAGACCATGAATGAGAGCAGATTAGAACTGTTACTAAGATACAATCCTTGTTCTCGGTGGTAAGCATAGGGGATGTGCTTAATACGTATGCCTAATATTATAATGCCTCTATGCAGAATTTAATAGTAATATTAGTATAGACTGCAACATGTATGACAGTCATACTTAGTTACATATACAGTGACAGACCAGATCCGATGTATGTCAGATCTGTCTGCCTTTACAAACACTGGATATAGTGACGATTAATGTTTTAAGCAGCAATAGTATTAATAACCTATATAATAAGTAATTAGCAAATATATAAATAATTGATTATATAATTTAATTCATATATATATATATATATCAGAATAAGGATAATAGATTTATGGTAATGATGTTAGTAAGATTTATATTCGCTTGATACATATATACTTGAAATAATATCAATAGGATTATATTTATATATTTATAAGAAAATGAATTATAAATATATATGTTATTATGAATAAATTACTTCAATTATATTTGCTTAAATTATTTATGTGTCTTATCTCGTAATCAATCAAAGGAATGAATGGAGGAAGTAGGTTAGTGAATTGCAGTTTATCGGTTCTCCCATGCTAAGTAGGCCACCCCAAGGGATGGAATGGTCATAGTGGGACATTCCTGTCTCTTTTGGGCCAAGAGGTGAGTTGTCATAGTGGGACGCTGCGCGCTCTTGGGCTTAGTTGGGTTGAGCAGTTTACAGGTACACTTGCAAGGCTTTCCTACCAAACTAAACTATGCAATATACTTGCTATTAATCCATGTATTTATTTGTCTGTTCTTAAGTTTATTGAATGCCTAGATGAAGTTGTTCTTATATATTAAAAAAAAAAAGGAAACTACATTATGGACTTATTAATTTAGGACAAAATTCAGGCAATCTCTAGTTGGGGACATTACATACTTAGTCTCATGGACTTTTAGTTTTCCTGTCTAGCAAAGTTGGTCATGGGGATTAATGTGCATCATAGTTTTCTTTCCACTTCTAGAGATTCATCATACTTGGGTGTTAGGAGAGTTTGTATAGGAAGTACTATGTTTCCGTCTAGGACCATCCAGCTTGGTCAACCTTATCAAGGACATTGTCTGATGGACATTATCGAAGCATGCAATGGTGAGTGATTGAGAAGACTTGTTGCAGAGGCATTGAGTGATGATTCTTCTTCCAATGCAGTTGGTTCATCTTGTTTTGGTCTAGGTGTTGATAGAGATGTTTTCAGCATTGGTTTCTAGCTCCATCTCTTCAGCTTCAACATTGATATTCTGCTTCTTGCCTTCATTGAGTGGTTGTCCCTTATCATGGCTATTTATATTTATATTTGTATGTTATAGATAGGGCTCATTCTATATTTGTATTGGTACATTATAGATAGGGCTCATTCTTTGGGAAGACCATTTGCAGAGGCATTAAGAAGACTTGTTGCACGTGCTAGCAAATTCTGTAATTCTTTGTCAAGGTTTTTCTTCAACAGCATGAACATTTTTCCTTCCTCAGATAGAATCCAGTTGGACCAAAATGCGTTCACAAACAAAATGATAAATGCAAACTCCTTGTAATTTATTTTCTCTACGAAAGCAAGAACATGGATAGGAGGGTATTGGTGGTTGAAAGGAATAAAACACACAGCCATTAAGGAAATTAGAGGATCTGTTTAACAGAAAGCAAATTCATTATCTCATCTTATTGGTGGTGGTAATTTTTTTATGTTAATGTTAGCTAAGAGCCACCCTTGAGAAGAGATCATTAATTGAATCAGTTGTAGAATGACATTGATTCACACACCTATGTGGTTGCTCCCTTAGTTGTAGAGAAATTTTCAAGTGTTAAATAGTTTGAATGGGCACATGTTTATATTTTTCGTAGATATATTTAAATGTTCACGCTATTTAAAATTCAGCTTTTTTTAGTTTTGATTAGATAAACACAGTAAAGGGCCCGAGTCTATGAGTCTCACCAGAAGTGAGATGAGAAAACAAAAACTTACAAAACAGAAGCAGAAACCAAAAACAATAGGAAAAAACCATCCTACGACTAGCAGACCAGCAACAGGTCACCCAATAGCTTCAGGCCTTTGATGGCCTGCCACTCTTTGTTCAAGAAATCCAGCTTGTTCTCAAACGATAGCTCTTTGGGAAGTTTATTCTTGACTTCAGTAGGGGTGGAAAGAGTAACAGTCTGGCTTGGAGGTTTATTGTCACCTTTCTTCTTGGTGCTGAAGGGAGTGATAACAGCGTGAAGATGAGGAGCAGCTTCCTCCAACTTATGTATATAAATTTATATATTTTAAATATTCAAATAGGAATTTTTATATATGAATCTGTTTGCCATTGAAAGATCCCCAACCAGTCTGATCTGAATTTTTTCTGATTTTTATGCTGCTGTTTGAAGGTTTTATGATTGTTTTCATAGGTGTTTGCTTGACCAATGGATTTTATAGGGTTTTATCATGAACAATTGCCAATAAACCAATACTTTTGAATTCAAAATGCAGAAATATAATTGACTGATAATTAATTTCAAAATTCTGATTTTGGAACAGCAATATAATAATTTTCAGATTTAAGAAATCTAGTTCACTAGAACAACAAATTTCTTTCCAGAAATCCAACACCTATCCTGGAGAGGGTTTTATTGATGAATTTGGAAAAAGAACACAATCTATGAGCTTCCAACTGCTGTAGATGGCCCCAATTAGTTTTATTTGACCCAACAATAATTACCAAAAACAAATACTGGAAATCTACTGAATCCCACACCTGGCTTCCAGGCAGGATTATTCAATTTACTGATGAATCAACAATTTGGATGAGAAATATGCTTTTGTCGTCTATTGAAATTATTAAAATACTGCTGTGAACTGTTGCACATAAGTTTTGCCTGTGAATTATGCTCTTATCAGGCTGGATCGAACAAGATTGGCACCCAAAGGCTTGCAAGATGGTACGGCTGGCCTAGGAAGGCTATACGGCTGGCTTAGGAGGTGAAACGATTGCCTTAGGAAGATCATTAACCCTCCAAAATCTGCAATCAATTTTGAATTTCACTGAAATAGACGTATCCTTTAGCACCAATAGGAATTTTGTGTGAATCCCTCTCTCCTGTGGATTGGGGTCTCGTCCAATTCACCCGTCTTCAAGGAGTTTTCGTTCCAGAAGACTTATATGCGGCCAAAAATTATCTCCAACACTCAATTCTCAACCTGCTGATGAAAAAATGAAACAAAAGATGCCAAAATGGAAACCTCTCTTGTTATTTTATTTCCTCCTAACCCTGATCATACCTTTTAGGGTTCTAATGCCTTATTTTTAATAAATATTCCCCTAGCAAGTTCGCCCAACTTGAGGGTCTAATCCATCATTGAGATTGATCCACTTTTTAAAACAACTTTATGCCTAGGGAGGTGTGCCATGGGGTTACTTTAATATTTTATTATTACTTTATAATTTGACCCCATAAAGTCACTTTAATTAATTTTTTCTATTTTTAGAAAAAGTGACTTTGTATTTAAATAACATTATTTTTTCAAATAATAACACCTCCTAGCGCCCAAGTGTCAAGTATAGGCCCCCCACATGTCAACACTATCATCTCCCATTCCTTGAATTCACTTGCAGAGATGGATAAGAGGCGAATCTCTATATCTTAGTGATCAGCTAGGAAAGAGGGGACATTACAGCCCTCCCTTGCTGGGATTGTTTGCCCTCAAGCAATTGCAGAGCTGGATGCTGAAGTATCATTTCACCTTGCCATGTGGAATCCTCTATAGGTAAGTCCTTCCAGTGCACTAAGTACTCCCTGACCACTCTGTTGCTCAACCGCCTCTCCCTCATCAAGAATCTCTGCAGAAATCAAAATCAGTCTGCCCTCCTCACCCAATGGTGGCAAAGCTGGTGATGAGATCACATGTTGTCCCAAAGCCTTCTTCAAGCAAGATACGTGAAAGACATTATGTATCATACTATCTGAAGGTATTTCAAGCTCGTATGCTACCTCTCCAATCCTCCTTAGTATCCTATAGGGACCATAAATTTGAGGCTTGAGTTTCTTTGCCCCTGTATTCTTAAGTGTGGTCTGTCTGTAAGGCTATAAGCACAAGAAGACCATATCTCCAACCTCAAAGGACCTCTCAACCCGATGCCAATTTGCATACAACTTTTGCTGATTCTGGGCATGCTAAATATTATCCTAAAGTGCCTTAAGGATATCCTGACTGTCTCGAAGCCAATATCGAGCTCTAGGCACTCTGCTATCTCCTAGCCCCAAATCCACAAATGATAGAGCATCATATCCATATAATGCTTGGAAGGGAGTCATACCAATTGTCATGTGGTGCGTAGTATTGTAGCAATAGTCGCCCATATACAACCAACGCACCCATGCTCTCTGCTGACCCGAAATGTAGTTACGCAAATATCCCTCAACCCACTTGCTGACTATCTTTGTCTAGCCATTCGTCTGAGGGTGGTAACTGGTACTAGGGGTCAACTCTGTACCTGCAAGTCGGAATAGCTCCTGCAAAAATATGCTCATGAATTCGCTATCCCGATCACTAACAATGGTCTTGGAGAGTCCATGGAGTCGGAACACCTCATAGAAGAATACCTCTGCCACCTATGAAGCTGTGTAGTCGGCTGCAATAGGAAAGAAGTGTGCCAATTTTGTCAATCTATCAACAACCACATAGATGCAATCCTTCTCCTGAACTCTCAGAAGACCGGCAATAAAGTCCATTGAGATACCCTCCCACTTTTGCTCAGGATTTGGCAATGCCTGCAGAAGACTAGCTGGGAGAGTATGCTCTGACTTGTTCTGTTGACAAGTCACACACTCACGAACATAGCGCAAGACATCATCCTTGAGACTCTTCCAAGAAAATCTCTTTCGTACCTTCTTGTAAGTCTTGAAAAAACCTGGATGTCCGGCTAATTGTGTGTCATGAATGGCACGTAGAATCGTATCCTTCAATTTCGATCTAGGGACTAAATAAATTCTGTTCTTATAGTATATCACATCATCAGTCACAATGTCCATCCATAATTTCACATGCAAACTGATTTTTGGAATACTCAACTAAAACTTGAGACTTCTGATCAGCTGAAATCTCACTCAAGGAACATAGGGTAGCAGTTGAAGGCCTCCTGGAAGGTGCATCAGCAACGACATTCTTCTTCCCCTTGACAAACTTAGTGTCAAAATCGTATGCCTCTAACTTGTTGATCCACTTTTGTTGGCACTTATTAAGTTCTTTCTGTTCCAAGAAGTATTTCAAACTATTGTGGTTGGTCCTCACCACAAATTTTCCACGCACTAAATATTACCGAAACGATGGTGATTCTGCATAAGGACTGCACCTATGCCTTCTCTTGATGCATCACACTCTAGGACAAAGGGTTGAGAGAAGTCTGGAAGAGCTAAAACTGGACACGTACTCATAACCTATTTGAGCCTGTCAAATACACATTGTTCTTCATCTGTCCCTCTAAAGGTACCCTTCTGTGAGAGATCTGTCAAAAGAGCTGCAAGCTGTGAATAACCCTTCACAAAACTCCTATAATATGCACATAAGACTAGGAAACCCCATAACTCTGAAATATTCCTTGGTGATGGCTAGTCAAGAATTGCCTGTATCTTCTCCTGATGGACCTTCACTCTATCAGCATAAATAACATGCCCTAAGTATCATATCTCTGTAAGTCCAAACTCGCATTTGGACATCTTGGCAAACAAAGACTATGCCTCCATAATACCAATAACCTCATCCAAATGTCTCAATCACTCCTCCCAAGTCTTGCTATATACCAGAATGTCATTAAAGAACACCAACACAAACTTGCGTATTGAACACGTGATTCATACATGACTGGAATGGAGCAGGTGCGATAGTGAGACCAAACAGCATCACCAAGAACTCATAGTACCCGCAAGTACATCCTCATCACGAACACGTATTTGATGGTATCCTGATCGAAGGTCAATCTTCGAAAATATACTGCACCATGAAGCTCATCAAGAAACTCATCTATGCGTGGAATCGGATACTTGTTTTTGATTGTTTTTTGTTCTGAGCACGGTAGTCAATGCACATGTGCAAAGTGCCATCCTTCTTCCCCAGCACCACAAAAGAAGCAAAGGGGCTAGATCTAGGTCTGATAAATCATCTCTATTTCATCGTTAAATGCCTTAGGATGACGATATGGAGTAGTGATAATGGGATTAGCGCCCTCCTTTAGCTCTATGACATGCTCAAATCCATGATCAGAAGGTCTTCCAAGAGGAATATCACCAAAAACAATTCCATGCTTGTCCAACATTGTCTGGACATTAATCTGGAATGGCTGCTCACTAGAAGAAGAAGGTGTCTTGGATGAAATGAATCATTGAGCTGCCCAAGAAACATCACCATGTCTGAAAAGAGACTCCATCTTGCGTGATGAAACTACCATAGGTCCACTGTCAGAAAGAGCCTTTAGTACCACCTTCTTGTCATCCGCTATAAACTCCAACTCCATCCTCTTGAAGTCCTAAACTAATCTACCAAGTGACTGTAGCCATTGGATTCCAAGAACCGCGTCAATCTCTCCAAAGCCCACTATGTAGAAGTCATCGGTCAAAGTATAGTCACCCATTTGTATACTAAGTGGTGGGACCCTCTTGGTGCATCTTATAGCAAAGCCATCAATCACTGTTACACTGAAATGAGCAAAGTCCATGCCTAGCAACCAGTCCATGCCTAGCAACCAGTCCCTCATCAATAAAATTGTGCGCAACACCATTGTCCACTAGGCACATCACTCGCTGTCCCTTAATCACTCCTTTCAGCCGAAAGGGGTGAATCCTAGGGAACCCAAAGTCTCATCTCTCCCAAGCTCTGCCTGTGGACTCACCTGCTTATCCTCACCATGGTTGCCCTCATAAACTGTACCATGCATCCTCTCATCATCCACATCAGAATAGACCTCAATGAGATGCGCTTTGCCTTTCCCAAGGCAGCTATCACCCGGCTACCAAGGTTCCTTACATGAGAAGCAAAGCTTCTTCCTCTTCAACTCATTATGAGTCTCTTGATCCATCCTAGGAGGAGGTGGTGCACTCTTGTGTTGTGTAGAAGACCTCTAGAAAGGTTTAGAGCCTCTAGAAAACTTCTTATCCAACTGATAAGAAGTGGGTGGTGGTGTGGTCTCAAGGTCTAGGGTAGTCTAAATAGCCTTATGAAATGTCCTAGGCTTAAGAGCCTTGACCAATCCCCGTAACCTGTCATGTAAACCCTCACTAAATAGCATCACTACGTGTCTGTCAGGCATCTTTGGAACCATAACAGCGATACGTTGAAACTCATTGATATAAGTTTCAACATGCCTAGTCTGTCTCAATAATGCAAGGTCTTTGTAGTACAACTCTACGCCCTTACGGTCAAATCTAGTGATCAGTCGCTTGGTAAACTTAGTGTAGGAGTGTATAAGCCCATGATTTTGGGTGACCGAACCATGGTGCCGCCAATCATACGCCACTTCCTCCAAGTGTAGCACTGCAAACTATATGGCCTCATCCTCAGGCATCGTCTTGAGTGACAGGTAAATATCTAGTTTGTGCACCCAGGCTCATGCACTAATCTTCCTACTACCATTGAAGGAAGACGAGGTGAGCTTATTGGTGGCTCGCTTAGGGATCACTGTTCTGTTGTTGTCTAGGCTATCTGTCATTACGTTTCCTCATAGTGTCCCTACGCGCATACAACATTGATGTAAAGGGGAGGTATCCCTGACATGCTTTGGGAGATGTGCCCACTCCTCACTAGCTGCCATAACCATATCCTGAAATGCAACGCCTTGTGGGTCTATTGGTGATGGCTCATTTAGGAAGAAAATGAGGTTGCATGGGTCTGTTGATTGTCTGAGTACAAGCCTTGTCATGCCTAGGAGAAATAGATGCACAACCCAATGATGAAGGGGCCCTACTACTATCATGACTGCCTGCATCTGAAATAGACTTGCCATCTCTGCCACGCCCATCCTTGTGATGACCCAAGTCTAACTGGTCTAGTGTATCCTGAAGTCTGTCTAGTGCCTGCACAATCCTTGGCTGTGAATTAGCCAAGGTCCTCAATAACTCATCAGGATCAGGACGGTTTTGTCTCTCCTCTTGTCGAGGGCCCCTAATACCCTCAAGTATATCACCCATGTCAAAATTCAATTGTTCCTATGCTCTTTTGCGTGTATAGTATCTGTAATGTCTAGTTCTTCCTGGATGCATGGAAGACCCTCAGGCTGGCAAGATCATTGCTTTGATACCATTGAGAGATCTCCAACCAGTCTGATCTGAATTTTTTATCATTGTTTTCAGAGGTGTTTGATTGGGTTTTGTCACCAATGGATTGTATAGGGTTTTATCATGAACAATTGCCAATAAACCAATACTTTTGAATTCAAAATGCAGAAATATAATTGACTGATAATTAATTTCAGAATTTTGTTTTTGGAACATAAATGTAATAATTTTCAGATTTAAGAAATCTAGTTCACTAGAACAACAAATTCCATACTAGGAATCCAATGCCTATCTTAGATAGGGTTTTATGATGAATTTGGAAAAAGAACACAATCTATGAGCTCCTAGTTACTACGGGTGGCCCCAATTAGTTTTATTTGACCCAACAATAATTACCAAAAACAAATGTTGGAAATCTACTGAGTCCTATGCTTGGCTCCTAGGCAGGATTATTCAATTTACTAATAAATCAACAATCTGGATGAGAAATATGCTCCTGTCGCCTGTTGAAATTATTAAAATACTGCTGTGAAGTGCTGCACATAAGATTTGCCTGTGAATTATGCCCTTAATAGGTTGGATCAAACAAGATTGGCACCCAGAGCCTTGCAAGATGGTATGGCTGGCCCGAGAATGTCGTATGGCTGGCTTAGGAGGTGAAACGACTACCTTAGGAAGATCATAAACCCTCCAAAATCTGCAATCAATTCTGAATTTCACTGAAATAGATGTATCCTGTAGCACCAATAGGAATTTTGTGTGAATCCCTCTCTCTTGTGGGTCGGGATTTCGCCCAATTCACCTGTCTTCAAAAAGGTTTTGTTCTAGAAGACTCATATGCTGCTGAAAATAATCTCCAGAGTTTAATTCTCAACCTGCTGATGAAAAATGAAATCAAAGATGCCAAAATGGAAGCCCCTCTTGTTATTTGATTGCCTCCTAACCCTAATCATACCTTTTAGGGTTCTCATGCCTTATTTTTAATAAAATTTATTTAATAAATATTCCGTTAGCAAGTTCGCCCAACTTGAGGTTCTAATCCATCATTGAGATTGATCCACCTTTTAAAACAACTTTATGCTTAGGGAGGCATGCCACAGAGTTACTTTAATGTTTTATTATTACTTTATAATTTGATCCCATGTAATGTCCCCTTTTTAGGCAATAGGAGGTGAGTAGGGATTGACCTATCATTCGAGTTCCCGTAGGTATTGTTAGGGGACTCATTCTGAGGGTCATGGAACTTTGCAGGGGTTCTTTGAGCCATTTTGGACCTTCAGACAACAGTTCCTACTTTTTAGGGAGAACTGACAGTTGATTGGATGACCACCCGGAGCACCAGGGTGTGAGCAGGATCCTTTTGAGTAGTTACAAGTGTTTGGAGAGGTTCCTATTTTTTAGGGCGAGTCTCTACTTTTTAGGAGGAACTGTCAGTTGGCTTGCAGGACTCAGGTAACATTAGTGATCACAGTGCTTTAGATGGAATTCAGATCTGAGTCGTGGATTGCATTTTATGAATAAATTAGGTTAATATTTCCTAAGTTGGATTAAATAAATGATAATAAAGTGAAATAATATAATCACTTCCCGTTGGCACATTTTCCTAAAAGTTATAATTTAAAGGTTATAACTTAATAATATGGCCACTTTTAATGAGGAATTAGACCCTCAATGGGTCAAACCACTTAGGGGAAGTTATTTTTTAATAAAAAGAAACATTTTAACATGTTTTATGATGCCAAAAGTACAACCTAACCCCAAATTCGAATTAGGGTTTGAAGCATTTAAAAGACATTTTGGAGGCTCATTTTGGCATTATTGTTATTCGTTTTTTTGGAGATTACTTCTCATCAGCAGGTCTGCAACGTGGTTGAAGAGATCTATGAGCAGATTGGAGACAAAAACCTCCATTTTTGGTGACAGGTTGTAACCCCTTTCACTAATTTAGCATTTGGACACACAAAGAACTTCATTTCAGGCCATTAGGGGCCAAAAATCAGAAGTTTGCAGGGTTAGACAGCAATTACAGGGCTTTTACATCAGGTCTGAGCATATTTGAATGATCTTACCAGCAATTCAGACATTATTCCAGCAGATCGTACCATTCCCAGCTGAGCCATACATCAAATTCTTGCTTGGAGTTTGTAGAAAATAATTACAAGGGTTTTAACTCAGCCAATTGCACTAAAATTCATTGTTGGCAATTAGGATCAGCAAATAAGAAGCTATTTTGGAGAAATAAGGTCATACGTGATCAGCATATTCAATAATACAAGGAAATTCTTCATTCCTGGAAGGGTTTACCTGGCAAGAAATCAGAATTCCATTTGGGTCTGCTTAGTTCTTCTCCAATTGTTTTTGGTAATTCATTCTAGTCAATAAAGTCATTTGGAGCTGATTTCACACTCAACAAGCTATTACATCAGCATATATTGAATTTCAGTCAAATAAGGAGGCTTAATCAGGCAAGCTCAGGACTCCTGGTATGCAAATTTGTACCTTGAGCAAACTAAATTGTCATTCTTTGTCAAATTGTATTGCTGTAATAAAAATCAGTTTTCAGAATCAGTTCAGTTTTCTATTTGCTATTGTTTCTATGGTGCATCATTCAAAAATCCTCAAAAACAACTAAAAAGCATAAAACCACAAAAGACCGCATCAAAAAACCAAAATTCCAACCGCTGGTCAAAGAAATCAAGTTCAGAAAAACATATCAGATTGTTCGAAATTCCAGTCGGCATCTTTCACCCCATAAAGTCACTTGCACCTATGGTGTTTTCCCCACTTGCATAACTTTTTCAATTTTTTAGAAAAAGTGACTTTACATTAAAATAATATTATATTTTAAAATATACCACCTCCTAGCGCCCAAGTGTCAAGTATAGCCCCCCCACATGCTGGCACTATCATTTCCTATTCATTGAATTCACCTGTGGAGATGGATAATAGGTGAATCTCTGTATCCGAGTTATCAGCTAGGAAAGAGACGACATTACAGCCATCCCCAAAATTGAATTTTTTACTTGAAGAATCACTTTTGCTATGGGTTTAATTTTGGTTTCACAATTGTACTAAAGCTGAAGTATTGTAGAAAATATAGCATTGTTGTTCTTTAGATTATGAAGTTTTGAATGATACTTCTAATAAAATTCGTTATGCATAATTCAAATATTTTCATAATGTTAAAAGGTAGAATTACAAAATATTTATAAAATAGGGAATCTTTCAATTTGTGGGTGATTTTTGTCATGCTTTATGTTCAGATTGTGATTAAGATGGAGGATAGTGGAGAAGAGTTTTTATTAAATGATATTATGCGGAAGGTTTAAGACGTGGCTGCAGTGCTAGAAGCTTGAAAAATGACTATACGACAAAGTATTTATCCAATTATTTAAATCCTTGTGATAAAGATCCTTAGACATGTCTACTAGATTTGAGCAGAGCTATAGATTAGGATTTTTCCTACTTTTTAAAAGAGCCTTATAGTTGTGGTTGAGATATGGGCTTTAGGCATGGCTACGAGTCCTGCAATTTGAGCAGAATTATGTAGCATACTTTTGCTTTCTTTTTGAAAGAGCCTTGTGACATATAGAATATTCCCGAGGTTATGTTTCTATGCATGATTTCCTTTAAAAAAAACATACATATACCTACAACCCTAGATGCCTACATACACTATGTGGAGTTTATAGATATTATCGATCTGTTTCAAACTTCTTGTAGGAGTCTTCAAATGAGCAGAGAAAAAAAAGAGGGTCTTCCTCAAAACAGAGCAGTGGGGGCAAGAGCCATGTTCTAGAGAGTGTGTGTGTGTGTCTATATATATATATATATACAGAGAGAGAGAGAGAGAGAGAGAGAGAGAGACCTTTACATCATTTTATCAAAGTATTTACAAAGTGGGACTTGTTTTTCTTTCTTGCCAGACTTTCTTATATGAACATGCTATGCCAACACCTTGAGCATGGATTGAAAGAACCATAGGAGTCAAAACAAGTGATTGTACAAAAGATTTTTCTCTCTCAGTTATACTATGTACTAAACAGATTTGCTTGTCCAACTGCCTTTCTATGAGCTAATGAAAAGTTGATCTTGCTTAGTTAACTGTTAGGCTTTTGAGACTTGAGTAGGTATTGTTTTTAAAAAGATAATTTCTTTCTTACCAAATAAAGTAAATGTTATTATATTGGCTTGTTAAATCCCATACTCTAAGCCATGAAGATATCCTTAAGACAAGTGATCCAGTTTTTAATATATTACCTCTGTGAACAATGATTATGTTGCCTGATTTATTTTCAGTATCATTGCGTAAGTGTTGTATATTTTAATTTCTTTATAGCTTTTAATAGACTTTATTTTGTATCATGCATAACAGGTATTGGCCAAAGGTGTAGAGTGTGACATAGCTCTACTTTCAGTCGAGAGTGAAGAGTTTTGGCAGGGGACTGAGCCACTTTGTTTTGGACGTCTTCCATGTCTCCAGGTATTATAAACCTATCATGTCAAAATTTTGATGCTTTTCATTTATGTATGAAAATCGACCATCTAAACTAATAATAGGGCTGCCATGTGGTGAAAGAGGTTAGTCTGATTAGTATTGGAAATTGTTTGTTAGTAGCAAGTTACACAACTCAATATAGAAACTAATACAAAAAGATGGAAGTAATGTAATATCCTTTGACTTCTTTCTATGCCAGAGTCTGAAATCTTGGAATTTTCATATAAGTTGTTGAAACTTGGAATATGGAATTATGAATCAAATGTCAATTAAATAATCTGCAAGTTTCAATTTTTATAGTTAAACTGTGAAAATTCAAGCTTGAAGGTCATTTAAACTTGCAATATTAACAAAATTTCATATAAACGACGTGCATGCTTGAATTTTTACAATTATAACTGTGAGAATTCAAGCCCAAGTTGTTTAAATTTGCAGTGTGATTTTTTTTTTGAAAATTCATATAATTTCTTGTATCAACAATCAACATTCTTTTAAACAACCTGCAAGCTTGAATTTCACAATTATATCTGTGAACATTCAAACCTGCAAGTCGTTTAACTTGCAATATGAGCAAAGATGCTAAGGGTCTGGATACTAACCTGAACAATCTGGTCAACAGAGTGGATAGGATGGAGCTTACTGTGAAGAGGATTGCTGAGCAAAACTTCCAGATCCTTAAGGCCACTGTTGACCATGGTAACATCCTGATTAACAAATTTGAACAGATTAAAGGCAAGGAGGATGATAAGGATCAGATGGAGAAGAAGGGTCACGAAAAAAGAACAAGGGCCAACACTTGGAAACAGGTTGATATCAAGGAAAAAGAGCTGGAAGAAATGAAAAATTCTGCGATCAATATGAAGCAGATGGTGGTTCATGCTGAAGAACTTATGAGAAACATTTAGCTGTCCTTGTGCTGTCTTTGTGCTTTCCTTTGGCTGTCTAGTGTTGCTTCCTTGGTCTTGTGTTCCCTTTTTGTTTTGACTGGGAATCGTTCTATGTGTGGGTGATTAGGTATTGTTGTTTTATGCCTCTTTTATGCTTTATCTTTCTCCTGCTTTGTAAGTGTTGCTTCCTTGGTCTTGTGTTCCCTTTTTGTTTTGACTGGGAATCGTTCTATGTGTGGGTGATTAGGCATTGTTGTTTTATGCCTCTTTTATGCTTTATCTTTCTCCTGCTTTGTAACAAGGTTCCGGGTCCTTTCAAAAACCTATTTTTAATTAATCAAAACATTGTTTGATTTGAAGTTTTTGAGCTTCTGACATATATGAAGTTGTTGCATTTGTTTGTAGGTGGTATTGTGTGATTTCAAGTGAGTATTTGATAACAAATTTATCAAATACATTTGTTATGTAACAAATAATTCTTTTGTTTTGCATTTCTTTTTGTCATTTTGGCTACTAGGGCTTACTTTTTTAGTTTTATTTTTAATTTTGTGTTATTTTCTTCTAGTTGCTAGGGTTTGATTTGATTTTCTAGAGAGAGAATTGATATCAATAATAAATAGAAGTGGTGGCAAGCCTAAGGATTCTGTGTGGAAACATGGCACCACAAGTCTACAACCAGGAATGGTGTTAGGCAATTATATTTAGCAACAGTCTTGAAGAATAGAAATAGTCTTATTTTTCCTCTTAGGTTTCTCTATATAGACTCATGATTGGTAAAAGTCACTAGATTGTAAAAAATATGTCATACCTTGTAATTAGTGATCATATAGCCTCCTAAGCTCTCTATATGCTATCAAACATAGTAGAGCCAAATGGCTTAATATAGAACTTTTCAAACAAAATATCATGGGTATGTAAACTTTTTCAAGTTCTGTCATTTTTAGAACTTTCAAAGAGATTTTGTTTTTTCCAAGGTCCATGTCCATCCAAGGTTCTGACTATCCATTTTACAACAAGAGAATCCCCTAAAATTTTAAGGTCATTAAGGCCAAGGTCCCCTATCATTGCATTTCTTTTATTCCCCTTAGCATCAAACCACAATAAATACCTCAAAATCTTTCGAATATTTTGAATTTGACAACTCTAGTTTAACCATTATGAAGCATAGTAGATACTATAGGAGAGGATTTTTTGAGAAACTTGGATTCTGCTAGGAAGAGACAGATATGATTGCCATTTGAAATTCTTGTTCTCAATTTTCTTGAACATCTCTTGCCACTTCTTTTAAAGGAGAATCAACAACAAATGAGATACCTAAATGTCTAAAATTTTGGTTAGGGTCCCCTGTTGCCAAATCCACTTAGGGGTGGATTTTCTCTATCTAAGTACAATAGATTTTCTATCAAAGATTCTTGCAGTTGAAGCATTATGGTATATATTATGCTTGTTCATCACATTATCACACTATGAAGAAACATTTGCTCCAGTTGCTTGCTATACTTCCATCAGGACCATCATTGCCATTGTAGCAGCTAAGGGATGGAAGCTACATCAGATGGATGTGACAACTTTTCTCAATGTTGTAATTGAGGAAGAGGTCTATAGTGAGCAACCTGAAGGTTTCATAATTCATGGGAAAGAGTCTCATGTATGCAAGTTGAAGAAAACATTATATGGTCTTAAGCAGACTCCTCGTGCTTGGTATGAAACGATTGACAAATACTTGGTGAGTTTGGGTTTCTGCAAGAATGATGCTGATCCGAATCTTTACTTCAAGGTATTCAATGGTAATGTTTTAATCTTGGTTCTATATGTTGATGACCTATTTCTTACTGGGGAAGCCTTGATGCAAGAAGGAGTTGACTTCAGAATTTGAGATGAAGGACCTAGGTCTCATGCATTTCTTTCTAGGTTTGGAAGTATGGCAGAGGCCTAATGAGATTATCCTAAGTCAAGGGAAATACACCATTGACATCTTGAAGAGATTTGGAATGTTAGATTGCAAGTCTATGTCTACAATGATGGAAAGTAACTTGAAGAAATTGAGGAAATTTGCAGCTTGTTCAGATCTTGTGGATCCTACTATGTACAGATAGTTGATTGGATCCTTGATGTATCTAGTTAACACTAGACTGGATATTTGCTATGCAGTGAGTGCACTTAGTCAGTTCATGTGTGAACCAAAGTAGATACGTCTAGTTGCAGCCAAGCATATCTTGAGATACTTGCGTGGCACCGTTGGATATGGCTTGAAATATTCTTCCAGTGTGGACTTGAATCTGCAAGGCTATTCTGATTCTTATTGGGCAGGGAGTGTTACTGATCGGAAGAGCACCTCTGGTTGTTGCTTCAATTTGGAATTTGCTATGATTTCTTGGTGTAGCAGGAAGCAGTCTTCAATGGCACTGAGCACCGCAGAGGTAGAATACATTGCAACATGTGTGGCAACTCGCAAAGTAGTGTGGCTTCGGAAGCTCCTTGTAGGATTGTTTGGACAATCGTTGGAGCCTACAGTTATTCATTCTAATAACCAAAGCTGTGTGAAGCTATCTGTCAATTCAATGTTACATGACAGAACAAAACATGTTGAGATTCAAGACCACTACATCGGAGACATGGTATAGAAGAATGCTGTTCAGTTTTGATACATTTGTATTGAGGAACAAACGGTTAGCATTCTCACCAAGCCCCTTGCCAAAGTGAAGTTTGTGCATTTTCGAGACAAGCTTGGAGTTGTGGAGAATGAAGCACTTGTTGAGAGGGAGTCTCAACATCCGTAATTTCTTGAGATGTACTATAATGTATTCTTCTTTGTGAGAGAAGTTTGAGGTGCAAGCCCTTGTTAATGCATTCTTCTCTGTGAGAGAGAAGCTTGAGGTGCAAGCCTTTGTTAATGCATTCTTCTTTGTGAGATAGAAGTTTGAGGTGAAAACCCTTGTTCCACCCTCTGGGAGTAGCCATGGTGGATGTCATGTTGAGAGACTCCATGACTTAGCACTTGTGTTTATTCACCCTCTGGGAGTAGCCATGGTGAGCGTCATGATGAAATGATGACATCATGTTGAGTGATTCCGTGATGAGCACTTGTGTTCATTTGCATTTCCATTCATGGGAGTAGCCATGATGGACCCACCCTCTGGGAGTAGCCATGGTGGAAATCACTATAGAGATCAAGAAGGATTCCTCCCTAGCTAAGAGGGCCTTAGACATTTATATGAACCAATTCATTAAACATATGATGCTGACTTTACACATTTATATTTGCAAATAGATAAAATGCTTTGTTAAGGAAATATAACTACTTGTTAAGTTCGCTACCTTTGGGAAAATCGTCTTGTTTGCAAATAAAGCCGACCCTTAATGAAGACGTGTTATTTGGCATTAACTCGATCCTTCGAGAAGTCGTGATAATTGGAGTAGAGCCGATGTTTGGTAGAAGTCATGTTGCTTGGTATAGACGTGTTGGCTGGATGCACACATGTATCGATATATATATAGTTTGTCTCCTTCTCTCCATAAGCATCGAATGAATACATAGTGAAGCAGATCGAATCATCTACAGCAGTCTGTGTTTACCTTCAGCAGTTAGATATCCATCTACAGCAGATCAAATATCATTCATAGCAGTTTGGATACACACAAGCAGATTGAATATTATCTCCAGCAGATTGAACATATCTTCAGCAGTTTGTGGTTTGTATTGTGATCATCAATCAACACTTTCAGATTGGGTTGTGTTATCAAGTGTTTGAGTCTAGCTTCAAGGAGTGAAGTGAACCTATTGTAAAGACAATTTGTAAATATAATAAGAAACATTCATTGCTGGGTTTTTCACCTTCGAGTTGGAAGGTTTTCCCAGGGTATATGTTGTGCAATTGTGTTTGAATTATCTTCTATCTGCTTTCTCCTAAGCTGATCTCAAAATTAACGGATCTTAGTACAAGATGAAGCTTCGAGAGTAGCAATGGAGGACTTTGTTTCGCTTGTTAGGCCATAGAGCTACAAACTTCTTCTTTGCTCATCCACATTCTACCATTAAAAATCCTTTGGGAAGAAAAAGATGACTTTCACTTCATAGTTAAGCTTTATCCATGACTCAATTCTTTCTTTGGCTGAGTAAGTTGCAAATTTTGCAATAATCTCCTTATCTTATAGGGATTGAATTTTGTTGCCAATTTCCATATCTACCAAATTGATTTTTCCCTTATTTTGGATTTTTTGAAAATTTTCTTGTCCTAAAGGAACAACATTTACACCTGTCACCTTCCTTACATAGTCCTTGAGCTTAGATTTCACAATTCTAATACCTTTACCCATTCCTTTTTGACTAGAAATATTGAGTTGCATATCCTTGATTGCCATGGATGAGTTTTGTGGTTCTCCTTCAACACAGTTTGTTCAAAATCACATCTACTGTTTCACCAATTTTGCTAGTTAATTACATTTTTGCATTTATCTTTAATTTTGAAATTATTGTTTAGAAAATGTTATTTAAAAAAATCTTCCCAAATATTTGAAATTCATACATTCAAGCTATAATATTAATATAAAAATATGCCCCCTAGAGTGAAAACTTGCATAGTACTCTTGAGGTTTTTCGATTTTGAGTGCTTGTGGATTTTTTAAAGTTTTTACTTTTTTCAATGTAAACTTGCGGGTTTATTTGGCAGAGTTCTAAGAAAGTTTTAGGGCTGAACTCACGAGTCAAATGTTAATGCATGATAGCTTCGGTAAGATAAATGATTGAATGAGAGATAAATGAAGTCTCTCATTCAATCATTTATCATATCGATAATTATGATGAAAACCTTCAAGCAATTAATCCTTCATTTGATAACCTTTCTTCATTTGCATATAATTAATCTATTCAGTTCGATCAAATGCTTAATATCGATAATCATTCTATATCATTATTTATGTTCACCGATTACTAAATCATGCTAATGCATTCTGATTTATATCGGTTAACATAATTAATAGTAAACAAATGATTAATCGAATTAACCAAACACTGATTAGTATCGGGTGTTAATATAAACTGACACCGATTGATATCGGGTTATATGTGCACCGATTAATATCGGGTGGCATGATAAAGAAGCACCGATTACCGTCGGGCTGTTAAGGTTAAGCATACACCAATAGTTATTGGTTGTTAAGGTATAACATATACCGGTTGGCATTGATTGTTAATATGCACCGTCTGCTATTAATATAATTAGCAAAGGGGCACGATCAAGTAATGTCTTGATCGGGCATGACTGATCAAGGCATTGCTTGATCGTACCCAACTTGCTATATATATATATCAAATGTTATTTGTGAGAAAGGACATCGAAATTTATAAATGCTCCTCTCACCTGCCATACAAAAGAAGATAGTCAGATTTATATTTTAAATCAGTAATATATAAAACAAGATAATTTCAAATAGAATATAACTTGCATATTGAATGTAAATTGAACATCATTTACATCAAACACTAAAATTTGCTATGATGCAGATTTTATGCTGAAAAAAAAGGATTTCATGTGATTTCATGATTAATGTCAACTTTCTTGTGTTTGCCATGCAGTTTAGGGCTAATGTGGAATCCATTGTTTGGCTAGTGTTGTAGTACCTAATTTCCTATAATTGATGTCCTTGCTGACACGTTTGAAAGTATTGACACAAATTGGTAACTTATGCTATCACATATCTGTTATATCACATGATTATGAGGTGTTCACCACTCCAACATTCACAAATCATGTGCTCTAATGATCTTTGTTAGCAGAAACTTCTGCATTTTGCGATTTCTTTGCTCATGTCACTTGAGTTTGGTTGTTTCTTTTCATTCACATTGCTATCATTAGCTACCCTATGACAAAATTTCATTGCTTGTCTGCATTTAAATTGATTTTGCATAAAAATTATTTTCTTAAGAAAGTTAAGTATTTTTTAAGATTTTGAGCTTTGCCTAGTTGAATTTTTTTTTTGTTTACTAAGTTTGAGTAGGTCAACTATGATATAACATATATAACTATATTTCAAAACTATAAGTTAGTAATATTGTTGACAGGTGCAAATGTTGTATTCTTCCTTCCATAGTAAGATCTTAATATGTTAATAACTTGGGACCTGGCAAAAATGTGAGGAAAAAATTGGCAATAACTTGCAAAATTTATCAAACATTTGAAAATACATAGCTTTTTAAAATATTTAAAAAACACACACATACAGACTGAATTTGTAGAACATATTACTGATTTCCATCATATACCAATCAAAATTTGAGTTTAATACATATCATAGACCAAGAAACAAGTATGACCTTTGAATACATATTAATTTCAAGTTTTGGTATCACTGAGAATTATAAATCATAAATTTCAGCTATGAAAGCTCAAAAAAGTTTGTTGCCACTGTGTGGGTGTTGCTAAAGCAGATGGTATAGCTGCAATTATCTTAATAGGTGCCTCATCCATAGTGATAGGATCAAACTGTGTATGGGAGGAAACTGCCTCTATTGGCTGACTAACCTTGCCTTCACAAAAAGAGGGGAAAATTTGTCAGTCCATGAACATCAGATTTGTTTCAAATTTCATGTAGCCTGCATGTGGGATGGCCTCCTAAACTATTTACTTAAAACTTCCAATGGCTATGGTAATTTATATAAAACATAACCATTAAATTGTTGTCTGATCTAAAATGCATAGGAATTAGCAATAATTTCTTAGAATGACATGAACTTGTTTCTTCAGAAGCTTTATGAGAAAATTGATGTGGACTTTCAAGGACTCATGTATGTTTTTTCAATGGAACAGGATGCAGTAACTGTTGTAGGTTATCCACTTGGAGGAGATACCATTTCAGTTACTAAGGGTGTAGTTTCACGTATTGAGGTAAGCCTATTTATTATACTTTTCATGTCATATAACCTGCGTTCTTTGGTAAGGGAGGTTACAAACTTTTCATGCAGAGGCAACAAATTTAAAGTTAACTGGAGGAGAAAGAAGACTATATAAGGTTCCATAAACTCTTAAACGCAGGCAATAACTGAAAAATGAAAATGCTACATATTTATAAGATCTCCCTTTGAATTCTAGAGTAATGAGATTTTCTAATATCATATCAAGACTGCAGTAAATGCAATTTGCATACATGCAAACTGATATTGGAATATTGTAGTTTCGCTTAAATCATATGTGGAATCTATGTACTATTGGATGTGCACCCATTGCAGACTGGGTATTGTGCTCCTATTAATGTTTCATAATATTAAGGTCTATATTTTACTATCCTAAAGTTTTCTGACATTCTTAACTTTTGTGTAACATTTTTCTATTCGAGTCAAGTGCAATTGGAACTCAAATCATGAAAATTTAAAACTTACTAAAATATTCTAAAAGTAATCAACCTACTAAAATATTCTTAAAATATATGTGGCAACCGAACCCCTCTTTGGAAAGAATGTTGGATGATCATAAGTCAATTAAAATATCTCTCTGGTTGTTCTTAGTGCAAAATATGCTTTATTTATGTCAAACATTCACTAAATACTTTAATTAATTGAAATATATTTGATGAAATTGTTGTCAGACTATCATATGTATTCCCTGAGGCATATTTCTGACAAAAATGTGTTATCATGACACGAATCTGGTGAATTGTGTCTCTTTTTAGTATTAGTAATAAGATTCCCATTGCTACTGTCTCTATTTTATGCCTGGTGTAGATTTTCGCCAGGTCCAAGCCTTGCATTCAATGTCCTCATAATTGTGGTTTGACATTTTTTTTTTCTATTAAAGATAATGAAGGAGAACAGCATATAGGTTTGATAAAAAATGATCACACAGTGTATCAGGCCAACACAGCCATACCGCTAAGAGTAGATACAGAATTACATTACAATAGATCTCATGAGTATGGAAGATAAAAATTGTAATACATATAATGACTAGTATGTACTAAACCGGAATTCTATCAATGCCATCAAATACCTGTGCTGCCCATCTCATCCACTATCCAGGCAGTCCAGCCAAACTGCCTTTCCATCCATATCTGCTTCCTTCTGTCATAATCAGTGAGAGGAATTGCTTCAGGTACATCTGCTGGAACACCCGGTACTGCTACTGCCAGTGGGGTTGCCGTGAGGGGTCTTCCCTGCATCTTTCTCTCCTTCTCCAACTCGGCCATTAAGTTGGATAGACCAATTTTCAAACTGGGATCTCTCCTCTGTGGTTCTTTTTCAAGTATATCCGTGAGAGATCTCCCAGGAGAACATCCTTGCCTGCCCACTGCCTACCAGTCTGTCAAATTTCTTCTTTGAGACCCTCATGACTAGAGTGACCTGCCAGGAAACATTAAAATTAATGAGTCTCCTAAGAGACTCAGTAAGAAACCTTTCAATGCCATTAAATACATTGTTATTCCTAAATTTCCAAATTAACCACAGAATTTCAGAAGAGAGTATAGACCAAAAGATATTAACATTTCTTGGAAGGACTGACACATGTTGGCAGCAATATTGTACACGGAAATAAAACTAGTTAATTAAGTTGTAATTGTGTTGGTTAGTTGGCAACCGAGGGGTGGCAGTTGCGGTGCGACGGTTGGCGCTCGCACCCCCTCGGCATCTTTATATACTTAGGAATGTAACTTGTAAACAACAACGAATTATGAATAGAATAACATATCTGATACTTGTTTGATATCTATGGCATTGTTCTGCATTACGTACTTCCTGCTTTAAGTATTCACCCGAGAGGGCAAACATTTGGCGCCGTTGCCTAGGCGAACTCGGGAACGGAAGACACGGATGGCGCACGGACATGATGGGCCTACCCGTTGGTGAGATTAACCCAGAGGCCGATGACGCACAAAGGGAACAATCGTCGTGGGACGCAGAGCGTGATGGCAAGAGGTGAAGGGGAAATTGAACCTTGGAATAATCCCGACACGCTGTTGATATAAATCGTGGCCGAAAGGCAAAATAAAAATAAATATAATAAAAAGTTTTTTTTTGTACATGGCGTGTGTTTGCTGTGTACGGAAGTGACTTATGCCCAATAGACTAAATAAGGACAAAAATAAAAAGATACAAAGTGACGAATGGGAAGTGGCACAAACCACGTTGAATCTCAGATAGCAGATAGAATGAAGGCGTAGGCTAAGGCAGCTTGCCGAGGGACGACCGGCCGAGGGGTTGCCCGAAGGGAACCCAGGAGGTGTCACGGAGGTTGCGGAGGCAGAGATAGACGGAGAGAATTACACTGTCGTAGGGTTGCCCGAAGGGAACCGAGAAGGAGTCACGGAGGGTGCCGAAGGAGAACTCTACAGTTCACCAGAATACCACCGTAGGGTAAGAAGTCGCGAAGAGTTGGTGGAACAAACAAGGCGAAGTCTAAACCTGATCGACGCTACCAGAGACCTACTAAAGAATTTGTCCATTTCGGAGGACAACCGGAGGGAGACAACCAACCGGAGGGAGACAGCGAAAGATGACGGTACGATCGAAGGTGCCGAGGGAGCACAAGGGTACTGTACGGGAGACAATTTGTTCGGTTCGGTGTCAGCAACTTCCTCTGGAGGACCCACGAGTAGAGGTTCAATTGCAGGAGGCAGAGGATCGCCAGGTACAAGCACACAATGAATTAGAGGAGCAAGACCCAGTGGTGGGATGGCGAGTAAACAGAAATTGCCAAAGTTCATAGGGGAGGGCAAGGAAGATCCCTTACGGCACTGCCGTACATGTGAAACCATTTGGTCCGCCAACGGAGTGACAGACCAGGATGACTGGGTATAGCAGTTCCTAGCCACGTTACGTGGAGTTGCCATAGATTGGTACTCCGATGTAGATAAGCAAAAAGTGGCCACGTGGGCCAACCTACAGAAGGAATTCACGGAAGAGTTTCGGTTGCTCCGTGATGACAACGAAATTGTAACAGGGATATAGAGTACCAAACAAGGTACCAAGGAGACAGTACGGGCATACAGCAGGAGACTGAAGGAATTGTTGGGTAGAATGGAAAGCCAACAGGCTGAGGGCTTGAAAAAATGATGGTTCGTTGAAGGATTGAAATCCTCCCTACGGAAAAAAATGAAAATTGTACCCCCGACGTCATATGACGACGCTTATAATAGGGCGATGGACCTAGAGAGTGAATACAAAACATCAAGGAAGAAAAGTGATAAATATTCATCTGACGATGATGAAGATTCTGACGGGGAAAGCAGTAGCGGTGGCGAATCGAGTAAAAAGGTGCATGCTCTCCAAAAGGACATGGAACAAATGCTGAAAGAATTCAAAGCCATGAAAGGGAGTACAAGTAAGACGGAAGAAAATGACGTGTGGTGTACCGATTGTAGGAGTGACGGACACACCAAGGGGTTCTGTCCCAAGAAGGCTTTCTGCGACATTTGTCAGATTACGGGACATTTGACAAAGGAATGTCCCTACAATATGAAAACCAGGAGCCAACAAGTTCTCTTCACGCAAGAGCAGCCGGCCGTCGGAACTTAGCAAACCAACACAACAGCATCATCTGGAGTTTACTGGGACAACAGACGCGGTGGTGGAAGGAATAACAACAATAACAATAACGGAAGCCGTATCCAGTATGACGCCAAGGGCCGGCCAATTATCCAATGTAGAACTTGTAATTAGTGGGGGCACTTCGCCCGTGATTGCACGCAGGAAGCCACCCCTCAGCACCTCTGCCGATGGTGTGGGCCAGGTGACCATGAGGACACAAATTGCCCACAGGCAGGGATTAATCTCCTCAACATTGAGAAGGCTGAGAAGACTGGTGAGAAAGAAGTACTGGCAATCACCCGCACCCAAATGAAAAAGGCCACTTATCCCGACCCCCGTACGGAGAAGGAGAGATTACGGGAGGCAAAGGCCAATATTGAACGTGAGATGACGGTCGAACGACAAGACAACGAGGTGGCGAGTACATCATCCCGTACGGAAGCGGAAAATAACATCATTGGGCAAGTACTGCAGATGGAAGTATCTATAAGGGTAAAGGACCTTCTAGAAACAATGCCACAGTTAAGAATCGCCATTTTTAATTCCATACAAACCACTGCGCAGGCACCTTTGTGTGCCACACGGGCGGAAGTTCCGGTCAGCCCCTCGGCTGACCCAATGTTGTTGGCCTTAAATAGTGGTCGGCATCCTGCTGTAGTAGAGATGGGAATTCTCGGGGCTATCCTCAAAGACACCATCGTGGACGGAGGTTCGGGGGTGAATGTACTGCCAGAGGATACGTGGAAGAAGCTGGGGAAGCCAACACTATGGCCACCCACGTTCAACTTGGTAGGTGCAGACCAGCATGGCATCAAGCCACTCGGCACCCTGATGGCCCAGCTGGTCACCATCGGCACGCAACCTTTCATACTAGATTTTGTGGTAATCCCACTCAAGAAGAAGGGGTACGACGCCATCTTAGGCAGAGGGTGGCTGGTTACAGCAAAGGTGGACCACGACTGGAAAAACAACACCCTTTCTATGGAGAAAGGGGGGCGGAAGTACACCATTGATCTGAGGACCCAGGTTGTTGACGAGGAACTGACATCATCTTCAGAATCGGAGGGTGAAGGGAAAGGCTACCCGAGGGACGAAGGACGGGGCTGCAGGGAGCCCAACGACGAAGGGATTCTCAAACTAGGAGAGTGCTCTGAGGATGAGACAAGGTCATTGAACAGGCTCTTCCATTGGCAAATGGAGGATTATGAAATGTTCCAGAGCTATAGGCTCGAAGTAGAGGAACCAGAGCAAGTAACAGAGGAGGCGTACCTGCCAGAATACATAGAATATTGGAAGGGAGACGCCCCAAACCTCGGTGATGTAGATAATCCGAAGATCAATTGTGTCGGCAACGATTGGAACCTTGTGTGGAAGGCCGCAACTTTCAAAATCTTTATTATTCTTCTTCTTCTTATGTACGGGAAGGAGACCGTGGTCCCTGTAGAATTTGTGGTTCCTGTAGAATTTGTGGTTCCAGGTCTTTGGATGGCCATTGAAAATAGATTGGCCACCAACGGGCCCAAATTGAAACCCTACCACGCGAAGCGTGCAGGGGACTCGAGAGGATGGAAGGGGACTCGAGAGGCTAGGCAGGCAACTCAAGAGGCACAGGACCACAACAGGCGACTCTCGGGCGAGGAAAACCGAGAAGGATGAAGGGCAATCCCAGAGACAGGAGACCCGAGCAGACGACTCTCTAGAAAACTAAATTAGGAAATGAAAAAAAAAACAAAAAAAAAAAAACCGTACGGTCGTACGACAGGCGACTCTACGGTCAAAAAATATATTAATTTTTTTTGAAAAAAACCGTACGGTCGTACGACAGGCGGTACGGTAAAAAAAAGAAGAAAGTGGGCCCACTGTACGGTGGAACCACCGTGCGGTGGGGCCATCGGCGGTGGATGCCACCGTGCAGTGCCCACCGCACACCGCCAACCGCCCACCACCAACCGCCAACCACCAAAAACAAGAAAGTGGGCCCATCGTACGGTGGAACCACCGTGCGGTGGGGCCACTGGCGGTGGATGCCACCGTGCGGTGGTCACCGCCAACCGCCAATAAAACCCCGCTCGCACACTTGCGCCGAACACTTCCACAACCCGCACACTCCCGCAGCCTCCACGTGCAGCCCACAGCCGCATAGCCATAGCGCACAGCGCGGAGCCGCACAACCACGCAGCCGCACAAACACAAACGCAGCCGCTTGGTCGTCAGTGGTCACTGTACGGTTGAACTGCGTTGGGCGTGCGGAAGGAGGACCGTACGGTGTGCACAGTTGAGCATGTTGTCCGTGCGCTGGAGGTGTGTCCGTACGGTAAGGAGGGTGTCGACCGCACGGGAAGGTGGCCGCACGATTGGAGGTGTCAGTGCTGTTGTTGACCGTACGGGGAGGTTGTAAAAAAAAAAACGACGACGACCAGATTTAAAATGATTTGCAGGACATTGGAAATTCAGAGTGGAGAAGAAGGGTTTTTGGCGTCTTAAAATATCACAGAAATGCTGTGCGCCATGGACTTTCGTATGGTTTTGAGGGTTGTAAATGGATGTTGGCGGTGGGGGCGTTGCCCCAGGACCCCGCTGGGGCGTTGCCCCTCGACCCCGCTGGGGGCGTTGACCCCAGACCCCCAGTTTATTTTTTGAGCTACAATACACTTTTTCGAGTTGGGCGAAGGGCATCTAAGAAGTCATGGTAAGTGTGGGTTGTTCCGTACGATGAGAAAGAAGCCTGACGCTAAGCATTGGCGGGAAGCCATAAGCCGTAGAGGGAGACAGATTTGGAGGGTGCGACCAAACAGAGTTGCGGGAAGGCATTGTAGAATCCGCGCAGTCGTACGACAACAGGGAGTTATTTAGTTCAGTTATTAGCCTTTTGGGAGTGTGATGGAGGATTTGAGGTGTCTCCTAGCCTTTGTGCCAGCGGGTTGTGGCCACCTCCAGGCAGGAATGGTGCGCTTAGAGGAACTTGGAGTATGTCTCGGCTGGATGTGAGGTTGCCTTGGTGGATGCATAGAGGGCTCGGGAGGAGCTGACCACCAGGTTGGAGGCAGTACTAGCGTGAGACTTAGTTCAGCGTACCCAGGAGTTGGATGCCGAGAGGGCAACGCGGGTGGCTATCGAGGACAAATTGGCTAGGGAGACAGTATCATTTGAGTAGCAGTTGGTGGAGGCTGAGACTGAAACGCGTGTTTTGCAGACAAGTTTGGTTTAGGCACATGAGGACTTTGATGTCAAAAGAAGCAATAATGGTGAAATCCGCACTTGAGCATTGGATGGTAGCAGAAAAGGATTTTTCAGGCGAGGACGCAACAAGTGTATAAGTTTTGGGCTCGACTGGCGTCAGCAGTTCTGTTTAATGTCATCTCTATTTTGTATTAAGTCGTCCAGAGACGACTTCTTTTCTTTTGGGGGGGATGATGTTGGCGGCAATATTGTACACGGAAATAAAACTAGTTAATTAAGTTGTAATTGTGTTGGTTAGTTGGCAACCGAGGGGTGGTAGTTGCGGTGCGACGATTGGCGCTTGCACCCCCTCGGCATCTTTATATACTTCGGAATGTAACTTGTAAACAACAACGAATTATGAATAGAATAACATATTTGATACTTGTCTGATATCTATGGCATTGTTTTGCATTACGTACTTCCTGCTTTAAGTATTCACCCGAGAGGGCAAACAACACATAGCCCGTCACACTTTCCCAACTAAGCATATTACAATTAATAGACGTGCCAAACATCTTTTACACTTCTTTAGCAAAAAGGCAATCAAAAAATATATGATTCACTGTTTTTGGGACCCTACAGTATTTAAAGAGATTAGGAGCACCATCTAAACTGTTAATAGGGAGCCTGTGCAGCAAGAGACACCACAGAAAACATTTCTTTTTTGGCTTTGCAGGACTATTCCAAAGATGCCCTCCATCATGATATGTGTTCCAACACCTATTCATATGCTCAAAGATTTCATCCTTATCAACAAGCTGAGTATAAATATCTTTAGCTTTGACCTTGGGGAGAGGTGCCCCATTGGGCCATGTGTACTGAGAGCATCTCATCATATTGATATCATATTCCTTGGGGAGGTCAAGAACAGAGCAGGCCTCGCTCAACATGGTGTAAGTCCTCCATTGAGTTTGGGGGATCTTAAATTTTTCACTGAGTGCTAGCCAAGAAATGAGGTGCCCATCTCTAATATTATCACTAAGGTACCCGATCCCTTTAGCAGCCTAGCTTTTGGCTGAACACCCTTGTATAAGTGCCAGGGGCTTATCATTATATATCAAATTCCTCCAAATTGAGCGTTCCCCACAGATTGTACTGTCCTTGCTGATAATACCATTATCAGAGATGAGGCACCTCACTTCTTCCTAGGCCTTCCATAAGGTTTTGAAGATCTTTGAACTGCCAAGTTTGATAGTAAAGTGACTCGCAACTAGGTCATTTAGAGGAAGGCGCTTCCAGGCTGACCCCTGTTTAGGCACATATTGGGCTATGTTGTGCCTGATAAGAATCTTCCAAGGCTCCATTCCTTCCATAGCCTTGAAGATCCATTTAGTAGTTAGTGACAAACCTTGGAGCCGCAGATCTTTCAGGCGAAGTCCCCCTTTAGATCTGCTCATCGTACACCAACTCCATCTTACAGCATGCATCTTTTTCTTACCCTTGCCATTTGACCACAGAAAGCCCCTGACCTGTTTTTGAATATGATTCCATTGGTAGTTACTAAAAAGCCATGTTGAGGCATAATAGATATTGTAAGAAGATAGAATCTTTTCAAATTGATGTCCAGAGCAAATTGGACAGCTTCGATTTCTTGCAGTAATAACACATCAACATTCCTGTACAACCTTAGAAATCTTTTGACAATATATTTTCTGTTTGGGGATTCTAGTCCTCTGACATTCCAAGACACGCAGTTTAACTCCATCAATGTTAAGGGGAGGTGTCCATTGGCATCTTGAATGCTTTATAGCACTTAGGAAGTTGCTTATTGATTTCATTTTTGAGTGCCATAGTAGCACCGGAGCCCTTGGGCCGACATCTCTTCCTTTTGAATTCAAATTCCTGCTCAGCCCCTTGTACTTGAGAGTCAAACTTCTTTTTCTTTGTTTTGGCTTTACTCTTCTTACTTGATTTAGATTTAGCCTTATTTATGCCGTAGACTTTCATAGCTTCTTCCAGTAAAATTTTATCAGGGATCCCTAAATAGGGGATGATGGCCCAAGTAAGCCTCTTGTCTTCCTCACAACCACTGATCTCAGTGTCTCCCTTCAAAACACCTCCACAACTCGGATTAATCCCTCCACCTTCAAGGCTCGCCTCAGCACTTAGCACATTCCCTATCACTATCAAAGAGCAGGTCATGGGTGTGTTGTCCTCATTTTTGTTTTTAAAAATGAAGGACCATTACATGAAATTTTTGTGAATAAATGAAAATTTTACTCTATGGCATGCTTCTTGAGGCATAATTTCGACTAATCTTTGGACTGGCTTAATCCTCAGTCCATCCTCGAACCACGTTTCAAATTTCGTCGTATTCTGGATTCGTTTGCTATGTCTTTCCTTCAATTTCGGGTTTTTTCTCCCTGATTGCAAGTGGGAAATTTCTCTTGAATTGCAAGTTTTAATGATTTCCATTGTTTTGGTCTTTGTAGGGAAATTTTTGGCTAATTACAAGTGCACTTTATTGAAAAATAAGAACTTGTAATTTGCTTTTTATTTCCCCCTTGATGCTTTTTGGCTTTTTAAGTTTAAATAGGGATTTTTTGGATAAGTTACAAGTAAACTTGTAATTCTTTTCTAAAACCCCTACTTTAATGTCTTTTGCTTGTAATAGGGATTTTAAGCCTCTATTACATATGTGCAAATTATTAAAACTTGTTGTAGGGATTTTATTTTCCCTTTACAAGTAATTTGTAACTTGCACATCTCTCTCCAAAACCCGATTTTGCCTAGAATTGAAATAAAGTGACATTTTAAACTTGCTATTTTTGCCCAAAAAACCCGATTTTCTCCATAAAGTGCAAATTGGGGAATTTTAAACTTGTAATTGCATTTTTAAAACCCGATTTTGCCTTGTTGATGGAAAAAGTGAAATTTTAAACTTGTAATTGCAATTTTAAAACCCGATTTTGCCTTGTTGAGAGAAAAGTAACATTTTAAACTTGTTGTTTGCTCTCAAAAACCTGATTTTCCTCATTGCATGCAATTTTAAACTTGTTCTTTTCTAAAAACCCGACCAGCAATATTGGAGGATTTTGTTGAAGATTTCCAACGATTTTTGTGGAGAAATTCAAGTAGGAGGAAGGCATTTTGGATTCCTTGCTATTTTCATGCATTTTCCAACTCTCTTCATGCCATTTGGAAGACATTATCGCTGGTTTTATGGGGTTTTAACAGCAAAAACTTTTTTTTGCCAAAACCACGGCCACGTTTTCATCTCTCCTTTAGGTATTTTTGCTTATTATGCTAAGGCGTTGGGGTTTGATGAAGGATTGATCACTTCTCGTGCCATTAAGTTTGCATTTGGTGCCACGTTTTGCTGCCCAAGGCGTTTTGTTAAAACGTGGCTAGGGTTTTGGAATGCGGTTAATTTCTTTATAAGAGTTCTCCTTCCTTCTTTCAAAGATTGATCATCTTTTTGAAGAGGCATTTTCAGTTTGAAGCAAGGTTTGATTTCTTTTCTTTCTTTGTTTCATTTTCTTGTTTTCCCTTTCTGCTTGTAAATTTGTATATGATTATTTTGCCCCAAAAATCGGTTTTGTGAGAGAAATTTTCCCCTTGCAAGGCAATTTGTGGATTGCATTGTTCTTCCCCATTTTCCCTCTTTACTTGTATTCGGGATTTTAAATCCCGATTGCAAGTTGGATGAAAATAATTGTTGTTCCATTATGGTTAAAAGAATTTAACCATCTTTGGTTGAAATTCCAAGTTGCAAAGATGAAAAATACCCATTCTTTCAAAATCGGGTTTTTAGAACCGGATTACATGTCGAAAGTTCTCCCCATTTTCTTGAAGATGATCTTCCCAAAATCTTTTCATTTTCACTCATATTCATTTCCATCATCCGTACATACCATTTCATCCACTCATTTCACACCTTCATTCATTTTCCCCATTTAAAGTTTACCTGCGGTCAACCATCCAGAACCCGAAATTGGTCCAAAATGCACTCAAAAAACACTCGAAAATGAGTTCTAAAGGTCCAATTACAAGTGCAAACTTGTAGTTACCGATTACACATATGAAGTTGCATGTTTGTTCTCCACAATTGCAAGTTAATACTCTTGCTTATCCCACACATGTAATGCAACTTCCAAAACCCGAAATTCACTTGTGAGCCCATTTTTGCATCAATTTATCCCTTCCCTTGTCAGTTCGGTTTGCACACATGATCTACCAAATCAATGGATTAAGGCATGGGCCTTATTTTGCAAGGAGATTTCAAGAATGAAGGATGATACAAAGAAGAGATACAACAACAATTCATGGTTGAGAGTATAGAATGCTTTCAAGACAAAGATGGTCATGACATGAAAAGAGGAAGGCAACCCTTTCCCTCCTAAAAAGATAGTACTACCCCAAGCAAGAAGACAAGGATGCAAGTTCCCGTTCCGGTTCAAGATGTCTTTACCAATCTAGAATACTTCAAGTTCTAGCATCCTGAAGTGACATGAAGAACATCACAGACAAAGGATGATGCAGTTAGAGTCGTGTCTTTAGACACATGGAATAGTTTTAGTTATGCATTTGTAATTTTGTTTTGACAAGTTACATGTAAAAAAATAACTTTGTAATTGCAAGTTAACTGATCACTTGCATTTTTGCAATTACATGTAAAGCAACTACAAGTTGTGTTCAATTAGGACTGTAGTTGGAATAAGTCATAGTTAGTTATTGAATAAGTCTTGGTGGTTGAGAAAATCTGTCAAGTTAGTTAGGATCCTCCCACCTTTTTCTCAAGGCTCCTCATCTATAAATACTTGAGGGGGTCTATTGTAATTTTTATCTATTGGAAAGCAAGCAAAAAAACTCTGCCAAATTTACAGCAAAGAAGTCTTTGAGCTTTCATGTGTAAATTCAAAAACTGAAAGGAATAGAAGGAAATTGCTCAAGCTCTGAGTCTTTGTGCTACATATTTGAGTTTGTGTTCTATATTATCTTTCTTGGAAGTGTTTCTTAAATAGCTCAATCACATCTGATTTGCAGTCTTTGTGTTGCAAGTAGTTGTGGTTAATATAGATTAAAATAAATATTTTTTTGAGAGAAGCTGCAAGTCTTTGTGCTTTCACTTGTTCTTAGGAGAATTTAGGAGTAGATTTTGTGAGAAATAGCTGTGAGTCTTTGAACTTATACTACTTCCCATTGTTTTAAGTAGAAAAGAATAAGATATTCTAGTCTTTGAGCTGTTATAATTTGTTCTTGATAGCATTAGTATAGAAAAGGGTAGATAGAACTTCACATAATCAAGTCTTTGAGCTTGATATTGCTGTCCCGTCCCGAAGGAAGTGTCAAAAGTCTTTGAGCTTTCAGGAAACTTCATTTCTTTTCTCTTATTTCAATTTAAAAGTGGTTACTGTTGTTTATATCAAATCGCTGTCCTTTTCTGTGAAGAGAAAAAGATATTGTCTTTCTTGAAAGAAGAAGAAAGATTGCTGTCCCATACCATTTTATTTTCAAAGTTGTAGTTAGATGGGGGGAGCCTTCCCTTAATTAGGAGAGTTTTACTCACACGCTGTGGTAGAAAACACAATTTTGTATATTTCCTCAAGTGTACAAAATTTTCAACCAACAGGGTGCTAGGGGAGGGAGAGAAATCAATATTAGGCTTAAGGGAAACTGAAGCCGGTTTCACAGAATCAGGCTCGCTACCTTAGATCGAGTCGAACTTAGCATCCACTAGGTTTTGATTTATCTTCTTAATGGAAAGCTCAGAATCCCTCCCCTCAACATCCATATCATGCTCCTTGCTAGGGTTAGGGGAGGTGTTATCCTTAGTGCTACAGACACGTCTAGGAGTAATCGTAACTACTTCGTAATCATTGGTTTGAGATTCAATTCTCTTTTTAGTGTCTATGATTTTTTTGAGTTTGTTGAGGACAATCTATTGGGCATTTAAAGTCCTTGGCTTGGGGTGCGAGCCCGGGGGCTCATCAACCACCGCATTCTTGCAAGAGAGATCTTGTGTAGGCTCCGAGCCACCATGAGATGTTTCTTTAACCGCAGCATGCAAGGCATCTATTTTAGAAATAGTAGTCTCCTTGGGAGATGTGCCTTCTTTCACAAAATTTTTATTAGCAGACCGATCCCCCTTTTGAATATGATTTACTGTAGGATGTGGTTTAGGAGCATGAACAAAATCTGGGGGATTCAAGGGCCTCAAAGAGCCAAATTCACCATTATTATTTTCGTACAGAATGGGGTGGTTAGGTTTAACCCGAAGTATAGCCTTCTTAGCACTGACATGTTTTTGAGCATCGTTATTCAACAACGTGCAATTCTTATGAAAATGCCCTTCTTTTTTACACAGAAAGCAAGCGTTAAATCCCACCCAAGTATTCAATGGGGCATACATATACCTCCTCCTATTCAAACCTAACCTCATTTGGGATATCCAAACCAGGTTTAATGGAGACGAGCAATCTTTCATCCATATGCGGAAGAAGAGAGGATGTATCATCCATTCTGACTACATTGCCAATCGACTCGAGGGCTTTGGGAAGCCATTTCCACATAATTGGAGGGACATTTTTTATCGTGACCCATCTAGGGCACGAAAGGGCGAGAATTTCCTCATGAATGGACCCATGGACCAGAATTCTTTTTTAAGGATCTCTTTCTTGCTTTTTGCCTCCTTGAAAAAAATGATGTAAAGACCCTTTTGAATCATTATGTAGAAATTAAACTGAAACCCTAGCTTGTTAACCCACACATTTTGCAACTAATTGTTCATGAAACCTCTAGAAGGACATTTGCTAGAGTCTAGAACTGCCAAAAAAATGGCAACATCCCTAAGGTTATTACTCTCTTCATACAAAATTGCGTTCATTTTAGAATTAGGCTTAACGACGAGAGTGGCATTGGAAGATGGCTTACCTCCTCTGCTTCCTCCTGGTTGCTCTCCATTCGCAGAAGATTGCACGACCAAGAAATGTGCACCCTCAGGAGCAACCTGGTTTCCCATGATTGCTTGCAGAAGGATTTGCCTTGCTCCTCGTTTACCACCGACGAAGCTTGACGAGGAAGATTAGAAACCCCATCTCCCATAAACCACCTCATGCGCGATGGGAGAGGGCAATAAATGTTGGAGGGAACGGCCTTAGAAGACCGCCTCCGCTCGGGCTAGGGCTCGTGCGAAGATCGACCTTCACAGGACAGCTAGGTTTCAGAGCATCCTATCTCAAATTCCTCGTATGTTTTACCTGGTTTGACATTTTGGCCAAGCATCATCACATTATATAGAAAATGAAATATTCTAAAGGACAATGATCAGTGAAAATTATCTGTAATGTCCCCACTTTGAAATAAAATTCAATAATAAATGATAATAATAAAATTAAATTAAAATATAAAATAAAATAATTAAATATAATTAAATATGATTAATTAAAAATTAATTAAGTTAATGAAAAGTCAAAAGAAATGAAAGGAAAGGTTGTGACTCCCTCAACAATGAGATATAAAAGGGAGAAGAGAACCTCATTTGAGAGGGGGAATAATTTGGAAATGAGAAGTGCAGATCTCATTTAAATGATAAGTGCAGATCTGATTATGAGAGGTTGTGTCCCTTTCAAAGGGCAGAAATAATGAAGAGTTGCACTCTATCAAAGGGAATGGTGAAAGGGTGTGTCTCTTGCCAAAGGGCATACATGATGAAGAGGTGTGACCTCTCCCTCACATTGAGAGATATAAAGGAAAGGAATCAAAAGCATCTAGTAAGAGCACCATGGATCAGATCAGATCAGAACTGTTATTAAGTTACAGGCAGTAACATCCTTGTTCTTGGTGGTATGCATGGGGATGTGTTTAATAAGTATCCTTAATATTAAATATATGAAGCCCAATAATGTTCTTATGCAGAATTAATAGTAATACTAATATGGACTGCAATATGTATGATAGTCATACTTAATTTCATATACGTATTCATAATACATAAGAAATATATATACTTATAGTCTAAATCATGTTATTACTTTCCGTATTTAAGAAGATGGGATTGAGATGTTCCAAAGAGGGGCAGTCTAAATCCAAACAATAGGTTAAGTCCCAAGATAGGGTGGCGATCAGCGACCAATAAGCCTTGAGGGTATAGACCCAAGATAGGTAAGGGCTTGGATCTGTAAACTTTGAGGGAACCTATTGTAGTTGGTCTATAAGCGCTTTGGTAACATATGTAAACCCTTCTCCCTTAAAACTGAAGTAGTAGTAGGGTTTGATATCTATATTAAGAACTATGAATAATGAAATTAATCAGCTAATGAGGAAAATAGACAAGCACTTGTTAATAACTTATTGAAGAAAATCTATCAATTTTAGTATATTTAAATAGATCAGGTAGGGGACATTACATTATCAAATCCTTTCAGTTATTTCCATAGAACGTGTATCTTTAGACTGTACATTTGGATCTATATTTGTGTTTGCAGACTTCAAAAATTGATTTTTGTTAAGATTTTGTGTTTCTTTTACTAAACTTAGGTGACATCATATGCACATGGAGCTGCGGATCTATTGGGTATCCAAATTGATGCTGCAATAAATTCTGGTAGAGCTCATTTCTTTATGTTTGATTATGATTGTGAAAGCTTTCAAATTCATAGATATATCCAAATATTCAGTGTATATGAAGTTGAACTAACATGACTATGGAATTTACTCTATTTCCATGTTATTGAATATTATTAGCTCTCAACATTTTTCATAGTCTAGTATTCTTTCAGTTAGGTATTATGGAACTTCTTGATTATTTATCCTGGGGATGCAGGAAACAGTGGTGGTCCTGCTTTTAATGAAAATGGAGAGTGCATTGGTGTTGCATTTCAGGTACTTGAAATCAACCTTCGTGCTTTTTTAGCTAGATTTAATTTTAGATTAGTGTGCATATTTGAATTCTCTACTTCTACTAAACAATCCATTTGTGGATGGTCTTCAATCAGCTGTAAAACATATGGGAGTGCAATTCATGTGGGTCTTATTTTATGCATGCTAGCTGTATGTTAGCTGAAGTGTATTTTCTGGGACCCTGATTCCTGGATGATTAAAAACTCAGAGATTGCTCCATACAGTTTCCGTTCAAAATTTCTTTTTCTTTTTCTTTAATTTTCCCCTTTATGTCAGTTATGAAATGCTTTCTGAGTTGCTACGTAAAAGGAAAAATTTCAACACAAGAACATTGAAATGAAACTGAACTTAACACATTAATGACTATGGTTACATTTATATGGGTTCAGCCTATTTAGTCACAGCATGCACATTCCCTACAATATTATGTAAGCTGATTATGTTTCATTGATTTAAAAAATCACATACAGAACTCATCTCTAACCTCTCATAAATGCAACCTGGTTTATGTTTGAAATGGATAACATTTGTATGAACTATGTCAACACTAAGCACATTCATATGCATAACATTTTTATAAACTATTTCAACACTAAGCACAATCATATGGATAATATTTTTATGAACTATGTCAACACTAAGCACTATCATATGTAAATTTACGTAGTGAAATCTATACCATAACATGTTTAGCTTGAACTGTAATAAATTCTCATATAACGTATACAACCATGATTTCCTCAGTACACTGATTTTATAATTAAATGCAACGATGCATACATGTGAACATGTTAACACTATTTCACTTTAGGTTTTGTTGCATGAGATGCATTTTGACTTTCCTCATCAACTGACAGATAGTTGAACAGTCAATTGCTTATTTGGAAAATTCATGAGCCACTTAACTGCAGAGAAATGAATTACAATGGGAGCTATTCACTTTACAATTTGTGGTGAATCTCCTTGATTTTGCAACCCTAGTTTAATTGATAGCATAATGTCCAATCCCATATGACTATGAAGTGGTAAATCTTTTCATTAGCTTTTTTCAATCTGAAAGCATTCCTACATTATTGTAATTCCATTCTGTCAGGCAAATAAGAAAACGCAATCACTAGGAAATAACATAAACCATCCCTTGAAACAAAAAATATGAAATGTTATCCAATTTTGCATTTTAAAGCTTCACATCAGAATGGGTTTTTGTATTAACTGAACTTTTTTTTAGTTGAGGTCATATTTCATAATAGCAAAGACCTTGTGGTTTCAACACTTACATATTGAGCTACCTTGGCCTTGAGCCTAAAACATTGTAATCAATTATTCATATTGTGAGTGTGATTGTCACCGTGGTTTTTCCCTGCTTAGGGTTTTCCACGTAAATTTGGTGTTCTCTTGTTTATTGTGTTTTGTGGTTTCATGATTGCAGAGATAAGATAATTGTGGTTTGAGGTTCAAGAGCTTAAAGATAAATTAATTTTAAGGTTCGGACTGATTCACACACTGTCCCCCTTCCCCACCCCCAAGTCTTGTGGTATGTTCAACATGTTTATCTCAGGACTTGGAGGAAAATAAATATATTTCTGGATTGAATCAGAATCCAGATGATAGCTGAGAATTCTGACATCTACAATAATAAGGTTTAGTTTCAGCAGAAAGCTCCCTGTTGCTATTTACATAACCTTCTGGTTGTATCTAGAGCAACAAAGGGAAGTTGTGCTCACTACAAATCTCATGATCTCAAAGGATGCAGCTTTCCAACTGATATAGAGCTTATATCAACCTGAAAGATGAAAAATAACTGCCAATGCCAAAATTCTCCTAATTTCAAGGTGTTAATTGATAGAATAATTCACATTTGGTGGTAGTAAATAGAATAAAATTTTCAGTGTATGTTTAAAATTTAGTTGCCAATGATAGAAAGGTAGGTTACACACTTAAGTATTGAGATTTCTTGTTGAGAAAACTCTGACATTACACAATGAGGACATTGTCACTCATAATATCGTTGAGGTGGTAAGATAGACAAAAATACAATTCTTATCAGTAATTTTTTTTATTGAAAACTGTGCACCATAGGAGATACTTAAGATCTTTAGGAGAGATAATTTATAGTTTATTGTTGGTTTCTTGAATTTCTGAAGGCCTTCTATCCAATTCCTGGACATTTAGTCTTCAAGTGGATTCAAATTCCTTGGATGCCTATCTTCTGGCCCCTCATCAACCTCACCTCCACTCCATCCGCAATCAGCCACCATAGCACCTCGGATCTCTCATACTTGCTCCCAGCGTAAACATTTGATTACTTGTTATTTGTTAATTTCCCAGTTGAGATAAAAAGGGTCGATATCAATTGTCAAATTTCTCTCTATTTATGGAGGACTATTGACCTTGGATGATAGTACAGATAATAGAAGCAAAAATCTTTTGGGAAAAAAATCAGCAAACTAAAAATATAAGATTTTTTAAATAATCGGGATTTAAACGAATAAAAGAGATTTAAAAAAACATCAAAAAGGAAAAGAAACTGTTTGATTTTGAATTTTAAAGGCATTTCCGTAGTACAAAGATATAGAGAGCAAATAAAATAGAGTGCATGAATTGTGTAAGATAGAGATTTTGGCCCATGAATTGTCCAAATGAAAGGTTTGTCTAAAATAGCAGAATGCAGTGTACCATGTAAGCTTTGCTACTAAATGATTTTTTGGTAGATTCTGTTTGTACTTGATAAGTTATTGCTAAGTTAACAATAGAACAGTTGAATGATATGCGAGTAGACCTCTAGTCTTGTTGTATGATGTGAGTGGATGGTAAAATGTTACTAACAACGGTATATTCCAAATAATCATTAATATTAAAAGAATGTTTAATTATAGAGATTGCAATATCATTACAAACTCTGAAAACTTTGAAAAATTAATAAGATGTCCAAACAACTAGAATAAACATGTTTGCATTCTAGTGGGATAAAAGAAAAAACATTTAATCGCTGAGAAATTTTCAAGTAGGAAACTTAAAAGAATATATCATCCCAATGAAAATCTAATCAATTGATAAAGGAGAAACCATTTTTTGTAGTGTCCCCTTCTCCGCAGTGATTAGTTCAGTGGTCCATTGGCCTATTTTGGAGACACGTAGGCTTTTTGGAAGAGAGAATTAGGGTTTCCAACCTTTGTGGAGTTCTGCACGAGCTTTTTAGGGTTTGTTAGGAGGGAATTCTTCAGTTCTGCTTATGGTTTCCTTTTGGGTTTTCCATGAACTCCAGGGTGGCATAACATGCATTTGATTCTTTGGTGAAGTCAGAACTTACTATTTTTAGTAAGTTAGGGTTTGGTTGTTTGGTTGATGCAGTTCTATTGATCTTTTCAAGCTCTTTCTGTGGGAGCGAAGATTATGTTTTTTGGAGCAGTATTCCTTGACTTACTATTTTTAGTAAGTGGCTGTGTTGAGCATTTCTATTTTTAGCAGTCTCGGACAGGGTCCTGACTTAGCATAGTTCAGTGGTCTTCATTGCACAACTTCATCCTTGATTTTGGTATTAATTAGTATTGGAGTTATAGGTTATTTAATTAAATATTAATTCCTTATCCTAAGGTTTAATATTTAACTATTTTAATTACTGATTAATTGTGTTATGGGGCAACTTAGGAAAAATATATATCTGCCAGCAATATTGTTATTTTCCTAAGTCAATGGCATTAAAAAAGGTGGCGTTGAGAAAGATGAAATATTTCATGTTTTTATTATTTTATATCGCAAAGTTGTCACCTAGGAAAAAGTTCGAACTTTGCCTAGGGAATTTGGGAAAATTAACACCATGTCTAGGGGATGCTATGACATGAAATGAAATTGAATTTCAATGGTTTTGGGCGCCAATTGCATTTGAATTTCAGAGGGAAAAATCTATAAATATAGGTGCTTGGCCTCTCATTTGGTATCACATGAATTTGCATTGTTATGCTACCGAATTGGCGATTGAAAATTTGAGCTTCGAAGTGTGGCTTCCTAGCTAAGTCTCAGTTTCGTACTTGCAAGATAGTACCTAGCTGTGCCCATGTATTCCCAGTGCTGTTGGTGAGTGAGTTGTAGATTGTGGAGTGTTTTATTTGAGATTGGAGTGTTTTTTGGTTGCTGGTCGTGGGATTGCTGAAAGTGTATTTTGTTCACACCACTTGGCCAGGCGATTCCATCAGTCTGGGTACCGGCTCATCCTTCCTTCCTACCATTGGCGATGCATATTGTAAGTTTTTAGCATTTTATTTTGAGTGTGGATTTCTATATTGAAAATCGAACTTTCCTAGGTTAGGCGTTGGGTGTTGTGAATGCATTGGGAAGTATGCAAAATAAATATGGGTGTTTCAATGGTTTTCCTTAGGTTTGTTTTCATTGTAGCGGGTATAGCAATTGTTTAGAACAGATTTTGGGTGAATTGGGTGAGTAATGAGAGAGTTATGAGCGTTTTAGTGAATTCATAGGCTGCTGGTTTTGCAATTCCAGCGTGCAGATTTTGATGTTAGTAGAAATTTCATGTTCTTATTTGGATATTTAGCATTACTCTCTTCTCACATTATCTTGATTATTGTAAGGTTAAGTAGTAGTACTACTAACCAATTCTGGCTTGTAACTCTCACCCTGCTGAAAGGTGGAAGAGGCTGGCTTGCCGTCTATTTTTAAGTAAATTGTAATTCAGTCCTCCCACTGCATAAGTGGTCGAGTGATGTCTGAGTGTAATGGTTCTTGCTGCATAAGCGGTTGAGTTGAGATTGTTTTGTAATTTCAGTCCTCTCGCTGAAATATCGCAGTTGAGTGATTTGTGCCTTTGTATGTTTCTCTTGGCTGGTTCACCACCAAGTTTCTTGCATTCCCGCTGGGTAAGCGGAAGGGGCTGGCTTGCCGCCCAAGCATTGTATTGTTTCCAGTTATTTGAAGCTAACGATCCCCTCAACACCATATGCTCTCACCTTCCCACATTGGGCACTTGGTGACCATAAAGTGGAAGGGTTGCATTTTCCAGCAAGTTTTCAGTTTATGCTTTCTAACCTTAATGGGTTATCTGTTTGTGGATGATTATTATTGGCCTAAAAAAAAAATAAAATAACTGGGATACTACATACAAAGATATAGAGAGCAAATAAAATAGAGTGCATGAATTGTGTAAGATAGAGATTTTGGCCCATGAATTGTCCAAATGAAAGGTTTGTCTAAAATAGCAGAATGTAGTGTACCATGTAAGCTTTGCTGCTAAATGATTTTTTGGTAGATTTTGTATGTACTTGATAAGTTATTGCTAAGTTAACAATAAAACAGTTGAATGATATGCGAGTAGACCTCTAGTCTTGTTGTATGATGTGAGTGGATGGTAAAATGTTACTAACAACAGTGTATTCCAAATAATCATTAATATTAAAAGAATGTTTAATTATAGAGATTGCAATATCATTACAAACTCTGAAAACTTTGAAAAATTAATAAGATGCCAAAACAACTAGAATAAACATGTTTGCATTCTAGTGGGATAAAAGAAAAAACATTTAATCGCTGAGAAATTTTCAAGTAGGAAACTTAAAAGAATATATCATCCCATTGAAAATCTAATCAATTGATAAAGGAGAAACCATTTCTTATAACACGTTGAGTCAAATGTGCATAAATTATGCATTTTCAAAGATTCAAGGTACAAAACCAAGTCACATTGAAAGGCTTTGCTACCAAACCAAACCTTCAAATTAAGTCAAAGTACCAACTCATATAAAGTAGAAGTAGAAGATAGACATAAAACATGTTTTAGGATAGCTATGTCTAATATCACAATAAGCATACAAAATCACAATGACCATGATTTTGATGTCACAAATATTGGAGATCTTGGTGGAATATTGGGTTACATATAAACATCAGGCTGATGTTTTTATGCAGCAAAGGGTTTTTGTACTACAACTTGAGAGAACTATAAAATTTTATGAAGACAAAAGATGATCTACACACAACATTACTTCTTCACTTCTAGTAATGAGACTATATAAAAAAATAAAACTGTAGCATTGTCATATTCATCCAGCAATGCAATGATATGATAGACAACCTAAATTAGTATTAAATTCAAACCATTTAGCCAAGGATATCACCGTAGGAAAAGATAGACCACCAAATATGTCTGGACCAAATAACCAACCAATCTTCAAAATAACACATCGAAAATTTTATCTAAGATTCGATGCAGATAAGAAGTAGACACAAAATTCAACTATGTGTGACAACATATTGACGGTATTGACGAAAATCCTAACATCTGAATATAAATAAAATTAAACTATTCTGAAGTATGAACAATGAACAGAGATATAACCTCGAAATATAGACCAAGCACTTGTCATAACGTTGAACTACTGTCTCTTTGGATAGAAGCCCAACCAAAATAATATAGATTTAATGTTTTTTATCTTGTTAATTTAAATTGAAAGATCCTTGATGCTCACATTGAAAATTTTATTTAACAATATATTCATCTATTTGTATGTGCTGGTTGAATTTTCTGTAATTACTGTTCATATGGTCTAAAGTTATAGAATGTATTTGCAGCAGTGTTTCAACAAAACATTGCTTGTCCTTGACTCAAATGCACTGCTTCCCGACTCCCTACAAATTCGCAACTAGTTGTTCCTTTCTATGCATTAACCGACAAGCTCTTGTTTGTAGTTGTGCCCTAAAAATATCGCAAAATTGTGTTATTCTTAAAATATATCTCTATTGCCAAGGTTTCAAGGGTTTCACAAGTTTACGGAAGATTGATTAAGGTTTCAGATGCAATTTAATGTAATTTTTATGTGATTTAAATGCAAAAAGGTTGTTGTAAATTGCAGTTAATTTTTTAAAAAGATGGAAATTTTTTTGGGGAAAAAATAGTCTGCAGGACAGATTCATGAAAAATCAGTTATAATTGTGACTTTTTGGGAGATTTTTGTTTCTTTGGTATAGATAATGGAAGGAGTACTTTGGTTTCCCCTAGGATTGTTCACCCAAGTCCTTTTCGACCATCAAAGAAACATTAATGTGACAAGGGTATGAGTTACATTATTGCAGAACTTAATGATTGAGTCGACTCTACCATAGCTGAAGAAGGAATGGAATAATGAGTACTATAATTTTGCTTTTCTACTATGGATCTCAATATGGCTAACAAGGGTAAGGAACACTGATTGGTTTTGCTTGACTGAATTCTTTGACCAGCGAATAGTAGTTTTAGGTTTGAATTAGGTTTTTTGGTTTTAATGCGTTTATGAGGGGTTTGAGTGATGCACAATGAAAGCAAATGGCAAATAGAAACTAAACTAATACTGAAATTGAAATCAGATTACTGATTCTTATTACATCAATACAATATGTCAAGGAATAACAATTTATTTCACTTAGAGTGCAAATTTGCATACCAGGTGTCTTGAGCCTGCCTGGTTGAGCCTTCTTATTTAACTGAAATTCAATATATGCTGAAGTAGGAGCTTCCTGAATGTGATAACAAATCCAACTGACTTTATTGACCCTAGAATGAATTACTAAAAACAATTGATGGAGGATTGTGCAGACGTAGATGGAATTCTAACTCCTTGCCAGGTGTGGCCCTCTGGGAATGAAAAATTTCCCTATATTATTGAATGTGCTGATCACATATGATCTTATTTCTTCAAAATAACCTCTAATTTGCTGATCCTAATTGCCAACAATGAATTTTAGTGCAATTGGCTGAGTTATAACCCTTGCAATTATTTTCTACAAACTCCAGGTAAGATATGTTGTATGGCTCAGCTAGGAATAGTACGATCTGCTGGAATAATGTCTAAATCGCTGATAAGAACTTCCAAATTTGCTCAGACCTGAAATATAAGCTCTGTAGTTGCTGCCAACATCTGTAAACTTCTGATTTTTGGCCCCGAATGGCCTGGAATGAAGTTCCTTGTGTGCCCAAATGCTGAATTGGTGATAGGGGCTATGTCTTGTCACCAAAATGATGGAGGTTTCCGACTCCAACTGCTCTCCAATCTGCCTTTGCCATTGCAGACCTGCAGAAAGAGTTGTAATCTAAAAAAAAATGAATCAAAGCATGCAACAATGAAATCTTAGGCCAAGTTTTATCTTCCTCCAAACCCCACGCCAACTCTAAAGGAAGATGCCAAGATTCCTTGGAATCTTCTTTTCACTTAAGCGCTTGGCCTTGAGGTCAAGTCATCATACCATGGGGCCATTTTTTTAAATTTTAAATTATGAAATGCCTAGGGAACCGTGCAAGGCATATGACTTTTATAAAGTTACTTTTTAATAAATCATTTTTTCTATTTTAAAAAAAGTAACTAATATTTTATTATAAAGTGCACTGTAAATAGAGTGTCTAAGGCCAAAATCGGCTAAGTATAGAACCTCCTTGCACTCTCCATCACCTCCTAATCATTGAATTCACTTGTAGAGGTGGCTAACAGGTGAAACTATGCATCTAGATGACGTCCTAGAAATTGGGGACATTACATATTTTGGCAATTTAAAATAATGAAGCTCTGCACTCCTTTATGAATTTGCTGCCACAATATTTCACGCATTTGTCTGTTCACCCAAGAATAAATTGGACATGGCAAAATGATAAGAAAATGAATGTTTCTTAAGGTGCCAAAAGCAGCTCAAGACAGAAAATTATAACGTATGCATTTTATAAGTCAATAAAACCATAGACAAATTACATTTCCTTTCAATTTTCAATTTCCTTTCTAATTCATTTCAATTTTGTGCACTTAAAACACTTTTCCCAAAATCAAATAACCAGTCTTAGTCATTTTATTAATGCAAATAAAAGATGAGATGTAACAATAGAGCATTGAGCAGTAAGTAAATGTTAATAGTTGCAAATTTTTTTCTCGGGAATAGGTTGATTGTGTTTTAGGAACTAACATGAGTGTGAAAAATCAGCTATCACGTAAGGAGGTGTTGGGTGAAAATTTTGTAAACTCGGGGAAGTTTACAAAATGTGGGTTTCACCACAGTATGTGAGACAATATCTCTTAGAAGGCAAGATACGGTCCCTCCTACTTGTAAGGGAATGCTCCCCCTTTCTACTGCAAACTGATTTAATATTATTCTACCTGCTAACTTTACACTAATCCAGGATGAAACAATTACTCTACTCTCTTTTTTCAGAGTAAGTATTTACCCAATTGTCTATCTAGAATGGATTTATTTTTCTAAGACTAAAGACAATCCTTATTTGCAGTAACTCAAAAATCTATACTAACTGGAAGCAAAGTGTCCATAAGAGTACAAAGCCTCTCGTTGCTCCCTTTTTTTGAAAATAACTTTGGGACGGGAAAGTAATAATAAAGATCAAGTCTTCTTTTTATCACTATCCTATCAACCTTTACAAATAGATGACTCTTTCTTACAATAAACTTTCAAGTACAACCAAGCAAAATTAACGAAGAAGCTCATGAAAGCTCAAAGACTTTCCATGACTTCCTATAAAGCTTTAGAAACAAGGATGAAATATGTGTAGCTCAAAGGCTTCAACATACACTTCACTTTAAATGCACACACATAGAAAGTATTTTTTTGCTTGAGCATGAAACATTAGCTTCAAATGTGATAAGTAGCACAAAGACTACAAGATCAAGTTTGACAATATAATATTAATTCTAAACACAATAAGCAGCTCAAAGACTACAAGATTGGGTTTAAATCTCTTTCAAATAACACTACAATACTCACAATCAACTCCGAATAATATCGTCACATTACAACTTGTTCCAACACAAAGATTGAAAGCAACTTGTCATTTTTATTGATTGCAATTTGATTTACATCAAAAACAAAGTTTTAGTGTGCTTCCCAAATCGGCAGAGTTTTGATGCATTGCCCAAAAGATACAAAAAAAGATTACTATTGCAATGAACACCCTCATATATATAGAGGAGGGGTGCAACATGAAACTAGGAAAAATACAACTAATTTGTGACTAAGTCAAAAGTAGTGACCTATTTGACTTAGCGCACGTGCACTCTTACATGTGTACAAGTGCATACATAGAATGACACTTGAGGTGTCGATTGAGATTACAAAATGCCACTACACTAGAGATGCATAAAAATGTCCAAGTGTCTGGAGTTACATCTTTATTATGATCATCCTTCTTCAGAAAATCTTTATATTGTTGTCAGGTAGCCCGTATTTCAAAGTCATTTGGTGTTCACAATGTTTGACATCATTGAGGATGGTGGGAAGATTGGATTGGAGTCTTGCTTCTTGAACTTCATTGTCTTTTTCCCCAGAGATGGTTCTGTCATGTGTACAAGGATGGCACTGTAGCGTGGAGTAATTATCAATACTTGAGAAGAACAATCACCAACCATCTTGACCATTTGAATTGAGCAGGATCATGTATGTGTTGCATTTGGTGCCATTAGGGTTTCCAAAACCCCCATTGTATCATGGTAGATCAAGTGTAAATCGGGTCTATGACCCCGATTTATGTTTGCATTTGGTGTAATTCGGATTCGTAGACTCAAATCACACTTTTTGGCAAAGTGTGGTTCTCAGGTGTAGTTCGGGTTCATAGCCTCGAATTTCACCTTAGGAAAGTCTAAAAAGAGGTGTATGTCGGACCGTGAAAATCAAAACTAGGTGTAGGTTGGACTTATAAGTCTGCTCTACACCTTAAAAAGTAAACTATAGTGTAAGGCGGGTTTACAAACCTGCCATATACTTGAGAAGGGAAGAAATTCAATATAAGGTGTAAGGCGGGTTTGTAAACGTGCCATGCATGATGGAAACAATAGATGGTGTAAGGTGGGTTTGTAAACTTGCCATACACTTTGGTTATGGCAACAAAGGATTGCAAGGTGCGTGGCGGGGTTGTAGACTCGACATGCACCAAGCCATGGCTTTCGGCACATGGTGGGCCTAGGGCCCCGCCATGCACCGCCCACACAAGGAAAGGCAAGATGGCATGGGAGGTGGAGTGCGGGTTGGTGAACCCGAACTGTACCAAAGTTTGATGGAGTTCGGGTTTACGAACCCGAACTCCACCATGGTTGAACGCACGGGGAAAAGCAAGGAGGTGCAATTCGGGTTTGTAAACCCGATTTGCATTGGAAATGGTGTAATTCGGGTTTATAAACCTAAATTTCCCCTAGGCACTTAGAATTTACAAGACACACAAAAGACCAAGAAACTTCAAATGAAGGTTGCAAGATAGAAAATCACACATGGGAAGTGACACAAATTACCTCGAGAGGCATGTATTAGAGCATATAAACTACAAAATAGACCAAATTTGTAGGGATTACCCCAAATTTTCCAAATTGGGGATAACATTGGCTCTGACTGGCGAACTTCCTTTGATTGTTGGAAAGATTGAAGGGGGTAGAATCTAGAACTCTAAGTGCCTTTATCATCCATTGGGCTACAGAGTCAAATAGAAAAAGATATGGAGAATAAAAAGGATGACGCAACTGACTAAAACAAAACACGACTCAACTTTGTGCAACTGCACTTATTGGAAAGGGAAACTAACCTAACCTAGTGCCTTTATCATCCATTGGGCTACAGAGTCTAGCAACAAAAGATACTAAGAACAAAAAGGATGACGCAACTGACTAAAACAAAACACTACTCAACTTTGTGCAACTGCACTTATTGGAAAGGGAAACTGACCTAACCTAGACTAACCAACAATGTAAACTTCTTCAAATGAAACCATTTACTGGTATTCCAAAGTAAACTACCTTTCTTCAACAAGGTAGAGTGTGTTACATGACCACAAGCAGCTAAAACCTGTTGAAGCGCAAATAATTGTACCATAGCTTGGTGCATCACTTTTTGGAAGAAATGAGTAAATGCACTTGCCATCTCTAATGGGTTATATGTACTGCTGCTCCAAAGTTGATCAATGAACCAAGATTGTTCCTGCTCTTTTGCCAATGCATCTTTGGTCTCACTCTCAACTGTATCTTCATGTTCAGGAACAAGTGTGGCCTTTGACATCTTGCTAGATTCCAACCAAGCTAGATGTCTTATAGGACATCCCCTTGATATGACAAAGTTTGAGCTCTTCTCACCTGCTGTGCCTTTATTGGCTGCTTCTTCAACCACAAGTTCATGTTGAGTGGAATGAATTTCTTCTTGTGATCCAAGTGAAAACATGGCTGCACTATTTGCTTCATCATGCTGTTCACCAACTTCTCTGTCATGCTTGTGAAAAGGTCTTCATCAGGTTCTCTGGTAGTTCTCTCATGCATAATTTGTTCAAGTTCATGACCTTGAAATATAGATGGATTCTTCTCATTTTGCTCAACTTGACTAGTACCTTCATGGATGTCCATCTTTTCATATCTCAAGACATGATTGTCCCCCTTTACTAACACCTTAGCAAAGTGGCTTTCATCGCCCGAAGATATATTCCCCATGGTATCTTGCTCAACAACTCCTTGATAATGCACTTGTGATGTCCCCTTTCAGATCTGCCCTAGAACTTGCTCTATCAAATACTTGCACATGGATTCAGTAATGGATATAATTCAAATTATCAACTGTTATTTCTGATATAAATTATTTAGTATATCCAAATGTTATACTTATGGATATCAATATTTTAACAGCAATGACTAATGTATTATAAAGAGACAGGTTTGGTATTTGATGTTTTCTATCACTTATACTGACACTATAACTGTGCTATATCTGATATGAACAAGAAGAATATGCAACCAATAATATTGCTTTTAGCAGTGGCTGCGATTTCTGATTTGTCAACGTTAATATGTTACTAGTATATTATTTCCAGAAGTGATATATGCTATCTCAGATTAGCGACGTGATGCTTGCACCAGTAATGCTGGTTAGTAATCTGCTTTGAAAAGGATAGGTTCAGAGAGGATCCAAAAATATAAATTCTACTACTTGTTTGAATGAATTTGATCTGCATTATATATTTTCATTCTGCCCTTTCGTTGAGAGTTGTAACCCTTCATTAACAGATCGTGTTTTTCCCATTGTGAACTAATCACACATCTTAACATATAATTTGCTTTAGTTAGGTGAGACCTCGCCCTTTTAAGGTTTAATAATAGGTTTAGACATATCGTCTTGGCGATAATGTGAGATTGTGGCCTTTAGCCTTTACTGATACCACACAGACACTCTGCTTGTATATTCACCGACCTGTGTTCCAAGGAGGGGGCCAGATCGATTACCTTTCCTTTGCTGATTTGCCACTTGTAGGTATTAATAGATCTGTTGTATGTGTTTATTTAGAATGATAGATCGCTGTCTTTTAATTTATATGTGGTCTATGTATTTGATGCATAGGCAGACAGATCTGACATGCCTCAAATCTGGTCTGCCACTGTGTTTACTAATGTTTATGAATCTGATAATCCTATATCTGTTGTATGTGTTTATTTAGAATGATAGATCGCTGTCTTTTAATTTATATGTGGTCTATGTATTTGATGCATAGGCAGACAGATCTGACATGCCTCAAATCTGGTCTGCCACTGTGTTTACTAATGTTTATGAATCTGATAATCCTAAAAGGTTCATTTAAATAATTGATGATATAAATTATTATTATTTGATAATATGGTGATATCACACTCCCTCTTAAACAACGATAATCTTGATCTTAGTTATCAAATCTTCTTTTAATTAGCAATACTCATTCCTCAACATCGGGTACCATCCTCTGAATACATGTAGTTAGGCCCTCCATGACCTCTCCATTAGGATCTGAGTAAGAACCCCCAAACTTAAAACGAGGGTTGAGGAAGTACCCTGCTGCATGAATGGGTTGGTGGAGCTGATTGTTCCACCTCTCATCAATAATCTCCCAAATGGGATCAAATATGAGTCTATCCCCCTTGTTGTAATTTTTGATAGGCTCCTTGGCCCTATCCATGGCCTCATAAATATACCCCATTGGGGTTTTATCCCCATCCATCAAGCGGAGAACTCTAACCAAGGGCTTTGACACCTACAATTGAAAAATACAAATTACAAAAAGATTAATTAATGAAGTTACAAATTAGTAATGAGAGATTCGAATCAAGAATAATTAAAAATTAAAGATTTGAAGTTACCTTCACAATCTCTGCAGCCCTTTGTGCAAATTGGCTGTCGAAGACTATGCATGCGACAACCTCTCCTTCAGCTTTCTTTGAATAAGGTGAGTTTAGCCATGCTTCACTCACAAACATTTGTTTCAAAGAATTCAATGTAGCAAGAATGCTTTGCAATGTCAAGAAAATCGTTGCAAACCTTGTGACACCAACTCTCACCAAATTTTTCCCTTGGGTGTGCTCTCTCATCAAATGTAAAACCCAAGGGTGATTGTAAATATATTTCATGATCCTCCTTGCATCTTCCGCAACTGGAGTCACCCACTCAAGTTTCCCTATGTCCTCCAAAAGAAGGTCAAGGACATGTGCTGCACAAGGTGTCCAAAAAAGAGTGGGGTGCCTCTCTTGGAGGATTCTACCCGCAAAAGAAGAATTTATTCTTAAGAAAGATGCAACCAAGAAAAACAAAGTCACAACAAATGAAAATATTGCTAAAGGTGATAATTCAAAAGGATTCTACCTGCTGCCACATATGCTGCTGGATTATCTGTGATGATTTGCACCACATTCTGTACTCCCACCTCCATGACAATGTGCTCCAACATTCCAAGCAATGTTTTTGCATTTTTCACCTTACTAGAGGCATCAACCGATTTCAAGAACACTACATTGTCCTTGCAAGCAACTAAAAAATTAATGCTGGTGCGGTTCTTGCCATCTGTCCACCCATTAGAAAGAATGGTGCAGCCATATTTTGTCCACCACTTCTTTTGCCCTAGCAATTGCATTTGTGAGCAACCTACAAGAACAAAGTGAAATTAGGTATTTGTACACAATTTTGATTTAATAAACAAGAAATCTAAAAACAATTAAAAATGAAATCAAGTGGACTATTTAGTAATTTACTAACTTCCCACTCAAATCCTTCCGAGAAGGGGCCTTGTACACCTTTCCTGCAACTATCATTGCGGTCACCAAATTCAGCCAATAAGGATTGTCTGCCACATTGAATGGAATGTTGTTGAAGTACCAAAATCAGCTGCTGCAATGTCGATTTTCTCATGTGCCTCTCTATTCCATCCAGTGGCCTCTAATGATGGTTGTGCTCCAGGTGTGTTCCTGGGCACAAAATAATCACCTATAGACCCTGATTGTGATGCGACAGTGCCCCTGCAAGCCCCATGTACTCTACTAGAGGAAGCAAAAGGGATGGATGAGGTGGTGGTGGGTTTGTGGATATGTGGGCCACGCTGAGAGCCCACTATGCCCTCAAGTGCTTTTTCTTCTTCTTCAATGTCAATTGGAGCACCTTGAGATTTAGCTATGGCTGATCTCATGGCTAGCTTTTCTCTCTCCCTTTGCAATTTCTTGTCTTCCTCAACTGCAAGTAGGGCATTCATTTGTCTTTTTATTTCAGGATTGGTCCCAATGCATTCTCTAGCATCATGCTATGCCTGCAAGGTGGTATTTGAGGTGGTTGATGCCTCCATGAAGTATTTTTTCACACTTTATGCAAATAATTGTCCCAGGATCCGGCTCCTCATAGGCATACCTCCAAGCCCCATCTCTAGCACCTTTAGGACGGGTGCCTATATATCCAGATGGGCATGGTTATAGTGGCCAATCAGAACTTGCCATAATTAATGCTTAGTTAACTTACACATACAAAGTGGAAAAAGAAAGTTAACATTTTAGTTAAACAATTTAGCAAACTATCTAAATTAGTTGAAAAAAATTTAGGCATCATTCAAAGTTTAAAAAAAAAAACTATTAGGGTTTGATTTTTTTTTTGAAAACTAGAGATTTTTAAAAAAAATAGTGAACATTCAACAAAACTTGTCAAAACTAGTGTTAAATCTTGTTCAAATAACTAAAAAAGATTTTAGACTACTTAGGAATGATTTCTAATTCATCTTGGGATGCAACAAAAAATAAATAAAATGTTTTAAAAAAGCATAGAAAAAAAATTAAAAAACCAACCTGGGAATTTGATTTTTCTTGAAAAACCACCTCAAATCCCCTTCAAATCCACTTGGAATTGGCAAGAATAGCTGTAAATCACCTTGCAAGAGTGTTGGAGTCACTCTTCCCCCTTCTCAGCAAAAAACCCAAGCTAAAATGATGAAATGAAATGTGTTTTTGACGTGTTTTGCTATTATGCTGGAGCGGTCAAGTTTTGGTGTCGGACTCGGTGCTGAGTTTTTGTCAAAAACTCGCCGATTTTTTGACAAAAACTCGCCGATTTTTTGTCAAAAACTCAGTGAGTAAACTTGGCGAGTAAAAGTCAATATTATTCGCAGAGCTTGAAAACTCGGCGAGTTTTAAAAACTCGCCGAGTACTCTGCGAGTGGTTCATCTATAGGTTGTTTCAAAGATGTAAAAATTTTAATCGACAATAAATCTTTTGGCCGAAATTTTATAAAAAATCGGGAATCGGCAAAAATCGAGAAAAAATCGGCAATAAATCGGCAAAATTATCGAACATTTGAAAATATATAATTTTTTTAAAATATTCTAAAAAAACACACATACAATGTTTTAATGCTAAGGCTAATAGATATTCTAAATTTATAACAGTAATTACTAATTACTAATTAGTAATCAATATGAATATATAACAGTAATGTATAGTAAAATTAGTAATTTTTTATAATAAATTTATAAGTAATTTCTTAAATTAAAAACTGTTATTAAATTTATTACAAGAAATTACTGTTTAATAAATTTTAAAAATAGTGAGAGATTTAAGTTACAGAGCATAGCATAGTTTAGAGAGATTTTAATGATGTAAAAAATGAGCAAAATTGTGAGATTTTAATAATAAATAATGTTTAAAAATTTAATTTAAAATATTGTTAATAAAAAAATATATAATAAATTTATATATGAAATAATAAATAATAATAAGTTTAATTTAAATATTTTTAGAAGACAAGTTTTAACATATTGAATAATAAACAAAATTATATAAATTTAAAACATAAAGTAAAAATAATTTAATTTAATTTGAAAAAGAGAAAAAATTAAAATAAGAACAAAACTTAAAAATTAGTCAGCCTCTTCGTGAGTTTCCTTGAAAAAGCTGATGAAGTGCAAGGCAACTGGTGGAGCTTCTCTTCGCATGATAGAGTTTTCTTCCGCCATCATAGTAAATTTTTTTTACTAGAACAAATATTTGCCCTTTAGCCTATCGAATATATGGCAAATTTAATCGAATTTTTGTCAATGTTTTGAAATCCGTTGAATTTCGAACTTCATCACTGAAATTCGAAAAATGCAGTGACACCGCTTTTAGGGTTTTTGATGGATTTGGAAGGCGCGATTTTTTATTTTTAACTTGTGATTTAAACCGAAAAAACCCTGATTTTTTAGGTAAAATCGGGGGCGATTTTAATGCCGATTAAATTGACCACCCATTTGTCTCCCGATATATCGCAATTTTGGCGATATTTTCGTTAGGGATGCCACCTCAGCTTGCCTTGTAGATTTGATTTCTCATCATAAAGAAGTGTTAATGTCTTAGGCAATATCTTTTGATCCGAAAAAAATTCAAGATGATTAGAACATCTTCTTCATTGTCATTGTGTCTTGAACTTATCGCTCCTTGGTATGGAATCTTTTGATTTTGGATTTCCAAAAGAAATCTAAGGTAGATGTAGAGCCTTTCATCCTTGGATGACTTAATCTTTTTGAATGTCTTGATGAAGTGTAAGTTCTTATTCTTTGTTCTATTCATCCTTGGATTCCATCATGAAGTGTAAATGTTGTCCTTCCATCATCTTTCCAATTGGTTCGCTTGTTTCATCTTCACTTTTTTTTGGACTCCATTCTTGAGTTGACTTCAAAACTACCGGAAAATATGAAAAATTTCCAAGTTAAATGAAATAAGCTTGATGTTATCTTGACAAATTCGGAAAGAATAACTCTGATTTTCTGATTAAACTTTGAAAATCAGACTTAGAATCAGGCTGAGTATGGTATGAGAAACAAAAATTAGAGCTAAATGGATTTAGAATTTATGAAATTTATATCTAATTTTGAACTTAGAACTGAAACCAGGTCTAGGAATGCTTTGAAAACTTGAAATCAGACTCAGACATTATGAACATCTTGAAATTTAGTCTGATTTGAACAAAATCAGATCCTTTGATCATTCTGGAAACATAAAATCAAACTCAGACATTTTCCAGAATTTATAATCAAACATAGAAACTTTAAAATTAGGTCTGACCAGTACTTTACAAATATGCTGGAAATTTCAAATCAGACGCAAAGTATACTTGGAAATCATGGAATATGGTCTGATTTAAACTCTGTAAAGTGAATATCCAATTAAGATGGGGCCTGAAAATCAAAATCAGACCTAATACAAACCTCAAAAATCGAAAATAGACTAAGAATATACTTGGAAATCACAAAATCTGGTCTGATTTGACTTCAAAACTTAAAATCAAACATGAAATGACCTACGTTACCCCGAGTTTTTGGGACAGGGATGGTAGGGGACGACAGGACTAGTTTCTGGGATAGCAATTTTTTTTGCCAAATTTGGGGATTGGGGGGGGACGGCTATATAAAATATAGGGAAAATTTAAAATATATAGGAAAATTCTAAATGTTCATATGAAAACATGGATAAAGCATGCATATATACATTATATTCATATGAAAACATGGATATAGCATGTGTATGATACTATGAAAACATTTTAGAATGTAAATTCTGAACATACAACATTATTGATACTCAATATGCAATTATGCATTCATAATTCATAATTTCAATTCATTCACATTGTCAATATGCATATCATAATAGATATTAAAGAAATAACATACAAAATGTCAAAATGCCCAAAGGCTACATTGCTGCCATATAGTTTCATTGTCAATTACCAGATGAAAATCAAAATAGTACTAAGTAAAAGTTGTAAAACTAAATAAAAAAAAACCAAAGTATAATGCTGCCCCTAAACGACATCTCCTAACATTGCATCAAAATCAGAGTCCTCTAAGTCTCTGCCACTGTCATGGTCTACGTCCACCTCATCCAATGGAATCCTAACCAATCCTTGTGGTGTCTCCTCCTCATCAACCTAGGCCACATCTTCGGAATCAACATCCCATCGCAAAGCTGGAGTATATCGATACTCTGGAGTCTAACGATTCTGAAGTCGAAGAGCACTATGCACGGCCACTAGCTTCTCCGCTCGTTTAGAGGTAAGTCTATTCCTTTTGATAGAGGGGATAAAGGCATATATGGACCAATTCCTCTCTGCAGTAGAGGAACTAGCAACCTGTGAAAGTAGACGAGTGGCAAGCAAGTTCAATTGTGGTGTATCCCTCCCATGCCATGTCCACCATCCAATAGGATCTTTTTGGGTTAATATGGCTATGTCCAACCTAGCCTGTGGTTTACTCAATGTAGAACCACAAAGATTTGTGAAGTCAAGGAATTGTGCACAAAGTATGGAAGCCTACTCCTCTGTATATATCTTATCAGTGGCCCATGTGAACCCATCTAAAACTTAATTGTCATCACATAGAAGCATACCATTTGGGATTCAATGCATAGGCTGCCATATGAGGCGGGGTGTTCATTATGTTCCAACTCCGTGTCACAATGGACCTAATATGGTGCTCATAGAACCCCAAAGTAGAATCCTTAGCCAAAATTGTTTGCTTAATCTTCCCAAGCATACTGTTAAATGTCTCATATATCTCCCCAAGACTAGGACAATCTATATCAGTAGATCTGATGACATCTACAATAGGTGAGATGATAGAGCAAACATATCTGCAAGTGCAAAGTTCGAAATATTAAAACCAAAATATGAAAATCAGCAATCTAATGTTTAATTTTTAAAACAATTAGCAATTTAATAATAAAATCAGCGATGTCTTACCTCACAGTGGACCACCAATTGTCATCAAGGATCTTTTGTTTGGTAGATTTTCTTTCAGTAGATTTTGATTCCCGCCATCTAGTCCACTCAGGATTCACCACCACCAACTGTAGAGGATCATGCACCTCAAGCATCCTCTCCAACAAGATGAAGTAACTAGCATACCTACATTCATTAAAATAATAAAAAAATTAAGTGGCATATCCATATTTTATTCAATGAGAATTAAAATAAAAAATTGGAAGCTTGATATGAAATTAAGTGGCATTAGCATACCTTTGTTTCAACGGGTTTGAGGAATTCCTTCTTTGAAAATGATCTAAAGAGAGCAAGTGAGGTGTGGTGGTTGCAAATGAACATTTGAATGTCTCTAACTTCTGCCACCACTTGCTTCACCCAATCTATTTTTCCCCTGTCTTTCAATGCATGAACACAACATGGGGTGCAAAAGATGTGCTTGTAAGCACCCTCCACCATCAAACCTGCTGATTTGCACACACGTGCTGAATCAGTGATCACCTGTACAACATTAGCTGCCCCAACCTCCTCTATGGCATCTCTCAAAATGCTAAATTGGAACTCTGCATCCTTACGCTTCCCTGAACAATCCACAACTATCAGAAAATAAGAACCAGCAGGGCATGTGACAATGATATTGATGAGTGGCCGATGTCTAACATCAGTTCACCCATCCATCACAATAGAGCAACCAGTCCTCATCCAAGTTCGTTTTATATCCTCCATTAACACATTAACATTGGAATAATCTTTGTCTAAGATAGTAGTTTGTAGCTTATGATCTCCAGGGGTGTGGCTGTGGGACCGAAATTGGCTATATCCATGAACATTTATTTGAAGTAAGAGGAATGTGCCATATGAAATGGGATGACATTAGCAAAAAAAAATCTACCTACAGATGACTCTAAAGCTTCATGTCCTTTTACATTAAACAAAGCTTCTACTGACCCTCCCTTCTGACTACCCATATTCCTCTTTCTTCTTGTCTCAATGTGACTACTACCAATAGTGGATGTCGTAGGCCCAGATGTTTGTGCATATGTAAAAGAAGGTGTTAGGACTGCACCACCTTGTTTCCCCATTTCTGCCTCCATATGCAATCTATGACACTCTATCCTCTCCTCATCTTTTAAATCTAGACAAGCTGTGACCCCATGGCTTGGAAGACCCAAATAGTGAGATTTTACCCTTGTGTAGCTGCCCTTAAAATCTTTCAAACAAACATGACAATCCCACACCCTACTCCCTCCAAAAGATTTTTTCCCTTCACCCCTAAGCCTGGGTGTAACATATTGGAAAAGAGGTTTGTTTTTATTAAAAGGGCCCTTTGCATATGTTTCCATAATTTTTGAAGGGCATTTAAATATGCTAGGTTGATGCCCACTACTTCTACTTCTCTCAGCACTTCCACTTGTATTTCCACGAACCACTTCCACTTCATTGTCACTACTACTGTCACCCCCACTGCTGCTCATTGTTTTTGATTTTGAATCTTTGAATGAATTCATAAAAAAAATAAAAATCAAACATTTCTCTCATAATATATCAGATGCTAAAAGATTCATTAAGCATAAAATTAAAATACTATAGTACTGGTAGCAATATATGCCCTAAAGGCTAGAAATTTAAAAACTAGATTCTCAGAAATTAGTAATTAGTAATTACATAATGAATCATGATAAAATCTGAGAATCTAGTTTTTTAATACCTAGCCTCTACATCATGTATTTTAAATTTTTTAAGTTTTATTAAAACTTAAAACTATAAATTAAAATAAGAAATTTTAAGTCTTTATCCACTGTGGGGATGACAATGGTGAATGGACACAAAAGCCTTAAAAAAGAGAATCACATACCTTGAACAATTTGAAGCCAAACGTTTCAGCAGCCTGAAGAGTGAAGACCAAACAAATTTGAAATTTGCTTAACCCTAGGCGATGCAAAGTGCAAATACAATAGGTGAAATCTGCTCTGCAACAACCAATTGATCCCTTTCTCCCTCAATCGTTGGTCTTTGCCCTGAAAATTGCTGGTAGCGATATGATATTGCCCTTCACCGAATGTCTTTTCCCGTTTCCGTCGAAAAAAAAAAATCGCTGCAAGAGAGCGATGAAAATGATAAACTCATAAGTTTATAACTTATAAGTTATATCATATATAATATAATCATATGCAATATATATCATATGTGATTATATCGTATTGTATAACTATTAACTTGTGAATTAAAATTTTATTATTTTTTATTTATAATTTTAATTTATTATTTATTAATTTTATCTTTTAGATGTTTGATATGAAACATAGATATTAAAATTTAAAAATGTTAACATGTAATATTTAATAATAAGTTAATAACAATTTGAATTAATAATTTATTAATTTAACATTAGCTTATATGTAAATTTTAATATTATTATATTCATAATTTGTTATTCATATTATTAATTTGTTGTATTAACATTAACTTATATTATAATATTAATAAATTAATAGTTTATTAATTTGAAATCGTTGTTGGACCATGTTAGAAAATTAAAAAAGAAAATTGAAAATATTTAAATATGACTTTTTTATTTTTTAAAATATTTTTTATTAGTCTTAGCTGTGGGGAATGTACGGATTGGGGACGTCCTAGCCGTCCCCGGGACGTACGTGTTGAAATATAGCTATGTCGAATCCCTAGCGTAATTAATTTTAATGTGGCCCTTGCCCTTAAAATTAATTGTATTGATATGATTGATTAATGTTTAGGGCTGAGCCCCAATTTGGATAGCTTGTAATTGGGCTGGGCCCAAATAGATAACAATGTAACTTGTGAATGTTAAAGGCAGGCCCTATTTGGGCACTCAACTTATGTAGCTTATAATAGTTATGGGGCAAGACCTATTCATTGTGTAACTTGTATTTAACCTAGACCTATTCTTCTTGGCGGGAATGTTGACAAGGTCGACCCAAGGCAATTTGGAGGGCTAGTGTCACATATATATGTAATGTAAACTTCATTATTCCAACACACATTCAGCAAACACATTCCTATCTGCCATAAGCGAATTGCTTCAGCGATCAGCAAAGTATGATTAGAGATTAGCGAACATCAAGCATAAGATCTATCACACTCATATGCATCTGATCTTTGCACCTGCGAATCACCCTAGGACAGTGAACACTTGCAAAGTCAGCAAATTGAGGTTCTTCTATCAGCGAGTTCATCTAAAGGAGAGCGACTTTATGTTACTGCTGGAAGCATCATCTCAAGGCTGAGAGAAGACATTTCTGGGCTATCGAACCTGAATCAGGTTGGGTGAATATCATTCTAAGTCTGCTGAAGTTGTTCCCAGGCTGCTGAACCTGCTATATTGTCAAATACCTGTGCTTGTTGCGCGATCCCTCTCAAGGACAAGCAAACCTCAACTAGGATCACTGAATCATAGGCGGGGCGTCATTATCAAGTTTGGATATTTGATTTGCATTATATTAGATAAGTTATGTGTTGTGCCCTAGCTGGGTGAAGATGTATTAAGCTACAGCGAATAATCTAATCAGATCTGCATTTATTGTTGTTGGGTTTTCCCTCCAAGAGGGAGGTTTTCCCAGGGTATCACTGTGTTATGCGTCTCTCTTGTGTTTTCTGTTATTTGCCTATCAATCTGATTGCTAAGATTAACATAAAATCAACAGTACGGACGTCCCCCACAGCTAGGGCAAATGTCCCCCCGTTTCGGGGACGTCCCCTCTAAATTCTGGCAATTTGGGGACGGGGGGGAACGTCCCTTGGCTGTCCCCAAGTCCTCGAAACGTCCCTGGGACTGGGATGAGGGTTTTCAGGCTGGGGACGTGTCCCCGACTTACATAGGAAATAACCCTAATTTCACAAACCAAGGTCTGATTTTTAAGGATTTTTTCCCCTTATGACTAAAGGAAATACAAGAAGCAGTCCTGTATCATGGATATAACTTAAAAATTTGGAGAAATTTGATAGAAAAGAAGAAATTTGGAATCCACGATGTCATAATTATGTCCTAGAAGCACTTCACCTGCAATAAACGGAAGAAGATCTCTTGATGAATGCCTTGGATTCCTCTTGAAACCTACAATAAAACTCCTAAATTGCCTAAGAAGAAACTTGGAGAGACTAAGAAAGTTCGAAATCCTAGAAAGAAGTGTGAATAATGAAAGGCCAAGGCCTATACTTATAGGAGATTGGAATTCCTTCTTTGAATTGTTTTTTTGTTTTTTTGAATTTTTGAAGGATAATGAATGAGGACACAATTAGGCTTCCAATTTGAATTTTCCTTGTTTTTTTGTTTTTTTGTGTTTTAAGACTTATTGGCAATTCTTTTTTTCCCTCTTGGAAGCTTCGCTTGTAGAAACCTTTTTGCTTTACTTGCTTTTCAATTTAGCCAAGTTCAAACTCTTTCCTTTCATGAGTTGGGCAAATTTCTCCTTGTACTCAACTTTATTTTTGAATTTTCTTTTTTTTAACCATTTTGAACATTTTTGCCTAGGTGGACTTTTCTTATTCTCAAGGAATTTTGCCATGGAAACAATAAATTTTTCTAAGGAAATTTAGAAATTTTTCCAAGGAAAATTTAGGAATTTTTGTAAGGAAAATTTAAGATTTTTTCCAAGGAATTTAGGAATTTTTCTTTTCGATCAATGTTCTAGACTTAGTCAATTTCTTGTGATCTTCAATCAGCTTTTGAGAAATTATCCTTTGGATTTGAAAGTTATTTCATACTTGGTGCATTCTGGATGAATTCCGTTGACTTGACTGTTTTCTTGAACCTGAAACAATCCAAGACCTCAACTTTCCAAAAAAGCAACTTTCCAAAAAAGCAACTTTCTATTTTTAGAAAAAAGAAGGCCGAAAACGCAAGTTCCCAATTGGCCCCAAAATGCCAAAAACAAAACTTTCTAAATTTATGAAAAAGCGAAAAGCAAAATTTCCTTAAAAAAGCAAGTTCTCAGAATTGACCCTGGGAAATTGCGATTTTACTCCTTTGGCCTATTTGAGATCATCTGTAGCATTAGAACATCCATTTGACCATAGCTTCATTTTTTTGACTCTTAGGACGACTCCAAATTTCAAAAAACTTCACTCATTTGCAGAGGTGAGAGATTGAAGACAAAACCCTAACCTAAAAAGCAAAAAAAAGGGGGGGCCCCCATTTGCAATGGGGCGATGTGTGAAAACGTCACAACAGGACCTTGGGCAGCCATTTTACATGTCATTGGTGAAAGCTTGACAAATTACAATGAATAGGATATTGGTATACTTCAAACAAAAGCATGAGGCATTTTGATGCGTATCGTATCCCCAGGAGAGTCACCAAAAACTATTGGGTGAAAATTTTGTAAACTCGGGGAAGTGTACAAAATGTGGGTTTCACCACAGTACGCGAGACAATATCTCTCAGAAGGCAAGATATAGTCCCTCCTACTTGTAAGGGAAGGCTACCCCTTTCTACTACAAATTGATTTAATATTATTCTACTTGCTAACTCTACACTAATCCAGAATGATACAATTACTTTACTCTCTTTTTTAAGAGTAAGTATTTAACCAATTCTCTATTTAGAATGGATTTATTTTTCTAAGACTAAAGACAATCCTTATTTGTAGTAACTCAAAAATCTATACTAATTGGAAGCAAAGTGTCCATAAGAGTACAAAGCCTCCCGTTGCTCCCTTTTTCTGAAAATAACTTTGGGATGAGAAAGTAATACTAAAGCTCAAAGTCTTCTTTTTCTCACTATCCTATCAACCTTTACAAATAGATGGCTCTTTGTTACAATAAACTTTCAAGTACAACCAAGCAGAATTCAGCAAGAAGCTCATGAAAACTAAAAAGACTTTCCACGACTTCCTATAAAGCTCTAGAAACAAAGATGAAATATGTGTAGCTCAAAGACTTCAGCATACAATTCACCTTAAATGCACAAATGTAGAAAGTAAAAGTAGCACAAAGACTGCAAGTTATCTCTTTGCTTGAGCATGAAACATTAACTTCAAACGTGATAAGTAGCTCAAAGACTACAAGATCAAGTTTGACAATATAATATTAATACTAAAAACAATAAGCAGCTCAAAGACTACAAGATTGGGTTTAAATCTCTTTTAGATAACACCACGATACTCACAATCAACTCCGAATAATGTCGTCACATTACAACTTGCTTAAACACAAAGATTGAAAGCAACTTGTCTCTTTTATTGATTGCAATTTGATTTACATCTAAAAACAAAGTTTTAGAGTGATTCCTAAACTGGCAGAGTTTTGTTACATTGCCCAAAAGATGGAAAAAGGATCCCTATTACAATGAAAACCGTCATATATAGAGAGGAGGGGTGCAACATGAAACTAGGAAAAATACAACTAATTAAGTCAAAATTAGAGACCTATTGGACTTAGGACACATGCAGTCCTACATGTGTACAAGTGCATACATAGAATGACACCTGAGATGTCAATTGAGATTACAAAATGCCACTGCACTAGAGACACATCTTTATTATGATCATCCTTTTTATTGTTGCCATGTAGCTCGTATTTCAAAATCATTTGGTGTTCCTGATGTTTTACATCAGTGAGGATGGTGGGAAAACTGGATTGTAGTCTTGCTTCTTGAACTTCATTGTCTTTTTCCCTAGAGTTGGTTTTGTCATGTATACAAGGATGGCAGTGTAGCATGGAGTAATTTTAAATACTTGAGAAGAACAATCACCAACCATCTTGACCATTTGAACTGAGTAGGATCATGTATGTGTTGCATTTGGTGCCATTAGGGTTTCCAAAACCCCCATTGTATCATGGTAGATCAAGTGTAAATCGGGTCTACGACCTCGATTTATGTGTGTGAAGTTGGTGTAATTTTGGTTCGTAGATCCGAATTACACTTTTTGGCAAAGTGTGGTTCTTAGGTGTAGTTCGGGTTCATAGCCCTGAATTGCACCTTAGGAAAGTCTAAAAATAGGTGTATGTCAGACCTATAGGTCCGAACTACACTTCCTGGGTGAAAATTAAAACCAGGTGTAGGTCGGACTTATAAGTCTGTCCTACACCTTAAAAAGTAAATCACATTGTAAGGCAGGTTTACAAACCCGCCATACACTTGAGAAGGGAAGAAACTCAAAATAAGGTGTAAGGCTGGTTTGTAAACCCACCATACACAATGCCAACAATAGATGGCGTAAGGCGGGTTTGTAAACCCGCAATACACTTTGGTTATGGCAACAAAGGATTGCAAGGTGCGCGACGGGGTCATAGACTTGCCATGCACCAAGGCATGGCTTTCAGCACATGGCGGGCCTACAGCCCCGCCATGCACCACCCACACAAGGAAAGGCAAGATGGCAAGAGAGGTGGAGTGCGGGTCAGTGATTCTGAAATCCACCAAAGTTTGGTGTAGTTCGGGTTCACAAACTCGAACTCCACCATGGTTGAACGCAGAGGGAAAAGCAAGGAGGTGCAATTCGGGTTCGTAAACCTGATTTGCATTGGGAATGGTGTAATTCGGGTTTATAAACCCAAATTGTCAAGAAACTTCAAATGAAGGTTGTAAGATAGAAAATCACACATGGGATGTGACACAAATTACCTTGAGAGGCATGCATAGAGCATATAAATTTCAAATTGGACCAAATTTTTAGGGGTTACCCCATATTTTCCAAATTGGGGGTAACAGGAGGCAAGGTTGTGAAGATGGAAAATGAAGAGAGGGTAGATGGGGCTGGCTGAAAAAAGGAGAGGGTATGCCATTAAGATCATTATTGGCACCACCACAAGATCCAAGCACCATGATGAGTCTGATAGTGATGGGAGATAGGTAACAAATGCTTGAGTTCATAGAATGGATATTTGAGAACCCCACACACAACATTGTAGCACGTGTTATAGTTTTATTAGGTGAATGACATGACCATGGATATTGGTATTAGTCATTTTTAATCAAAGTTGGAAAACTTGGACTTGCTGCAGACTTGGCAGCCCAAAACTCGGAAAAAACTCAGGAAAGGACTTGGCAAAAAAGAAAACTGTAGTTTTTACTCATAGTTTCAAACTTTAAAATGTATAACAGCAGCATAAGTTATAAATGTTTACAAAATTACAGATAATGATATGTCCAAATGTGAAAAACAACAAACTAAAGACTACATCTTTCTCTTTCCTCTCCTAACATAACTCAATTTCTCAGGCCTTGAACTTGTAGTAGTAGGTGTTGAGGTATCTAAATGATGAGTTGATTCTTCTTCTTCAACATCAAAGTCCTCGTCTTCGTCCTCCTCCATTTCATCGAATGCTGTTGCTTCTACTTCTCCTGCTGCTCCTCTCTCTAATTCTACAATATCTTCTTCAGTAAGGAGGACATCATCACCATCATTTTGTTCATTGATGGTCCAATCACCATATCGATCAATTTCATCCAAGTCAATGGCCTCATGTGAAACACTCTCCACCTTTGTAATGCGAAGGCAAAGGTTGTATCAATTGAAGACAAGATCATTGAGGTGCTTCTGAGTCAACTTATTTCTCTTCTTCTGTGAATGTACTCAAATAAGCTCCAATTCCGTCCACACCCAGAAGCACTACATGGCTGGGACAAAACACGAATGGCTATTTTTTGAAGATTAGATGTGCCAACACCATAATTCTTCAACATAAATCTACAAAAAATCATTTAGAAATATTAGAATTGAGTAAAAAATGTAACAATCAAGTTCCCAATTTTTTTCTTGTAGTACTGAACTAAATTTTTTACCTGGTTGTTGTTTTGCTCCCTTGCCAATTGCTTGTTGTGAAGAGAAGAGTTTCCCCTCTGCACCCTTGCAGATCTTGAACAATGAACATTTCCAAATTCATAAATAAGATAGTCAAACTCAACAATGAACATTTCCACATTCATAAATAAGATATAGTAAATGTCAAATCTCACTTCCAACTCATCAAGAACCTTGTCTCTCAATTTAGGATTAGGTGCCATCTTATCAATGCATGCAACAACACCTGCCATGACCTTCTCATCAGTCCTAAATGAATCTAAGAAGTAGAATTTCGGGTTCAAGAAGTAGGCGAAGACATGTATCAGTTGGTGGAGTTGGTTTGTCCATCTATGATTAATGATGTGCTAGAGGATTTTACATTTTCTTGTATTTCTGCCATAGTAATATGAAATGGCCTCTTTGGCCCTATCCGTAGTCTCATAACTGAAACCCATTGGCATGCCCTCTCCATCCATCATATGAAGAACCCTTACCAAAGGTTTTGTAACCTAAAAAAATGAAAACAAAATTTTAATTAGTACAAAAATTAACTCCTCAAATAAAAAACAGGAATAGATCATCTTGTATAAGGTTTATGTTTGTGTTTGTTACTTACCTTGATCAACTCCTCTCCCCTTTTGTTGAAGTATGCAGACTCCAACCAAGCATCAAACACAAACATTTACCTAAGATGAGGAATGTCACAAAGAATGCTTTGCAATGTGAGGAAGTGGCTAGCAAATCGTGTCACTCTAGGTTGCACAAGGTCCTTGCCATTTGTGTGTTTTCTCACCAAAGAAAGGACCCAAGTATGGTCGTGGTTGAATTTAGTGACATTTTTAGCATCTTCAACCATCCTTTTCACCCATCCAATCTTCTCAATGTCCTCTAACAACAAGTCCAAGCAACGTGCAGCACAAGGACTCCATGTAATTGCAGGATGCCTCTCCATAAGCATTCTATTTGCAACTACATAAGCAGTTGCGTTGTCTGTGATAATTTGGACAACATTCTTGACTCCAGCACCCTAGATCACCCCATCTAATAAATTACACAAAGTTTGAATGTTTTTGATTTCTTGTGGCTATATTTGGGCAATCGAGAGCAGGAAAAACAGATGATGTTAGTGTTCAAATAAACTTCTATTCTTTATTCTTTCTCACAGCAGCTGTCAAATCAGAAATCAGCAGCAGTTATAGCAGCAGACCAGGAGAGATCTATATTCATCCACCTGTAGCAGTGATCAACTATTCATTGAATTTCACTGAATAGTCACCTACAGTAGGGTTTTACAACAAGTGCTATCAATCATTTTAGTGATCTACTGCAGTCGTCTTCATCAAAATATCCAGTCCGATTCCCGATTTCAGTAAATCTTTCCTATTTCTAAGTTGTTATCAGCCCTTAAATAGTAAACATGTGGTGTGTTTTCAGCTAGTAATTGGTTTGAAGATCAACAGAATTAGGGTTTTCATATTCAATTCACCATAATAGATGAATTATTAGAGTTTCAAAACTTCATAAGAGGGATAGTCATGATCAGAATAGAAGCTTCATAGGAACATTGTCTAAAGACAAATGTTAGAAAATCTATTACTAGACCACACTATTTATAATTGTTACTGTTTTTGATGCGATGAGCATATTTTGAGAAGTCTATGTTTAACACCTATTTACAGAGGCTTTTTTAGATGATATTCAACAAGGTCTATTGTTGTTGATTGTTTTCCTTATTTGGTATCAATAAGAGAATTTCATGAGTTGGGGTTTAGTATTTGTGAACAATTATGTGTGATAAGCTTGCTTTACATGCAACCAAGGTATTATTAGCATAGGAGTGTGTGTTAGTGTTTTATTTATTTCTTATGCAATGCATTGTAAACTCTTATAAATAAGTGTTTTGGGTACCGGGTTTATGCATTTAGTATCATTCAATAGGATTGGATATGCCTATTTTTTGTGCAAAATTGTTGTTGAGGACAAAGTGGTAGATCCTACGGGTGATGAAGTCCTACACTTGAAGCAATGTAGGAAGATGAGGAGAGCCTGGTCAATGGATTGTTGTATTGAAAAATGGGAGACCATATAATTTCTCTCAATCTTGGATTCCGAATCAATTTATATATAGACCCATAGATGAAGGAAGAACTATTCATGTCCACATGGAGAATCCAAGGAAAGAGAATGGAATTGGAAAGATGGAACAACTTGTGGTTAAGGATCAAGATGAAAATTGGTGTTCTCACCAAGCTTAACACATTTCAAGTATGACCAGTTTTAAGATGAATAATACTCTAGCACTCATTTGTGACAAAGAAGAAGATTGAATATAAATGTCCTATAACAATAGAAGTGGACCTTAGGATGGGTAAGACATTGCATGTCACTCATGTTGACGTTTTAAGATTTGAGGGATGTTCCATTGGAATAGTGTCAACACAAGAGACCCTAGTGCTTGTAGCTTAGGTTGTTTGGAAGCGGACATATTAAATGCATTCTTAAGTATGCAAGAAAGGTACAAGCAAAGATTAGCATAGGTTGGAGGCTTGAATTATCCTCAAAGTGAACATGAGTGATGGGTATCATCCCTAGTCATAATTTGAAGGAGATGGGGAAGATTTGAATTTGTGTTTATTTTCAAAGTTTGAGCACAATATATTGAAGAAACCCTTATCTTCTTTATTGTGGCAATCCTCAAGGAAGTAGTGTATTAATGAGATTTTTTCATTTCTCAACAGGTTCAATCAGCATGAAAAAAATGTATTACAGAGGAAGATAAGTTGAAGATGTCCTTTGTGGTCTAGATTTGCATCTACATGTTAACCATATGGCTTTCTAGTTGTGTAACTCTCCAAAAACATTCTAGAGGATCATGTTCCACATATTTGAGAAGTCAATAATCAAGAACTTTATTGGTTTCCTTGGTGAATGATTAATTTATGGGTTAGAGATGACAAATCTTTGATCCTCTTGGAGTAATGTGTGCAGTATGCTACTAAATCATGTTAAACCCAAAAAATGTTCTCTCATGGAACCATTTGCGAAGTTACTAGGAGGTATGATATGTTGAAATGGGTTGAAGATGGACTTAGATACAATTAATGTGGTATAGTACATTGATGCCTATGCCACAAGAGGCAGAGACTCAACATCTTTAGGGAAAAAGGAATCTTAGCTTTGATAGGCATTGCTAGATCCTGCTTAAAAGAGCTCAACTACTCTAAGCTGATTGAAGAACTGACCTTGGGAAATTTAGTGCATCTGGTTTTCCTCTAGGAACTGTTGGCAGGGAATTGAATTGTATGACAAAGAGTTTGAAATTACCCCTAGTAGTACCAGTCTCCCCAAATAGAGGACTGTGCCAAGATAGTTGGGCAATAATAAATAGTTCAGTGCAACTTGTCTTTGTGCCTAAAACAACTTACTAGAAGCACAACTTGAGAAGACATGCCCCACTGATTCCTTTCTTACATAGATCGAGTAAAAATTCTGATATACCAACTCTGTAAAATCTTATTTTGACTTCCATATCATGTTGGTGCACTAGTCACTGAGTTTTGTATTTCAAATAAGTCTTTGACATCACACTTCAGGATCACTTAGGCTATGATCCCGTAGAGGAGGGGCTAGATCAAATTTTAGATTGGGTGCTGCTGAGAAAAAACTAGGATCCTTTTCTAAGCAAGGGCTCATGGATTTTTTAAATTATATTCTGCTAAGAAATTCGAAGTGGAAATGAGGAATTTCAGATGAGAAATTATAAAAACTGTATGAAAAGAGACAGCCCGTATTTTTTGAAGAAATTAGAATTAAAAAAAAAATGTCATATGAAAGTTCTTAAAGCTAGTGGAGGAAACTTTCAGCTGTCCAGAGACCCCAATGCAACACCAGCTTAAAAATTGCAGCTACATAGGTGTGACTCCTATGTTAATGGGAAAGATTCATTTTAATTGTGTTGCTGCATTATTTCAATTCCATGGGACTGTCTTCATGGTAGAAATGGGAGCCCAAGCCTTTTCCGGGGCACTGCATCCTTACCCTACATTTTGTTTAAATGTGGAGCAATAGCATATGCATATCTCGGTGGACAATTTACCTTTTGTCACATAATTATAAATGGCCTCCTGATTGCTTCACTTCCAACCTTTTTGATAAGGGACCGATCTTTGAGGCTGTAATTTGTGAAGACAGGTTTCAGGGATGATTTGCCATAGCCTAAGTTACTGGTTCGGATTCGGGCATGTGAACCTGGTTTGTGGTTTCGGGCAAAAATTTTTTTTGCCCTTGGGGTTTGTGGGTCGGGTTCGTCCGTACACACACACACACATATACAAAAAATTTAAAGAAATATACAGAATTATAAAACTAAATACATTTAATAGTATGATACTTTATCATTGATCAATGCCAAATGCCAATTGATAGTTAAGAATTGAATTGGAAGATAGGAAAATGCAAAATGGCAGAAGAAAAACAGCAAAGGGCAGTTGGAATGCCTGGGCCGAACCCTAGGGCGAATTTGAATTTGGACGAACCCAATTCGGGTGCGGGGACCAAAACTGGTGAACCCGGTAACTGAGGTCATAGCCTTAATAAAAACATTCATTCCAAGAGATGTATTTTATAAGATGCCATTATATAAAGGTAAAAGGAAAGTTTGTTCTTTAGGTCAGGACTAAGCCGGACGTCAATTCAGTTTGAGACCTGGCTTGTGGAATCCAATGACAGGATTCCATTCCAGTTATTATATATATTGATGTACCCTAGGTTTCAACTCATGACCAAACTCAAGAATAAACTGAATCTTGTCAATCCAGTTACACCAGGACCCTGCAATTCTATACCTCTTTTGATTTGATGTGCTTTTAAATTTCTATTGATATGATTGGGAATTCGATAATTATTTCATTGTTTTTGTTTAATTAAATTATTTATCTGCCCCAATCTGTGCACAGAGTTACAAATGCCTGAGAAAAATAAATTGCAATATGGAAAACAAGAAAAGCTTAAACCAGTTTTTACTATGTCTCAAATTCAACTTCAAAACACCATGTAGTCTTGGACTTAAGTAAATATTTTTCATTTAGTATTTTAGTTTGTCTTACTTGGAAACATAAAAGCTGTCTACATATTGTAGTACAGCTCATTTTTGCTTATCCTTTATTTGCAAATAAATTTATTCTGGTTACTTAAGCAGAATGTTGGTGCTTATTGAAAAGTTGTATTTATTCATTGCGTTGCCTTGATTTTAATTTCTGTTTATATCTTTTTCTTATCCTAATGGTCTTCTTGACTTTGACTATAGGTGTACAGGTCAGATGATGCTGAGAATATTGGCTATGTGATTCCCACAACCGTTGTTTCACATTTTCTAAATGACTATGAAAAAAACGGAAAGTACACAGGTCAGAGTCTCTTGATGGTCACAATTTGTGTTTGGGTTGGTATATTCTGTCAAGCAAAAGATTTTTGTTACAATTTTTTTTAAAAAGAGCATCTTCACAGTTTGAATTGATTATGTTTTATATTGCAACTGATACTGGTTGGTGGTCTCATTGGAAGCCTCTCCAAACATAGAAAAGGAAAGAGACATGTTTGCTTTGTTACAAACCTCAAGAGTATCAACACCTTTTCTAATGTATTCTGGTTGCAGCCTACATATCTAAATTCACATTAAGGCAGGCAACTCTCCAAAGGAAAAATCAGATTCATCTACGTTATAAGTAGCCATAAAGTGTTTTTGTTAAAATTAAGAAATTCCTGAGTCGAATAGTGTTTTTGCTTTCCTTGTCATGCTGCTGTATCATTTGTGTATCCCTCAATACCGACCCCTTTTGACATAGAGGTCTTAAGAATAAAAGTTCATATGCTGGAAAAACATATGAATCCAGAAGTCCAGAACAATCATAGTAACTGGCACTGCCAAAAATTCTGTTGAATTGTTATCTCCTCATGCATGGGACAAATCCTCACCCTATGATCTGTAAAAAATGCCCAAAACTTCATGGATATTCCATTGAAATTATCATTAATGTAGATTTCTTTAGAAAGCTTCATTGGTCACAAGTTCTATGCTTATTTGAACAACTTTGAAAGCTTTAATTGAAGATATAAGTTCATCAACTATGGCTGATTTCATAACAGCTTTACAATACTTATGCATATGATAACATGCCCACGGATATTCCTGTATCAATTGCACCCTTCAATTTACACTTGAAAACATGTTACTACATCTATGAGAATTCTTAAAATGATCCAGAAAACCACAGCACAAACAAGAACAATTATGTGGGGTTTATTCCCACAAATAGGTGTGAAAGAGGAACAAGAAATATGCTTGTACATGGCTGATCATCCTTAAGTACAGCCACATATTCAGTACTTGTGCAAAGGATTGTTAGCAACCTTGAAAGAAAATAGCATAAACAAGTGAAAGAAACAACATCTCATGAAAGTCAAAACAAGTGATATATCCTAGAGAAATCCAACACAAAAAGATACTTCCAGCAAGAATCCACTGTCAAAAACAGTTGTACAAGCTTGCTCCCTTTGTGAGGGCCTTTAGAACACATATCTAGGATCCTGGCACTTGCAATTAGTGAACTCCACAACTAAGTGTAGTCGAGACATCCAAATAATCGATGGTAATGAATTACAACTACAATATCTAGGATTACAATTGGATTACAGTTAGAAATTCCTCTAATTATCTCACAATTCTGTCTCCTGTAATGATCCCAATTAGACATAAGGTCGGCTAGAGCATTTGTTTGAGTTTTTATTAAATAAATAAAGTTGTATTTTGAAATTAGGAATAAAATGTCTAGGCTGACTTGCTTAGTAGGATAAATTGATTTTTCTCTAACGACTTAATAGGCCGACTCACTTTATGAGATTTGGAACACTCTATTCTACAAACTGACTTAGGAAAGTGAATAAATAAAGGGGATCATTGTGACAAGGAGGCATCATGATTTGAAGGAAATTGCCTGTAGGCATGCATGTTAATTGGGGCACAAACCTTAGGGAACCAATTTGCAGGTGGGATGACATCCTCACCTACACTCTTCATGGTGCAATGCTTTTTGCCATTGTAGTTTGCCTCTAGGAGTCTGCAACTGGGTGCTAGGAGTGGAAGGAAGGCTTTAGGCTGCATCAAGAACCCTAGCATCTGCACTAGTGGTTTAATGTGAACAATAGGGCAATCTACTTGGGTTTTGGAAGCACAAGCTTCAAAATGATGTTTTTCGAGCACGATAAGTTTGAAAATCGTGCTTTCATGCTCGTGGCTTCAGAATCAGAACTTGCATTTTGAAGCTTGTTGTGCCTCCAAACATTCACCCTGGTGCCAGGGTGGGTGGGTGCCTTTGGTGCGCACTGAGGTGGGTGCCAGGGTGGGTGGGTGCTAGGGTGGGTTCCAAGGTGCGCACCATTTTGCGCACCAAGGTGGGTGCAGAGGTGCGTGCCAATGTGGGTGTCAGGGTGGGTGGGTGCTAGGGTGGGTTCCAAGGTGGGTGCCTTTTTTGTGCACCCTGGTGCGCCCCAAAGGTGCGAACCGAGGTGGGTGTCTTTTTTGTGCACCTTGGTGCTCCCCAAAGGTGCGCACCGAGGTGGGTGGGTGCTAGGGTGGGTGCGCACCCACCCTGACCATGGTGGGTGCCTAGGTTCTAGGGTTGGTTTCGAGGTGGGTGCCAGGGTGGGTGGGTGCTAGGGTGGATGCCAAGGTGGGTCGCAGGGTGGGTGCCAAGGTGCTAGGGTGGGTTCCAAGGTGGGTGCCATGGTGGGTGCCAAGGTTGGTCACAGGGTGGGTGCCAAGGAGGGTGCTAGGGTGGGTGCCAAGGTGGGTGGGTGCTAGGGTGGATGCCAAGGTGGGTCACAGGGTGGCTTTCAAGGTGGGTCACAAGGTGGATGCTAAGGTGAGTGCCAGGGTGGGTGCGCACCCACCTTGGCCAAGGTGGTTGCCAAGGTGCTAGGATGGGTGTCGAGGTCGGTGCCAAGGTGGGTGGGTCACAGGGTGGATGCCAAGGTGGGTCATAGGGTGGGTGCCAAGGTGCTAGGGTGGGTTCCAAGGTGGGTGCTAGGGTGGGTGCCAAGGTGGGTGCCAGGGTGGGTGGGTGCTAGGGTGGATGCGAAGGTGGGTCACAGGGTGGGTGCTAAGGTGCTAGGGTGGGTTCCAAGGTGCTAGGGTGGGTTCCAAGGCTGGTGCCATGGTGGGTGCTAAGGTGGGTGCTAGGGAGGTTTTCAAGGTGGGTCATATGTATGTATGTATGTGTGTAAATATACATGTATTTATATGTATATTTACATATATACATGCATGCATATGTAAATAGATATATATGTATCGAGGATGGAGAAAAATAATATCTGAAATCTTATAGGACAAGATCTAGATTTATTTCACCATCCTCAATAGAGTACCTGCAAAACGCACACAATGCAAACCAAAATCTAAACTAAAAACACGCATGCATGCTCTAAAAGCTACTCCATTGCACTTCTATCAGCCAAGATCTTGTGTTAAAAAATGATGCTCTCAGAAGCGCATGCACAAGAAGCTATGGTGAATGAAGATTTGAAATATGATGGATGCAAAATAAGAATGCTAGAATGCAAAAAGTATGCTCCAATGCTAAATTGTCAGATTGCTAGATTGCTTATTAGGATCATAAAGATGGAAGAATCCTCTTATAGAAGACCTTAGAAAATGGAGGGATAGGATTAAGAGATGAAAAGATAAATAGTTGGCTAAGATTAAATGGTAGGTATAGAAAATGATAAAATAATAAGAGGGTAGTTAGGAAAAATGATAAAATAATGAAGGGGGTAGGTAGAGGAAAATTAAGAGTTAAATGACGTGTCATAGAGTAAAAAAGCTAATGAATTAATTAAATAAATAAAGATTTATTCAATTAATAGAGGAAGTGGGTCAATTAAATAAATATAATAAATTTATTTATTTAGGGAAAAGATAATTTAAATAAATAAAAATATTTATTTAAATGAGGAAAGGCTTACAAGAGGGTAAATGAATTAATTAAATAAATAAAAATCTATTTAATAGATAGAAGACTTAAGATAAAATAATTAAATAAATAAAATATTTATTTAATTAAGCTAAGACAATTTTAGGTGTCTACATGTGTATATATGTATATTATGTATGTATGTTTTGAACATAAATTTATACAAATATTCTTAAAAAGCATGCATATTACTGAATTTAGGGAACATATTACTGACGTCCTTCATATATTTATATACATATAATTACACATATACATACATTCTCTAAATTAAGTAATATGCATGTTGAAGAATGTTCTCATAAATTTATGTTCAACATCTTTATATATTTCTACTATATATTTTGGAAATTTTTTTCCTTAGAAATCTGTCTCCACATCCCCATGGCATATGTATATATGTGGATGAATATGTACGTGTATACATGTATATATGCATGTATTTATATGTATATATGTTTTTATGTATTTATCCAACATAAATTTATAAAAATATTCTTGAAAAATCTTCATATTACTGAATTTAGGGAATTTATCACTGATTCCCTTCATATACATACACACACATGAAGGAAATCAGTTATATGTTCCCCTAAATTCAGTACTATGCATGTTTTGAAGAATGTTTTTATAAATTTATGTTCTATAGATACATACATATCTACTGTAAATTTTGGGAAAAAGTTTGTATAATTAGAAATCTGTCCCCACATCCCCATGGCCCCTAGAAATTTGGAGAAACACTGCTTTATACATGACTGCTTCACCCATGACCTTTCATGGTATTTGTTTGTCCTTAAAGTTGTAACTTTGGAAGGTGCCCGTCAGTGAGAAATAACATTCTTCTTAGATTTGGATGGAATAACACTCCTTGCATATAGACTATTATTGGCCCAGCTTTGCTGCCAATTCCTGCTGCCAATTCCTTTCTGGTATTTTTTTGATTAATTTTATTTCAAGTTGTAGTTTTCTGTTTGGCATCTTCTTTTGGTGTCCTCAAATATCCTGTACATTTTACTTATTTGATGTTGCTTCATGCGTTTTTATAATGCCAAGCAACTAGCAAGATTATATTATAGGCGATTGTAGATTTGCCATCCTCCACGTGATATTAAATGTGGATGTAGTTTGCTTCATTTCATAGTTGTAAAAATTTAAGCTAAGTACCGTTCAAGTTGCTTGTAAGGTTGTTTACTTTTAGATTCTGGGTCATATTAGGACCTTGGCCTGATATTCATTTGGTGCATTTCATTTGTAGGGTTTCCTTGTCTGGGTGTACTACTTCAGAAATTGGAGAATCCAGCACTTAGAGAATGTTTAAACGTACCTTCAAATGAGGTATGTATGAGTTTGCATATTCCTTGAAATACCCAGAAAAATATAAAATAATTCTGACTTTGTTTATGCTTATTACTGTAATGATTGCCATTTTTGTTTGACCTAGTGCAAGTTATCAATAAAGTTGCACTAAGCTATCCTATACACGAATGTATTTGTATTTAGAACAAAACCATAACTTTAATAATCAAAGTTGCAGAGGCTTAAATAGTATTATTATATTTATCATATTTCATTATTTCTAAAGAATAATTTTTCTTTATGTTGTGTGAAGGTTTATTTTTGAATCAATGCAGAACCATCACTTGCATAATTAATGGTGCAAAGATTAAATTGAATTGCATTCATTGTTAGTCATAATTGAATTATCTATACATCCTTAGTGCAGGAGAGGCTATAACTAATACTAACATAGGTAAGCATGAGGACAAAAATAGCTGAATCTGTATGAAAGTTGCTGCTATCTCCAGCTGATTTGGTTAAGTCCTGGTTGATGTAACTAGTGGGAAAATAGCTAGTTATTACCTAAGTTTCCTTGTTGGAATTCGATTTTAAATTTGCCTACTATCTGGAAAGCAGATAAGAATTAACAAACCCTGCAAAATTTGGCTTTAATTTTTTATTTTATATAAAATAATAAATTAATTAAAATATTCTGATACTGGGCACCCAAGGTAATTTGGTGTGCCACAGAGAAGTAATGAAATTGAATTTTGGTAGAGAATTGAATGTTCACACCAGTCATGTTGGAGGAGGAGACTTATTTAAAAGATTCATACTGCCAGCTAATCATGAATTTTCTGCGTTCTATGGCATTTCATGGATGAGTACGATGGGATATGTTTTGGGGACAGCTGTCTGAGCACCAATTTTCAGGTGTGGCGGGGGATGGTAATACAAAGAGGGAGGGAGGGAGAGAGAGAGGGAGAGAGAGAGGGAGGGAGATTTAATTGACAGCAGTATAACAACGTTATAATAGCAGCAATAAATTTAAATTTTTTAAATATTTCAATATATCATGACAGCTGTATGATTATAACTATAATGGAAATAAAATTAATCGTGACAGCAGTATAACAGAATTATATTGTATAATGGCAATAATTTTTTTGATTCCAATTGCAATATTAAAGTTTTAAAGTTGAAAGTTTAAGCTCGAAGTCTCAAACTTCAAAATACAACTAATGACTCATTTGGGTTGTCAATATCAAAAAAAGCTATTTTGTTACCTCTGAGTGATGCAGTGGTTTGTTCAATAGAAGCTTAACAAATCCCGATTACACCTTCTCATCAGTTTGCTTAACTTCTTCAAGATCAACATCCCAATGTGTTGCTAGAATCTATTGATACTCAGCTGTCTACTGATCTTGAAAGGGTTGTGGATCTGTTGTGACCTTTTCACACATCGCCCCATTGCTAACGGGGACCCCCTCGTTTCCTGCTTTCTGCGTTGTTAGGTTAGGGTTTTGGCTGCTTAGTGGGCAATTTTGTGTCTCCCGTGCCCGAGTCTCGAAGTTTTGATCATGCCTAGTGTTGTTTAGCGTTTTTGGAGTTATAGGATCAAGCACGTAGAATTGAGATTTTTAATGATCCTAGTTTTGTCCAAGTGTTGACCCTTTGGAGCGTTAACGTGTTTTTTCAAATATCCTCCTTAGTGATTTTAAGTGCTAAGGTGTTTTTAGACCTTTTGGAGTTGTTTTCTCACTCTTAGGGAGTTATTCAAGTTGTTTTCGCACTTTATCCCGATAAATTTCCTTGTGTTACGCTCTAATTTTTGATGAATTTACCTAAGTCCAATTGAATTTTTTTGAGTTTCAAAGTTTCCTAGTGATTTTGAGTGGAAAAATCATCATTTTCCAGATGAAAATCCATATTCTAAGGGTTAAAAGGTCAAAATTCTATAGTAGAGGTACTTTTCCCCTCATATTCCTGACTACCCATGGTTTTCCCCACTCAGAATCCAAACTGAACATGGATTTTCCTTGAAATCCATACTTGCTTAGGGTCATTTTTCCCCTGGAAGCATTAAATTTTGACTGAGTGTCAGGATTTATCCTGACTACTGTTTATTGGTACAACTAGTAAATTAAATATAGAAAATAATAATGTACATGACAATGCATACCAGACACGACAGTAAAATATATCTTTATTCGCACATGCAATCATTACAAAGAAGAAGACCAGAGATGGTCGGCCAAGGATTACAATAGATCCCACAATATTGTCCCCGTTCCTTGACAGTACACGACATATTTAAAGGACCCAATGGTTGCCGAGAGGTACACAACCATCAACCAACCGACACATAACTATCCGAGACTAACAACCCACTCAATACAATTAGTTAATACCTTGTCGGATAACAAATATTATCAAACATAACAATAGGCAATTTATGCCTACAACATTGTCCCCCCAAAATAAAAAGTCATCTGCCAAACGACAAGCAAACATCAAGTATATTCGGGAAGACAAACAACAGACAGTGACTTCGACTGGACAACCCCAACTTGTAGTGTACCCGCCAAATCAAATGGGGGCTTGGGGGCAGCGCCCCCAGCAGGGTCAACGGGCAACGCCCCTCGCAGGGTCCCGGGGTAGCAACCTTCAAAACCACACGGAACTCCATGTCGCACATGATTTTCATGTTTTTTAAGACGCCAAAAACAATGCTGATGAAGCAAAAAAAGAGCTTTAACCAACCTCTGCAACATGTTGTGAAGAAACCACTTTGCTGTACGGATCGATGGCATTGAGAGGATTGTACCATATATGACACGATGAGAACTCCACACGCAGGCTGAGGTTGATGATGTACGGCTGATTGGTGCTCCCGTACAGGATGCAACCACTGTTGTACGATGCGAAAGAAATGCTTTGGTCTTACGTTGTTGACAATAGGCTTTGTCCGTATGAGATGAAGTATCCTCCGTAGTATGGTGTGGGCAATATGATCTGCCTGTACGTGACAGAATTGATGTATGGCAATAACTCCTTGGAACTTCAAAATGTGCATTGGTAGTAGGGAATGATGCACTAGGTGCTGTACGGAAGGAATGCACTTGCGATACTGTACGAGATGAATGAACTTGCCATGCCGTACGGAATGAGTTGAAAGTCGTACAATGCAAAGCAATGACCGTCGTGAAGTCCGTATGATTATTCCACAATTATGTCATACAGTTGGAAGTACGGTTTTGAGGTGATGTACGTGGCAAGGAGAAGGTGGTCGTATGGTGGTAATTCCCTCGTGGCAGTTTGATGTCTGTACGGTGGTGATCCCTCGTGGCGGTTTGATGTTCGTACAGTGATTCCCTCCTGGCAGTTTGATGTTCGTATGGTTGTAATTTCCTCCTGGCAGTTTGATGTGATGTCGTCTTGGTCTTTATTTGCCTTTGTGTCTCCTTCCGTACGGACTCCTTCATACGGGTTGAGCCTTATTCCCTTCGTCCAACCCTGGACCCTGCCAATGTACGATTTGTTTGTGTGGCTTTTCTGAATTTCAACTCTGTATGGATTTGTGGTACAGAACTATTTTGACCCCAAGTCTTTACTCCTTGTTTGGGTAGTATTCCGCAGGGCGTACGAATCCTTTTGAGGTAAATGGTGTGCTTCCAAATTCCGTATGGATTTGTTGTACGGATGATGTGCTTTCAACTTGTACAACCTTCTCTCATACAACCCCCCTATAGCATACAGATGATGTGCTTCATTATTCTTGCAACTTTTTTTCTCCTTCTCATACGGCCTAACCCCATACAATTTCTTCAAGCCTGTTGGACTTTGCACTTCCTCAATTTCACCAATCTGTAGCATGTTATAGTCGGGGTGGAAGACTTCATAATCCTCCATCTGCCAGTGAAATAATCCATTAAGAGAACTCGTCTCATCCTCAAAGCAATCTTCCACTTCGAGCACTGCTTCATTGTTGGGTTTCATGCCTTTCCTCCCTCCGTCCATACCTAACTCTCCACTCTCAGACTCAGAGTCCGAGGGTGCCAGTTCTTCACTCACCGCCTGGTTCCTCAAGTCAATGACGTGCTTCCTCCTGTCACTCTCGATCGAGAGTGTGTTTCGCTTCCAGTTATGATTCGCCTTGGCAGTAACCAACCATCCCCTCCCGAGGAGTGCATCGTACGCCTTCTTTTGTAATCGGATGACTACAAAGTCCAAGAAATTTTTTTGTGTCCCAATCATTACTTTTTGTGTCATCAATGTTCCCAACGGCTGGATGCCGTGTTGGTCGACACCTACCAAGTGGAAGTTTGGCGGCCAAAGATTCGGCTTCCCCACACATTTCCATGTGTCTTCTGGTAGTACGTTTACTCCCGAACCTCCATCGACAATGGTGTTTGTCAACTTTTTCCCCATTATTTCCATCTCGATGACTGCCGACTTCCTCCCAATGCTCACCGTCAGCAACATTGGATCACTGGACTCATTTCCTTCGGGAGATGGTTTTCTCGTCAGTTCCTCCTCGTGTGGCTTACATTGTTTCTAGATGACTATGTCGTCACTGACTGTATTGGCAATTGCCATTCTCAGTTGCGACATAGTTTGAAGAAGGTCTGCCACCTTGATGGGTACGGTTGTTTGTAGCACTTGCCGAACTATGTTCTTCTCTAACTCTCGCAATGACATACTTGCAGTTCCATTGGAAGTTACTCGTTCCTTCGCCAACACTTGTTCTACTTCGGCTTGTTCCTTTTCCGTACCAGAGTTTGAATACATTGCCTTCTTTGTTTGTGCTCTTGTGATTGCTAAAACTGTGTCCTCTTGTTCCTCCACATCCAACATAATAAGCATATTAATACCCTTTTGATTCGGGCAGTTGGTGTCTTCATGGTCACCTGGTCCACACCATTTGCACAATAATTGTATGTTGCCTTTCTTGTTATGGTAGTCTCTCGCAAAGTGTCGCCATTCACTGCATTATCGACATTGTATGATAGGACATCCTGTGGAGTTGTACTGTATTTGGTTTCGTCCTCGTTGATTTCCATAACCACTTGGCGATACATTCTGTGATTTCGATGTGCTGGACTCTCCATGTGTGAAGAGTACTTGTGTACTTCTCATTTTCAAATTGTACGAGCACTCCTTGATTGAATGCCCAAGTACTTGGGAAATTTCACAAAACATATTTCTAGGACAATTACCTTTCGTGTGCCCCTAACATATCCCGTTGAAGGGCTCGTACAGTTTTGGATTCTTTGTCACTGCTACCTTCAGTGCTCTCATCATCGTCGATCTTCCTCTTCTCTCGGGAAGAGGTTTTGTTTTCACTCTCGATGTCCATTGCCCGATTGTAAGCATCGACGTAGAAGGACGGAGGCACTACTTTCATCTTGTTGCACAGTGAGGGTATCAATCCCTCCGAGAACCACCTCTTCTTCAACCCGTCGGTTGGCTGGTTCTCTATCTTGTTCGACAGTTCTTTGAGCCTACGGTTGTATGCGCGTACACTCTCATTTTTCCCTCGCTTAGTATTATAGATTTCGGCCACGATCTCATATCATCCCTCAAGAGTTTGGATTCCTCTTGGAACGCCTTCTTTTGATCACTCCATCTCGTCTTGAGCTGGGCGTCGAGGTCTGTGTACTAGTCAATGGCGATCCCCCGAAGGGTGGCGGGAAATGCCTCCAGCTAGTAGTCCCTGTCATCTTGGTCATTTTCCTCCCAAATGGTTATGCATGTTTTACAATGCTGTACCGGGTCCTTCAACCTGTCTCCCGTGAACTTCGGCTGTTTCTGCTTCTCCTGGGTGTTCAACATTGTTTTCACTTGAAAGGTACGTATGTATTCGCCTTGTGTGCCGGACCTGGGTGGACTGTTTCGACCGCTACGTTCCGGTGCTTTCCTTTCACTTAGCCACGCTGGCGTCTTTGACACATCCACCTTTAGTGTCCCCAACACTTTGAGTACATCCAGGTGTGTCGAACCTGAGTGAACTGTTCCGACCGCTATGTTCCGGTGCTTTCCTTGCACTCTTAGACACACGCGCGTCCTCTACACATCCACCTCAAGTGTCCCAACACCCTGAGTACTTCTAGGCTTCAACTCGTCTCTGTGCTCCCTCCAGCCGAGGGTTGGCGGATCACCTAATCGCTTGGTCTTGACCACCCTGTGGCCTCTTCTCACCTTTGATGGGATCTACGGACATGAATCACTCAAGGCTGATCCGATTTCTTTTAAGGCAATGGCGCCAAAATGTTTATTGGTACAACTGGTAAATTAAATATAGAAAATAGTAATGTACATGACCATGCATACCAGACACGACAGTAAAATATATCTTTATTCGCACATGCAATCATTACAGAGAACAATACCGTCCCCCTTCCTTGACAATACATGACGTATTTATAGGACCCGACAGTTGCCGAGAGGTACACAACCATCAACCAACCGACACATAACTACTCGAGACTGACAACCCACTCAATACAATTAATTAATACCTTGTCGGATAACAAATATTATCAAACATAACAATAGGCAATTTATGCCGACAACAAGTACCCATGTTTTTCCACTAGGGAGTATGGATAGGATTGCGGATGACATTTGTCTTGATTCCACACCTGGGTCGATTTTCCACAAGGTCTTTTATGACGAGTTTTGAGGATTTTTGTGCAGACTCTCAGTCCAGACTAAAGGTGATTTTCCACTGAGAGCATTTTTAATGATTTTAAGTCTGGATTTTCATCCAGACTGAGGTCGATTTTCCACCAAGGGGTAGTTTGAGTCAATGAAGTGAATTTTGAGTCTGGATTTTCATCCAGACTAAGGTCAATTTTCCCCTAGCCCCATTTTGTGTGCATTTTGATGGATTTTGTTGGGAAATTTTGACCATACTTGGATCAATTTTCCCTACTTGGATCGATTTTCCTAAGTGGCTCAAATTTTGATTTAAATTGCAATATTTTAATTAAAGAGAGCCTTGTTTTAATTGTTTTTTAATAAAGCAACGATTATTTAATAAATTTAAAAAACAATTAAATGATTTGCAATAAGCATTTAATGTTTTCAACCTTCTAGAAGCAAACCGGTTTCACCAAAGGAAGTATAAGAACACGTGTTTTATCCTACATTGCTTGTGTGGTGAAAGTTGGTGATGAAGCAAGTTTAAAGAGAGAAGTCCAACATTATTTTATTATTAAGTTTGCCAGGTGTTTTCATGCAGGGGCGATTTTCTCTCTTATTGGTGATTTTGGATGAAGTGTTTTGGTGAAGGGGCGATTTGTTGTGATGGGGTTTTGACTCCAAACTTTAAAGATTTTCCTTGATATCACGTTGCTCACTTGTTCTCAGACCATTGTTGGCAGATTGTATGCAGATTGAAGACATTTTCCAGATTTGAAGGTGACGCCATAGTTGGGAAAATACGATTTTTATTTGGCAAGTGTTTTGTGACATATTTTGATGGATTCCTTGCATGCTTGATACTCCCATTGCTCCTTACTTGCTGTCATTTCTCAGATCTGAACTTTGACGCCATTGTTACACCAGGGGTGACCTCCATTGATGACTGTCCATCTATTTTCAGACTTAAACTTTCATTGCCAGCCAACTCTAAACTTAACGATTTACCTTTGGGAGAATTTTCAAGTCATTTTCAGTCAATCACTTGACCATTTGAGGGCTGTTACAGGTTTGCAACTTCGCCATGGCTGCTTTTCCTCAGAAAATTTAACTCTTACCAGCCATACCCTTTTCCCCAGATTTGATTTGCTTTCATTGTCTAAGTTGTTCTAAATCAAATTTATGCACATTTAGGTGATTGCAACTTGTTTTGAAAGGTTAATTTGTACAGTTGCAGGTTGTCTTCAGACTTTGTTGACCTCCATTGTTGACTTTGGAAGGTGTCCTCAGACATAATTTTGTGTGAAAACACTATCTTTCACACCTTTCCTTAGTCACTCTTGATCCGGTATACTCCTTTCCACTATAATTTGCACAAAATTTGTAAGTATAAGGAGGTGTTGATTTCATGAGGGTTTCATACCCTAATCTTGTCACATTTCGAATTTAAATTGTTAAAATCTACCTAGAGTGTGGACCACTTTCCTGATTTCCATACCCTAATTAGTCTAAATCATTAAGAAGTCGAGAATTTTATTGAGAATATTGTATTTTTTTTCTTAAGTTCTAACTTCAAGCTTCGTACAGGTGCGATGTTGAAGTCTGGACTTAAGGAAAGGAGAGAACAAAAAAGGATTGTGGAGACTGGATTCTATCCAAAAACCAAGATGTCATCCAGATGGAAAGAGATTACGGATACAAACATGCATTTCCTGAACCTGAACCTGATGCGACAACGGATGTTCGGAGTTGGAAATCAGATTCCTTCCCCAGCATATGTAAACATTATGAAGAGTGGTATTTTTCAAGCCGCTGGATTCCCACAGTCCATACAGTGCAGTGAGCTTATCTTGGAGTGTGCACGATGTTATGATCCTCGCTTGCGAATGATCAAGACTCCTAAGGGCGTTGTCATTGCCTACCTTGTTGAGGATGCGATTGCTGAAGTGTTTGGAATTCCACGTGGAGCAGACATGGAGGTAACTAAGGACGAATATGAAGATCGATACACAAAGAAGATGGATGCGTGTAAAAATGTGGTGAATAAAGAGTGGATGATTGAGCCTAGGCTTCATCATTCCAAGGCTCTCAAGACACTCATGTGCACAGACTTCAAAGAGGAATATAGTGACTTAGTATTTCTACTTAACCGAGTGATGGGGATGCTGCAGGGTGCAATATACGATGGATGAATGTTCTATTTCATCCAGGATTGTCTTAGAGGGACGTTGATAAATCCCGCTAGAATCATAAGTGACAATCTGGACTTTCAGCTGAGGAATGTAAAACGGTCCAAGTCATTCGCCATGACTTCCTATTTGATATACTTGCTTGCACGATTTGTTACATACAAAGGATTGATATGCAGATGTGAAGTCGGAAATGGGCAAAGACAATTTAGGAGTTATGAGTGCTATCCCCAACTGAACATGTATAGAATTGAAGTTTATAAGAGAGTGAATAATGTATTCACAATGTACATCACGTGGATGCTGCAAGGCGGAATCCATAGGAGGTTGTCCAAGGAGGCAACAGAGCTAATAGAGAAATATGGATCGTGGTATATTCAGTTTCCCACTTTCACGTACCTTAGGATTCATGGGTTTCAATTTGAACCCTACAAGCTTCCTAGTTATCCTTCCGACAGAATGACCTTGTTGGAAGTGGTAAGACAACTTCTAGAATTTGATTCCATTCAGAAAGAGAAGCACAAGACATGCATGACATTCCCTATTTCAGTTGGGAAGACGTTGGAGGTTTGCCAGTCTGCCTTAGCCGCCAACACTGTGAGTGAGGAGCTTGCGTTCTATCGATTTGCAACCTTCAAGAAAAGAGAAAGATTTGATCCAGATAAGAAAGTTGGAAGGATCAGGTGAGAGAAGTTCATCCACAAGACAAACATAGAAGATTATTGGGCCAACCTGATGGATGAGCAGGCAATGAAGAGACGGATGTGGTCTAGCATGTCAGTGGATTTTATGAGAAAGTGTGGACTTTTCCTCATTCCTGATCAGGTGTTAGATGACAAAGATCATACGCATCCACAATATGAAAATGAAATGAAGAAGGCGATCTTATTGCCTAATTGGTTAGAATCAGAAGAGATAGATTTAAAGATATTGATAGAGAGGTCTTGAGTTTCTCCCGTGCATGGGTGGATATTCAGATGAATAAGTTAATTGATATGGGTGTTTCCTTCACTTATGAAAAGATGAAGCCAACAGAATCTACTTCCGAGGATGGTCTGAGGACTATCAGTGATGTCAGGATTCATGCAAATGAAGAGAGTCAAGCTTTCAAGAGAAGGAAAAACACGCCAGGAGGAGTCAAGGCCAGAAGGAAGAAGATTGAGGAGGTCAAGAAGAAGAAGAAGAAGCAAAAGATCATAATTCCTTCACCTCCTCTTAGTGTGTCATCAATTAAGGAAGTTGAAATAACATAACATAATAAGGAGACCCAACAATGTTCCAACACAGTGATACTACCAGAGAATATTCAGGATTTACATGCCATAGTGACATCTGCTCCACCAAATGAGAATGATGATCAGCTGGGATCCCCTACCGTCCTTCTGGAGGTTAGTTTGGGAAATGAGTGATATGATTTGATCAGGAGTAATCCTGATGATGATGATGATGATGATGATGATGTTATCTCGGCATTGAGAGGACTTGATCGAGATATGTCTCGATGATGGTATGGAGATATCTGCTATTCCTGATTGGCTGATGAAAAGTATGGAAAGAGTAAGAAGATGATAGAGGTACAACCTATTGATAACATTGATGACTACCTAGCTAGGAGCAATAAGGAAAAAGAACCCAAGAGAACTGAGATTTTTGTCGCACATAGCTAGAGATGAGACAGGAATGCGGATTGCACAGGTGGCTGTTCCTATTGGAGGTGTGACGGCGGACATTGCTACTCCTATGGATTTCCAGATTACTTAGTTGCCCTTGGCCATACTACAAGAGAGCATGAGTTTCAGGAGGTTGGTGATAACCTTAGGGCGATCAACACAAGGTTGGGTAGAGAAATTGAAGAGAAGGAGAAGTACAAAGAAGAGAATATCAGACTTAGAGAGTATATTGGGGGGATAAGGTGTGAGAATCCCACCCTTATTTCCCCTGTTGCGGTTGATCATGGACTACATTCACACTACGAGGCAACGAGACATACACTCTCAGAGGTGGAGCAAAAGTGCAAGAAAATAGGCAGATGATTTCCTTACTCAATTTGTCCAGGCGTATGATAGGACAATAGGGCTTGTGTTTATAATCCAATATTTGGAGGGAGTTTGGGAAGAATTCCGGCCTATCCAGGAGAAGACTATTCCACGCCTCAGAGCTTTGAAGAAAATTCCCAAGTCCACGTTGATTAGTGAGAACATTGTGCACAATGGAGATAGATACGATTTCCATGGCTGGTATTGTTCATTGGCCGTGAAGAAATCAACTTATGAGAACGCCCAGTTGAGTTGTACAGAGATGGAAGGATCAATTCAGGATATTCAGATGAAGATCCTTGCCTCAATTGAGGAATTATTGGGTGTTGATGTTAGTGATGCTAGTGGTTTACACTTGGCCAAATTAAGAGACAAGATGAAACTAATGTATTTTTTTCAGTTAGACTCTTTGAAGAAGAGTTAGATGGATGATTTGGTCTCTTTGTTTATTCATGTTTATAGTTTGTAGAAGCTCATGCCAGATTGGGAGAACACTTTGGACGCTTGCTTAGATTCATTGGACGTGATTGATTTGCAGCAAGATACCTTACCTAGCATTTCTATGGAGTTAGATTCTGTATTGGCTAGATTCTTGGATTATGCTAGGAGAGAGAGAGATGCAGGGAGAAATCTTCTAAAAGATTCCCTATTTGTTGACTAGGTATCTTTCTATTGGGCCATATGTTGGTGGCACCATTTTTCATGTAAACCCTAATTAGTGCAATTCTAGGGTTTTGTTGGCATGATCTTGGCCCTTGATTTAGTTTTAATATTGGCCATCCATTTTGTATGAGACTCTATATATACCTCATTGTCTCTCATTTGTAAGAGAGAGTTTTGTAGAATTGTTGGTATAAGCTGTAGCTATTTGAATCTAAATCATTGTTCAATTATTGGTGATTTCGCTCTTCAAATGTTGTCTTTGCATTCATAGTTTTCAATTCCTCCAAGTTAGATTATAATTTGTTTTCATGTTTATTAGATTGAGTGAAATATTTGTTGAATGTATTTATGTGGAATCCTTAATCCATACCACTAGTCTCTTGCCGTTGGTAAGTGTGCCTTGTGTGGTTGACTGGAAATTTGAGTGAGCTTAACTTCAACTATTATGCGTCCCTTGACAAGCATCAACTTGGATGGTGTCAATGTTTGATGGTAATAGTTTGAAAATCCTTGAGTATACCTTAGACGATTGCACTAAGCTTGTGTCAATACCTGTTTGTGAGACCCTGCCTAGTTTGATTCCACTAAATTTGTTCATCATTCCCTACATTCTTAGGCTTAGAATAGATTTCCTGAACCCTATTCCTTTTGCCTTTTTTTTTAGTAAGAATTAAGTCCAAAACTACATTGCTAAATCCTAAGTGGTCAGCATACCTATTCCGCATATTTCATGATCAAAGAAGATAATCCGAACATTTGTGTAAGTCCCCAAGTGAGCACAACAATTCACATCGACCATTGAGTTACCCACTCGTCAAGACCTGACATGTAGAAACCTTGGAATCATTTTAGTTGATCTTACCCTTAGCATCTAAGGTGATTTTGTTCAAGAGAGGGTAAATTACTTTGTTATTTTATTCTGAAATGTTATGTGCATAAAACACACATCAACATGATCTTTGAGATATTTTCCTATAATGGGTTATAATATTTTAATTTATTCTTTGGGATTTTTCCTAGGTGGTATAATATGACATTATAACCTTTATGTAATGATTTAATACGTAGCTTTGGCATCTTTTGAATGTTTTCATGAGCACTGTACGAATTTATTATGTCCCGTTATTAAACATAGGCCGGCAAAAGACCCTTAGCCTATCTTAGCTTTTCTGTAGGCTAATTGGATGTTATAAAGGGAAAACTCATTTAATAATTTATTTTAGATCCTCCAAAAGGCAATTTTTTTTTTCTATCAAGTATAATGCAATTACAAATGGATACATCAATCAGTTGCTCATTGTATTACAAACTGTCCTAACTGAGATTATTTGGCAGATATCTGAAATAGCTTACTTAATTACAATATATGGCAAAAACCTACATAATTACATTATGCAACAGTTTATATGAGCCACCTGTCAAAATAAATCAAACTGTAATCTCCATTGTATATCAGATTTGCAAATTATCCATTGTGACATCAAACCATGCCATCCATCCTAATGGCCCTTCCATTTCTGCACCTTTCCCTAGTCGTTGGGGATTATGATTGTCACGGGGCTAGGTTTTCCCGTGCGGCACCGACGATCTTTTAGGTACTTGTCTATGAGATCCAAGCACTTCCAAGAACTTGGACTACGCCTGTAAGCACTCCCAAGCTCCAGAACCTGCACACACACACTTGCACAACACGTACAAACTTGCACAGCGGAATTCTTACACAATAACACAATGTTGGGGCAATAAGATAGCTTTATTGATCTGAAGAATGGCCCCTAGCCCGGTCTACAAACAATTCCAACTATGTCGTTGGTCACTACCCCGAGTACTTCCCCAGCACCCGATTACAAGTTCCCGCCCCTGGATCAACGTCCACTCTTGAAACACCGGTACAAACACCACTGCACCTCGCCCCTGGCTGTAGCTTCTCACGTAAACTCTTGATCCACAAAGACCCTATCTCCTTTGGAACTCAAGCTGGCGCACCACTGACTCTCTCGTGAGCCCGCGACGACTTACCCAGTACAAGACCCAGGCCCCCTCCCTGAACGGGGACTCCAAGTCACTCTGCTACTCTGCTGCTGCCCCTACTTCACCTCTGCTTTGCAATCGCTCTGAACACCTTTGCTTGCTGGAATGCTGTTTTGGTCCTCCTTGGATTTCTCCACCATGAACCTTCGCCTGTGGGAAAGTAAAGCACAATGTAGATATGTTCTCTCGTGAACGGTCGGGTTACTCTGCTTCCCCCTATATAAGTTTTTCGTCCAGTTCTCACACATCTGTAGCTTGGCAATAAACATATGTCCGTCACCACAACTTCCACCTGCTGAGAATAACAAGGGACTTACAACCCCAGAAGCATATTGGTCTCCCCGAGACAGCAGCCCCTTACATCCTCCCCCACTTAAAATAGGCGACGTCCTCGACGCTGGCAACACAGTCCCAGACTTATGCTGCAGAGGCCCCCAACTTTGTTTACACTTAGAAGGGGAGGCTGGAGTTCCTCTCCAAGAACTCGAAAACCTTGGCTTCATATTTCCAGAGGTTCTCAGCCTTCTCCCAAGTCGCCTCTTCTCGGGACTGGCCCTGCCAATGAACTAAGAACTCCTTCCACTTCCTGTTTCCAAATCCTCGCTCCTTTACAGCGATCACTTCCTCCACATCTAGTCCCAGCCTGTCCTTGACAAATGCTGGTCCTTGGGTTGGTATGTTCCTGCTGTTGTCCTCTTTATCATGATGATACGGACGGAGTTGGTTGACATGGAAAACACTGTGGACTCTAAGATGCATCGGTAACTTCAGCTTGTATGCAACTTTCCCAATCCGCCTTGTGATTGTGAATGGTCCGTCAAACTTGCGACCAAGTAATGCACTCAACCCCTTGGGTGTCTTAAACTGAACTGGGTCCATCCTGAGAAAGACCTTGTCACCAACTATGAACTCCACATTGCTCCTCCCTGAGTCTGCATAATGCTTCATTCTTTCCGCGGCCTTGACCAAGTTATGCCTCGCATGATCCACTCGATCTTGCCACTCCTTCAACCTATCTTTTGCATCCGGACAGTCCCCGACATATCCACTCAAAACAGTATGAGGAGTCGGTGGCCGCTGACCTGTAGCCAATTCAAAAGGTGAATACTGACTCGATGCACTCTTCTGCATATTGTAGCTAAACTTTGCTGGGTCTAACAACTTTGGCCAGTTGGATTGGTCCGACCAAACAAAGTGCCTCAGATAGTCCTCTAGGACCCCATTAATCCTTTCGGTCTGTCCATCTGTCTCCGGGTGATGACTCGTCGACATGAGCAATTTTGTCCCTATTAGCTTGAACATCTCCTTCCAGAAATTGCTGGTAAAGCGGGCATCCCTATCACTAATGATACTCAACGGAACACCCCAATACTTCACAACATTCCTGAAAAAGTAGTCGGCAACGTCCTCGGCTCTGCACGGTGCCTTGCACGGTACAAAAATAGCATACTTCGAGAACCTGTCAACCACGACCATGATACTACTGTACCCGTCCACTTCTGGCAACCCTGTAATGAAATCCATACTCACGCTTGCCCACGGTCTTACTGGCACGGGTAAGGGCTGCAACAAACCTCCTGGAGATTTAGTTACCGCCTTATCCTGTTGACATATGAGACAGCTCTTGACATACTCATCCACATCTTTCCTCATGTTCTGCCAGTAGAAGCCTCTCTCAACCAATGCAAGGGTTCTCTTCTGTCCTGGATGGCCTACCCACAGACTATCATGACATTCGTTGAGAACTTCCGTCCTCACATTCTTCCACTTCGGAAGGTAAACTCGATCCTGGGTGAACAACAACAACCCATCCTTGATGCTGAACTTCCGAGTCCTACCCTCCTTAGCCTGTTTGTACAGCTCTGCCGCCTGAAGATCCATCAAGTACCCCTCCTTGATAGACTCCAACACCTCGCTAGATAGTTCCACTCGGCTAGCCCCGGGCCGTGCCTCCTGGTCCCCTTCAATAGCAGCTAACTGTCCCTTCCTTCTTAGAGCATCCGCTACAACATTCTTCTTTCCTGGGTTGTAGAGAATCTCAAAATCAAACCCTGCTAAGAACTCTTGCCACCTGGCTTGCTCTGGAGTGAGCTTCGCCTGAGTCTTAAAATATGTTGAGGAAACATTGTCTGTCTTCGCCACAAACCGCGTTCCCAAGAGATAGTGCCTCCAAGTCCGAAGACAATGAATGATCCCGGTCATCTCCTTCTCATGGGCAGGGTAATTCCTCTCCCTATCCTGCAACTTTCTTGACTCATAAGCCACTGGATGTCCATCCTGCATCAACACCCCTCCGACTGCAAAGTTTGAAGCATCGCTTTGAACCTTGAATGGCCTCGTGAAATCAGGCAATGCCAACATTGGCGCCGACGTGAGTCTCTCTTTGAGTGTCTCAAAGGCCGTCTGACACTTGTCTGACCACTTCCACTTTCGGTCCTTCTTTAGAAGTTCTGTTAAGGGCGTAGCACACCTAGAAAACCCTTCAACAAACCTCCTGTAGTAATTCGCCAAACCAAGAAACGACCTCACTTCATGAATATTTTGCAAGGGTTCCCAATCCCGGATTGCTCTTAGTTTCTTTGGATCTAGACGAATGAAACCTTTTCCAATGATATGCCCCAAGAAGTGCACCTCTTCCTGAGCAAACGCACATTTCTCCTTCTTGACAAAAAGTTTGTTCTCCCGGAGCAACTGAATACTTCTGCCAAGTGTTGCTTGTGCTCCTCCATGTTCTTACTGTAGACTAGTAGATCGTCCAGATACACCACCACAGATTTATCCAACAGAGGTCGGAACACATCGTTCATGAGTGTACAAAATGTTGCGGGTGCATTGCATAGCCCAAACGGCATCACCATGAACTCGTATGACCCATACCTGGTCACACATGCAACCTTCTCCTCGTCTCCCGCTGCAATCCTCACTTGATAGTAGCCCTGCTTAACATCAAGCTTACTGAAGACCTTTGCTCCAGACAATCGGTCGAAACAATCAGCAATAAGAGGAAGGGGATACTTATTTTTGATGGTCAACTTGTTCAGGGCCCTGAAGTCGATACATAACCTCAATGTTCCATCTTTCTTCTTTTGGAACAACACGGGCGCCCCATACGGAGAACGGGATGGCTTGATGTAACCCGCCTCAAGCAGCTCCTCCAACTGCCTCTTCAGTTCTACCATCTCGGGACCAAATAACTTGTACGGAGCCTGTGCTGGTGGCTTCGCCCCTGGTACCAATTCAATCTTGTGATCTACAGTTCTCCTCTCTGGGAGTTGAGCGGGTAGCTTGATTGGCATAGTGTCCTCAAACTCCAGAATGACTTCCTCTACTTCAGGTGGAATGGGTGTCTCCTGCACATCTTCAAGTTCATCCCAACCTCCAAGTAGCGTTGCCAAAAACATCAGTTCCTTACCATGCTTCTTGGCCGCCTTTTTTCATTCCCAATGCTGAAATCATTGAAGCCTTCCCAGACTGTCGCCTCTCTGTCATCTTCACCAAGCATGTTTGCTTCGGATCTAAAAACACCAACGAATCCAGGTGAGGTATCATCGCAACCTTGCCGATCTTCAAAAACTCTTGACCCAAAATCAACTCGAAATCATCCATTTCGATCACTGTCAGATCCATGCGACCCTGCCACGAGCCGACTTTCAGTGGTATGTCCCGGACAATACCATGTATCTTTTTGAACGGGGAATTCACCGCCTTGAAAGAGCATGCATCCGCTTGCACCTTCAACCCCAGATCTCTAGCTCTCCCGGCTGAGATAAAGTTGTGAGTAGCTCCTGTATCCACCATAGCCACTGTGTACTTCCCACTCAACTGGGCCTCCACGTAACACAACTTATTACGGTTCTCAGGTTCGACAGCCATTGCCCTAGGCTGCTCGATGGCATTGACTGCACCCAAACGTTGGATCACACCCATTGTTGCAATCTGACCATCCTGTTCTGCTGACATCTGTGTAGAGTTCAACCTCTATCGCTGCGGACATTCTCTCGCCCAATGATCTGAGCCTCCACAGATGAAACACCCACGCCCTCTCTTGCCAGTCTTTGACTCAGCGTCTCTCGAACCTTTGCTGGAACCTTTACCAGATGAGGACTTTCCTGTCCCGCTCTGTTTGTTGCTAGAAGAGTCCCCCTTTCCCTTAGACTTTCCATCGTCCTTGGGTTGGAACTGCTTCTTGTCTTTCTTCGGCGGATAGGATCCACCCGATGCACTCGGTGCCTTCGGCAAATCCTTGTAGTCAATCAATCGATCCGCGATTGAAATGGCCTCCTCGACATTTGGAACCTTCAGCTTCTGTAGCTCGTTCTGAGCCCACGGTGCCAGACCCTTCAAGAAGTGGTACAACTTGAAATCTTGATCCATATTTGGAAATTCCAACATAAGGACCCGGAAAGCTTTGATATAATCTCGGATCTTGCCTGTTTGCTTCAGGTCTGAAAGCTATTTGAAGGAGGTCCAACCTGCATTCTCTGGCTTGAACTGCTCCTTGAGTGCGTCCCGCAACTCATCCCATGTGTCTACCTTGACTACCGACCTACCAGCCTCCATGTCCTGAAGTCTGGTCCTCCACCAAAGCTTTGCTGCTCCAGTGAGGAATCCTGTGGCCGTCTCCACCTTTTCTTCGTCCGTTAATCCCCTCGTGGATTTCAGGTACCTACCCATGTCAAAGAAGAAATTCTCCGTGATCTTGTCATCTCAATCACCCTCATACTTTTCAGGTGTTGTCACTCTTGCACCCTTGGTAATCCCTGCTTGAGAAACACAACTCTTGACAAACTCGATCTCCTGAAGAGCCTTCTTCAACTCCTCTTCGAGTCTAACTCGTTCTTGCTGTTCATGTCCATACAGGACCTGGAGATCCTTGATCTCACCTTCAGCAACGTCCAGTCTTACCTTGGCGGCCTCTGCGCGCACCGGCAACTCCATCTCTTCCAAAGCCTCCAAACGGTTTCTCACTTCAAGAAGTCGCTCTTTTGTCTTGGACCTCTCAGTGACATGAATATGGGGTGAGCCCTGCTCCCCCTCTGACTCTCTGTTAGAATCCCCCGCTCTTGACTTCGGCATGACTGCTGTAAACTGAACTCCCTTTTAGTGTGCTAGCTTGGGGTATCAAAACCTTGTGCTCTGATACCAACTGTCACGAGGCTAGGTTTTCTCGTGCGGCACCGACGATCTTTTAGGTACTTGTCTGTGAGATCCAAGCACTTCCAAGAACTCGGACTACGCCTGTAAGCACTCCCAAGCTCCAAAACCTGCACACACACACTTGCACAACACGTACAAACTTGCACAGCGGAATTCTTACACAATAACACAATGTTGGGGCAATAAGATATCTTTATTGATCTGAAGAATGGCCCCTAGCCCGGTCTACAAACAATTCTAACTATGTCGTTGGTCACTACCCTGAGTACTTCCCCAGCACCCGATTACAAGTTCCCGCCCCTAGATCAACGTCCACTCTTGAAACACCGGTACAAACACCACTACACCTCGCCCCTGGCTGTAGCTTCTCACGTAAACTCCTGATCCACAAAGACCCTGTCTCCTTTGGAACTCAACCTGGCGCACCACTGACTCTCTCGTGAGCCTGCGACGACTTACCCAGTACAAGACCCAAGCCCTCTCCCTAAACAGGGACTCCAAGTCACTCTGCTACTCTGCTGCTGCTCCTACTTCACCTCTGCTCTGCAATCGCTCTGAACACCTTTGCTTGCTGGAATGCGGTTTTGGTCCTCCTTGGATTTCTCCACCATGAACCTTCACCTGTGGGAAAGTAAAGCACAATGTAGATACGTTCTCTCGTGAACGGTCGGGGTACTCTGCTTCCCCCTATATAAGTTTTTCGTCCAGTTCTAACACATCTGTAGCTTGGCAATAAACATATGTCCGTCACCACAACTTCCACCTGCTGAGAATAACAAGGGACTTACAACCCCAGAAGCATACTGGTCTCCCCGAGACAACAGCCCCTTACAATGATCCTTTCTGCCACCAAGACCTCAACTGCTACTGCCACGAGAATCGCTAGAAATGCTGCTGCAGCCTTTATCTCACCACCTTGTGCCTTGGCCTCTCTTTCTTTTCTCTCCCAGATCAGCCATGAAGTTAGATAGAGCTATTTCAAAGGGGGATCTTTCCACTGTTTGCCTTGCCCATGTAAATCCATGAGAGATTTCCTAGGTGAAAAGCTTGATCGTGCCATCCTGTAACTGTTTCTTAAACATGTCCTTTGATAGCCTCAACACCACAGTTACCTAACAAACAACATCATGGGTTACGAGTCTCCTAAGAGACTTAGTAAGCACTTTTTCCTTGCCACTAAAAATATCATTGTTCCTAAACTTCCAAATTAATCAAAGAATTTCAACACAGAGAACATTCCAAAAGACATTAGAATCTTTCATTAGTTTTGACGCATAGCCCACTACGATCTCCCAACTAGTGACAGACATTAGAATTGACAACAATCCCAAAAATATTCCAGACCTCTAGGAAAAAAACAGTCAAAGAATATATGCTTCAATGTTTCTGGCAATCTGCAAAAAGAACAAATATTGTGGTCACCATCAAGTTTATGAATAGGTAGTGTTGTGCGTATTGCACCACATCCCCGTCCAACATCCCTGTCCTTTTGACAAGGATCCCCTCCTACAATCTACCCGATAGGGGAGAGAGGTGTCCAACCTCGACCTTCCAAATCCTCTACTAAAGCTGAGAAATCCCCGTGAAAAGTGCTTGAAGCGTCGAAACAAGAAAGGGGAGTGAAATTTTGGCATTTGTTCAACAAGAATGAAATCTTTTCCTTATCACCTTTGATTGTGGCCTACTATCATTGCTGAGGAAAACCCTATCAAATACCAAAGAGAATCGCTCCTATATCTGTCGAAAATCGTGATTCTTATGGCCGTTTTCATATCGCGATTTTCGTATAGCACCTCTTGTCATTGCGGAAAGTCTCCAGTGTCGATATAATCCCAAAGTATAAATCACAATTTTCATATCATGCCTTGAAATTGCCAAGAAAAGGCCAAAATTTTCAAACGAAAAATGCCAATGCGAAAATAAGGGAAGTTCAAACCCTTTTCTTCTGTGTGCAAGTTGCGATTTCCTCTCACATTTGCTAAACCATTTTTGCAAACCCTCTAAAATCGCTAACAAATCCCCAAAAGTGTGCTGGCAAAAACTTTGGCGATTTTTTAAAGTCGATGAAACTTGGCTTTGAATGATGTTTTGGCTGATAAAAGACCTAATGAAAGGGCCAACGAGAAATAGTCTTGGTCGTTAATAAAGTCTCCATTGCCTTTCGATCACCAAACAAAGCCCTTTAAAATGTCAAAGCAAGGCAAAATTTTGGTATTTTTTTTGAGACTTATTATTGTGTCCTTTCAATCATTTTTAACATCGCCCTTCTAATAGCCGAAATTCCCCCTTTAGAGTGCAACGATTTAAGTTTAAATGGCAAAAAAGAAGAAAAGAGGGAGTTGACCTTTCACAATTTCCCTAAAGAAGCTGAAATTCTCCCCTCACCAACTCACCAAGTTGAATGCTAAAAATCTAAGGGGGCGAAATCAAGTAAAAATAAAAGGCATTCAAACTCACAATTTGGCTTGCAAAGCCGAGTTTTCTTCAACATAGGGCTGAAGTGAAATTGCAAGGAGATATTTTTAAAGTTAAATTTGCACATTCTCCCTTGCAAGCCCGAATTTCTCCCTTAGTTCCCAAATGAGTGAAAGGTAAAGGGGCAAAAAAATTGAAAGGGGCATTTTAGGCGAAAATCACTTTATGTCGTGTCTCACATTTCGCCTAAAAAAGCTGAGTTTCACCCCTTTCTTTGAATCGGCCAAGGGATGAAAATAAAGTAAAGAAGGGGGGACGTTCTAAAAGCGACGGATTTTGCACATTTTGCCTTGTGAGGCTGAGATTTTCCCAAGCACCTAAGTTAAGCCAAGGGCGAAGGTAGAAGGGGATTCAAATTGTTTTAAAAGCAAACATTTTTCATTTTCGAATCCCACCATCGCCTTGAAAACACATTTTTCATAATGAATGCACATTTTTGTCAAAATTACTTTAAATTTTCAAGGTGATTGATTCAATTTGATTTCGCTTTTGTAGATCGATGCCACTACAAGGAATTTAGAGGAAACCTGAAGCGCAAATTGAAGATGCAATTGCGATCAAGTTGGAAAGTGGAGGCGAAGCATAAGCATGGTGATCATCAATTCAACTAGACGAAGAATACAACCGCAACACAAAACTATCAAAGCAATGTTGTTTCGAGATTAAAGGCTGGTGATTACTCTCAGAATGTTGCAAGCATGCACATTCAAAAATTACATAGCAGAAAAATTCCAGAAAGTCATTTTGCTTGTAAAAACTGAATTTTTGCCTTATTGTAAAATGACTACCCGTGGGCTCCGTTTAATGCATTTAAAACAAAGGGTCACAGGTCAATTATTCCTCAGCTACCTGATTGACCAAATCGATGCCAAATAGTTGTATGTAGCTGAGAAGGTGGTTGGGAGGACAATTTTTATTACTAAGAATGGGCTAAAGATGCCAAGCTTCTAGAAGGCAGATTGCAACCATTGGATGCAGTTAATCCTGGCCATTGATCGGAATCATAAAATCTATAAAAGGCAGTGCTTCTCTCATTGTAAAGGGTTAGATTCTAGAGTTTCTAGGTAGTTAGAATTTTTAGGAGTTAGATTTTAGAAGCTAGATGCAGTTTGCAAATTAGGAGTAGAATAGGACCGATGTAAGAAATTGTTGTAATGGCAGTTGGAATCAATATATGAACATTGAAATATGGTGTTTGTTATTTTGTTTTCTTTTGTTTGCATGGTTTCCTTTCAGTTGGTTAGTTAGAGTTCAGTGATCTTAATGGCGAAGTGTGAGGGTATGTGATGAGGTTTCTAGTTCATACCATTGGGGACTTGTTGACTGTAGGTCACCGTGTATGGTTAGTTTGAACCCAAAACTGTGCTTAGTTCAACTATGGGTATTTGTCTCAGGCTATGCCAGAACTGGGTGCCTGGATGAATCCCCATAGTTTGAAAATCCATTTATCCTTTGGAGCTTGCATTGTTCTTGTTGAGTTGTGAGGGTGTCTTTGGCGAAACAAGAATTGGTTAATGGAAATTTGTGTACCCATAGCACCAGTTGTTACCATCACTGTACTTAGGATTCCTCAACCCTTCTTTTTCCTTTTATTTTTCAGTAGTCTGGGAATCGCAACATCTTTCGATGCTAGCGAGCTTGTTGTAAACGTAAACCCCTTGTGTTACCAACAAAACACATCAAATCGCTGAGTTATCCCGCAGTCAAGACCTGACATTTGGAACCTTGAGGTTGTCCCCTTTGATCATCTAAAACAGCATTAGGGATTTCCTTATTCAAGAGAGGATAGGATACTCAACATTCTATTCTGTGTTGACCGGAAGAAGTTGAAGTCTGACTTCAGGCACACAAGAGGTAGCCTATGCAATAGAAGGCGCCACAGGAAACACCTTTTTTTTGGTTCCACAAGTCTGGCCCACAAGTTCACAAGAGTTTTTTGCCAACTGGGGGTATCCAGATTAACAGACCAACAGGAATTAAGATGGGTAAGGATATCCTCGGAATCAGGAAGCTAGCTATAAACAATTTTAGCTTTAACACAGGGCAAGGGAGACCCATCTAGCCATCTAAACATGGTAAATCTATCAACAAAATTAACACAAGTTTTAGGGAGGAGGAGAGAGGCACATGCCTCCCCAAGCACAAAATATGTCCTCCAATGTGATTGGGGGATATCGTAATTGGAACAGATTTCAATCCAAGAAACTAGGTGCCCTTCCTTCAAAATATCATTGAATTTCTCAATCCCTTTATTGGCTCAGCTCTTGGCTGAGCACCCTTGAAGCAGGGTTGGAGGCTTACTACTATGCAGCAAGTTCCACCAAATAGACCTTTCTCCACAAATCTTATTATCCTCAATAACAACTTTGTTATTGTTAACCAAATGTCTAACATTTTCCCAAGCTTTCCAGATAGATTTAAAAACAACAGACCTAGCTGGTTCGACAAGAAAGTGACCAACAACCACCAAGTCACTAAATGGAAGGGACTTCCAACTTGGACTTTGTTTAGGAATAGACTTTGAGATGTTGTGTCTAACTAGGATCTTCCAAGGTTCATTCCATTGAAGGTTGTAAAGATCCATTTTACTGCAAGTGAAATTCCCTGTAGCCTCAAGTCTTTTAGACCAAGACCTCCTTTTCTTTTCTCATAGTGCACCGTTTCCATTTTACAACATGCTTCTTCCTGATTCCTTTACCATCCGACCATAAAAATTCCCTTATTAACTTCTAGATATAATTAAACTGATAGTTATTAAAGAGCCAGGCAGAGGTATAGTATATATTGTAGGACGATGCAATCTTCTGGCACACCTGTATCCTTCCTGCCATTTGATAAGTATTGTTTATTCCATTTTCTTAATCTTCTCTTTAATCCAACACCACAAATCTTTGAGGTTAGGGCATAGGGCAAAGGAATGCCTAGATATCTCACTTGATGGTTTGGACCTCCCCACATTAAGGGATACTTGCTAAACCAATGGGAGTGGGGTGTCTTGTCCCAAAAAGACATAGTAGATTTAGGCAAGGAAACTCTACTCCCTAAAGCCTCACCAAAAATGTCCAATTTCTTCATAAGGGCTGAAGCTTGAAAGGTTATCTTCATCCAATTTAACCAAAATGGTAGTGTCATTTGCAAACTGAATATTGGATAACTCTTCCTGATTAGGCAATGTAACACCTTTACCCTAGGAGATAGGAAGTTATCTCTCAAAAGGTAGTGTAGTGCATTTGCAGCAATGACCAAGATGGAAGGTGCCAGTGAGCACCCCCGCCAAATAGACTTGGGAAGATCAAAGCATTCAGATCTGCACCCATTGACTTCCACATTGCCTTAGTATCCTTCATCAATGTCTTAACCATTAAACAATATTGCCTAGGAAATCCCAGCCCCTCGATCATCATGAATATGAAACTCCACTCAATCCTATCATAGGCTTTCTCAAAGTCTATCAATAGCATAGATGCCAATTGATCAGACTCCTTTTCCCAGTTCATTGCCTCCCAACATGATAGCAAGTTTTCCAAAATGTACCTCCTTTTCACAAAGCTTGTTTAGGTGGGATTCACCATCTTCAAAAGGATACCCTCCAATCTCCTAGCCAACAACTTAGCTAAAATCTTATAAGAGACATTTAGAAGTGTAATTGGTCTCCAATTCTTAATAAGGGACCTATTCCCCTCTTTAGGTAGCGATTTGATTAGACCACTGTTTATCTCACTCCCTAAAGACCCCTTGACAAGAGCCTCTTTATATAATGCCAGTAGGTCATCACCAATCCAATCTATATTGCTTTTGTACAATTGAACCGGTAGTCCATCCAAACCCAGTGCTTTATCATTGCTTAAAGCAAGGATGTCTTTTTTAATCTCTTTTATAGTAATAGTCCTGCTAAGTATATCAGACTCCTCTCTATTGATTTTATATGGAATGATGTTTCTAATGCTTTCTCTGGCCTTTTTCTTACCTTGCTCATCATCTTCTAATGTGAAAAGCCTGCTATAGAACTGCATGAAAGCATTTTGGATATCTGCTTGTTCAGTAATGCTCCTATCTCCTTTCCATATATAGTCAATTTTCTCTGTTGCCTCTTTACTTTTAAGGATTGCAAAAGTAATCACGGATTGTATGGGGTGATGATCAGAGGTGTACATGATGACCTTCACACTACTGTCCTTGATGTTCTTCAAAAATTGCACTGCATCCCTGTTGGCATAGAATCTATCCAACCTTTTGTAAATTCTTCTATTTCCCTGTTGAAAATTAGACAATGCAAACCATATATCATTCACCTCACTTTTCCTCCCTACCATTGGATCAAATAGCCTTAGTTTGTTAATCATTCTACTCCAAGAAATTTTTTCCTCCCCCTTTCGTTCAAAATTCTTACCTCCTGTCTTGTCTAAATGGCTTTCTATCATATTAAAGTCTTCCCCAACCACCCAAGGGATATCCTCCATCTGGGTCATCCAGTTCCATAACTCAATTCTCTCTTTGTGGTCATTAGAAGCATATAAAGAGGAGATTCCAACCTCCTTATCCTTATGCTTCAATATAACCCACACTAATTTGTTGCAGGGAGAGTATCCCCATCTGGATACACACTTGCTCCATTTATAGCTGATCAATATAGCTGCACCCCCCTTGCCTCTAACATGCTTTGTGGTGTAGTGCTCTGCATCCCTCCAGATGCATCTCAAATTAATGTCTAAAGAGAACTGAACCGCCTTCAACTCTTGTAAAAGGAGAATGTTTACACCCTTATACAATCTTAGAAATCTCTTAACAACATACTTCCTATCCGGAGAATCCAATCCCCCGACATTCCAAGATACACAGTTTAAATCCATGGCAAACTAAGGGGCAGTATCCATAGTTGCCCTGAATGTATTATAACACTTGGGCAATGTACTTATAGATACTCTTCTCTCATCCATCTTGGCAATAGACCCATTGGGTCTACCTTTCTTCTTCTTAAACTCAAACAACTGTTCTAACCCCAATTGAGTAGATCTGTCTTTTTCAACCCTATTTTTCTTTTTAACACCTATCTTGTCTTTAGCTTTCTTGACTCCAAACTCTTTCATGGCTTCCTCAAGTAGGTCTACCTTAGGAGTGCTTGAAAAGGAACAATGGCCCAATTGATCTCCTTATTATCCTTTGAATTACAGAACTCAATACCATCCATCTTTTGATCATCCCTGTCGTCCTCATGATCTCCTCCTATAGGGACAAACTCAGAGCCTTGACTAGCAAGACCTAAACCCTCACTATCCTTTGGAATGTGGCTGGCATCGAGGGGAATACTAGAAACATTAACCACATCAGAACGCTGCTAAGACTCAATAGAATTAGGATCCTTGATATTCTCTATAAGTTTCTCCCTAGGCTCATCATTTTGAGCACTGGGTAACTGATCTGCATCGAGAGATTGAAGGCTTGAGTTCCCCTCTCTACTAGACACAACCGGACTAATATTGAGGTCAGAGGCCTCCCTATCCACGATCTTGATCTCATCCCTGGTAGGGGAGGCCATAAGGACCTGAATCTCAGTAGGATTTTCACTGTTATACATATTATTGTTGTTACTAAGCCCTGCATTCAATTTTGTTTCAGTTCTTCTTGTGGTATCAGAAATTCGCTTGAGTTTCTCAAGAATAAGTTGCCGAGCATTAAGGACCCTGTGCTTGGGGAGTTTGGTCTAGGGTTCAATCTTTTGAGACTTGTCATCCTAAACAAAGGGAGGAATGACATCTTTAGGGCGGACAGCCTGCTTAACAGCAACATGTAGGTTATCAAGTTCTTCAATAATGGATACCTTACGAGTATGCACAATAGTCTCAAGGGCTGGCTCAACAAGCAGATTAACAGGAGAGGTAGAGGTTGGCTTAGAGCGGGGAACAAAATCAAGAGTTTTATTTTGTCCATGTGGACCTTTTATGGTGTTACCCTTATCACTGGGATTAGGTTTCTCAGATATTATACCCTTCGAAGAGGGTTTGATATTTTGTTTGTTACATCTCAAGAGAGGGCAATGTTTCCTCATGTGACCCTCTTTTCTACAAAGAAAACAAGCATTTATGCCTCCCAGGAATTCAATGGGGCACACGACAGTCTCCTCTTCGAGTTCAATCTTTGATTCTTTTGGTAAACCAAGCTCAAGTTTAATGGATAACAAGACCGTAGTGTCCATATGACGCAGAAGGGATGGGGTTTCATCCATTCTCAGCACATTGCCAATTTCTTCTAGGGTTTTAGGCACACATTTCCACAGCAACGGGAGTATATTCCTTATGGTAACCCAGATAGGGCCGACAGTGCTAAAATTTCATCATTGTTGGCCTCTGGTTTCCAAACAATGGCCCTAAAACATCCATTCCCAATGGTCCAAAATTCTTTTTTTTTAACAACTTCTTTTTGACTTTTAGCATCTTTAAAGAAAATAATAAACAACCCTCTTTGAATCATACGACAGAATGAAAATTGAAAACCTAATTTTTTAACCCAAACATTCTGCAACCAATTGTTCATGTAATTCCAAGAGGGCATTTTACTAGAATCAAGAACCACAAGAAAGATAGCTACATCCCTAAGACTTTCTTTCTCTCTGTTTAACTCTTTGATCATTTTAGAGTTAGGTCTAATGAAAAGGGTGGCGTTACGAAATGGCTTACCTCTTGTTCCATCTCCTACAGCTCTCATCAAAAGTCTCTTGGTGCAGCCATGAATTTCTCACCCTGGTAAGCTCTACACTTCAACGATGATCTCTTTGAAGGTTTCCCCACTATTCTCTTTGGTGGTGGCCACCAAATTATGCATATCACCAGGGGAAACATCTTGCATAAACCTAGAAGAAAGTTTTGGAGACTAATAAATGCTTGCATTCAATGCAAGCCTTGCTGATTGAGAGGGGAAGGCTGCTTTCACCCAGGCCGAGCGATTGCTCGCTCGTGCAGAATCGGCCTTCACACAGGGCAAAAAGGAATGAGCCCTATTTAGTAGAGCTATCTTGACTTTTTTCCCAAAAAACTTAAAGTCAAAATATTAAAAAGATTCTAAAGTTTTTTTTAAAAAAGACACATTATTTTCAGAGGGTGAAGGTGAAAAAAGGAAAATAATATTAAAATCCATCAAAAAGCTATAGAGTGGTTTGAGCTATGAAAGGCATCAATTATTGAAAAACAAATTTTCTCTTCTAAGATTGAATTCTCTTGAGGATGGAAGCCCTCGAGTTTCAAATTGAGGATGAAAACCTTCCAATCCCTTCATGGTGATTTACGGAGGTCGCATTTGAGCTATGTATTTATGTTTGTAATTTTGGTTGAATTTTTGAAGGGCGATAATTAAGCTACAATATCTAGTCACTATTTGTGTGGGATTTCTATTGCTTATTGATGGACGGATCAAGCCATTCTAGAAGGATGATCAATGGAGAGTAGGTTGACTATTTGCTGCTAGACCGATCAGGGTTTATGGGTGCTATAAGACAAGATTAATTGATGAATTGAAGCTAATTGCAGTCACTACAATGCTGCTAGTCTTGCTACAATGCCACTATAGTGTTACAAGGTTTGATTTTGCTGATTTTAAGAGGTAATTGCGGTTACAACAGTTTATAAACTGTTGCGTTGAGTTTTTTATCAAGCGCTCCATCCTTAATTGGACCTTGGTTCATATTTTGAGTATATTATATTTATGTAATTGCAATTTATATTCCAACTATTTGACAAAATGTACTTTTCTGGATTGTTGGACAATTGGTGGTTATTTCATTGCTTGTAATTCATACCGTAGCATTTATGTGGTTCACTGCTAGATTCCCTTTGGAATGTAAGTTTGGATGTGAATGCTGCCAATACATGGTTAATTATTTAAATATTTTGTATTGCATGCATTCTTTAACTATGCAACTTGTTAGTAAGTTAATTTTCCAATCATTTACACTCTCACCTTGCCTACATCGGGATCTTGGTAATGAGAAAGTGTGAGGGTTGCATTTCAATCTAACATTTGCAAAAGTTTCAAAAAAATAAAATTAGTTGGGAACATTACAAAATTTATGATGGTCTTATTGATCTTTTTTGTCACATTTGCTGATTTGAGTGTTACCTTTAACTATTTTGTCATCTAGAATGTAGTAAATTATTTGCAAATCTTTTGCAAGGCACCATAATCAAAGTAACATGAGAAGTTTGTAGGTTTGTTAATGGCTGACTAAGGTATGTTCAATTAGTTATTTTGCAACATCATTTATTTTTAATTTTGTATGCATAGAGCACAGTTTATGTTTGGGATTAAGAGGCATAGTCCCCATTGCTACCTTCATTAAGGTATTGTGGGGTGGGTTATATTCATGTTTCCTTTTGGCTTAGAAAACTTAGACTCTGCTGCCCTCTTTGGATGAAGGCACCTGTTTACCTTGTGTTTAACCTCCCATTTCACCAACAGATTCAAAATAACAAAAATCAGTCATTTTTTATATACTATGTTGACTCTTCCAGCAACATTTCTAATCTCTATGACCTATATGAGCTTGATATTCTAAAAAGGGAGGTGTGCTTATCAGTTTTCGTTGCATCCATGTCTAGATGTGTACTATATCATAGGGGTTGTGAAAGAAATGTCTGCAGATTCTTAACATGGTTGCTTATCTGCTTTATGAAGGTGTGAAACGCTTGTAATGTCAAACCACCATATAGTTACTCAGTGACAGTCAAATGAGAGTTCCTATGCAATGGGTATGGTTTGTTTGAGAATTTATTTTCATGACAATCTCTAATTATCTTTAATATAATACTTCAGGGAATACCACCCTTGGCCTAGCAAGCAGAAAGTAGGAGGAATTTACCTCACCTTATCAACTTGGTCCATTGTTGACCTTGTTAAATTATATGTTGAAGGTCTTTTGCCCTAAGTCTGACACCTTTGGAGCTCAAAAATGGCTTGGCTTTAGGGATTTTGGATCCCACAATTTTGAGCACCAATAGAATGAATATAACATATTTCCCTCAGCTTGTACTTTTCTCTAAAGTGGAGTGACATCTATAGACATTATTTGGGAACTTGCTAAATAAGGTTCAAACTTTATTCAAGCCCTTATGCAGATTGGTTCAATGATGATGGACTAAGATCAAAGATAGTAGGCAAACACATGGTATGCTCAGGATGGTGATGCACACTAATGACGTAATTAGGATGCTCTATGATTCTACTATGATGCTCTAATGTGAATGTTCCTTGATGACTCATAAATCATTTGAAAATGAATAAGGAATGTTCTTAAATACAACAACACAACACACAGATCCATATAGATGTGTTTTAGGTCAGCTCACTATGACTAGTGAAAAGATTGGCAAGGTTTAAATTTGAATTTTAGATTTTTAAAGATCGATGTTCAGTCCATGTGCACGTGAATGACCTGGGTCAATTCCATACCTGTAGATTTGACCTAGGGTGATAAATAAAAAATCTAAAAATCAAAATAGGATAATGTCACAAACCAAACTTACACAAAAATATACCATTTGTAAACTTTTTTTTTATCGGTACCATTTATAAACTTATTACTACACAAAGAACTCTTTTATTCAGTGTGCTCAAAGCATAAAAGATGAAGGATTAAGTATGGAATTTTCGCCACTACAGTACTTAGAAAATATACCTCATCATTCATAAACTGTTATTTGTTATTCTCTTCTTTATAGCAAGTTTGGTACCTTTGCCACCTTTGTATGTTGGTGTCTAATTTATTCTATACTGCTTGAGTGGAGCTTGTTCAATCTTAATGGACCGTACATTATGTTCCTTCAGTAAGTGCATATAGAGAAGAACTTGGTAAGTCCATCAATTGACCACAACAATTTCTATGTAACCTTTACCATTACTATAATTAATCTAGTAAAAAAAGGGAGGATTACAAGGATTTGACATCCCACTAAATGACTTTAAACCCATGTGTTTGTGTACATGTGTATATTTATGACAATCCATCACTCTCAATTGTAGGAGCCGCAACAATATGTGGCTTGGGAAATAGTTACCTATATATGAATATATGAATAATTTTTTTATTAGAACATGAAAAATGCTACTTTCAGTTAACCTTAAAATAATAACTACAATTTAAATGAATATATATTGCCTCCAATGCATTGTGACTATTCTTGTGAGTTGTGTATGATTTCATTTGGGGGATATCCTATATATCCCACATCCTTGCTTCTTTTGTTTCAGATGTTGGGGTTGTAACTTTTAGCATGTATTTCCATTAACCTTTGAGTGTAACTGTTGACTTGAAAAAATATTTCTCCTTGCAGGGCGTATTGATACGGGCAGTTGAACCAACATCACCTGCAAATCAAGTCTTGAAAGCGGTGAGTGACTATCTTTGTTATCAACAGTCATTTGAATATCATCATAATCTCAATTTTATAGATCTCTAAGAGTTCTAGCATTTGAATTCTTTTGAATCTGAAGAATTACACATTACTTGTCCATGTTGACCTGCTTATCCTTAAATAAAGAAAATAATAACTATAGATAATATCGTACATCACAACTTTCATATATCTTGCATTGGGAAAGGTAATTTTACAATGTTGAATAAAAATTAATTCTAACAGCAATGAGTTTTGATGAACTAATACTAGAAACAGATGTATTTGTTGAACATTGTTTCTAGTCAGATCTTCTCCTTTTAGGCCATGTTTACTGAGGTCTATATATTGTAAACTTCATACAGCTTTTTTGTTAACAGAAAATTGTTTTGATCTTTTTTAGATTAGATTCTATTTGGTTTGAAGACAGACCCTCCAGATTTTGCGAAATTCATGAGATCAATGCCTTTATATGCAAATGGATGAATCCCTCATGATGAACATAAAAAGACTGGGATTTACTGTTGCTTAGATTACATCAAGATTCCTCTATATATGAAAAGCTATGTAGTAAATATGAGCTACAGTGATACAAAAGGGACAAAGAAGAGGGTAGCAACCAATGATGTAATTGTGGCAGAAAGCTCTATTTAATTTGAAGAAAATATTTGGACACAAAAAGGTTTCATTGGTATAGATGAGTATCATATATCACTAAAATCAATAGATATTTCATACCACACCATTCTAGAAAGTAAGTATTCTGTCATACATTTTCTTCAGCTAATGGCATGTTTCTCAACTTGCGTGAGGGGGTGGAGCACATAATTTTATTTACAATTTGAAGAAGAAAAATTTTACATCACAAATATCTGAGTTTCATTCACCTCTGTTTTTGGTTGATGCCATGCAAAGATCCTTTCTATAGGAGAGGGGGGCTTTCTAGGTAGTGGTATGTATAGTTTGTATGCTCAGATTCTATTCAAACTCAGCAAACTAAAAATTTCTGACTTGGCAAAACTTGACAACTTAAAAAAATATTTGATTTCTTCAAAAAACATAAATTATATACAAAATCATAGAGATGCAAGACTTGCCGAGTACTTGGCGAGTTTTTAAATTTGCTTTGGGAGTTTGTCAGCTAAAAGCTTGCCGAGAAAACACGTCAAGTTTTTGGCGAATTTTTCACAAAAACAGCGTATCGTTGGCAAAAACTCGGCTTCTTAAAAAATAAGAGGCTCAGCTTCGTAAAAAATGATCTTTTTTTCTCTTAAAGTCAATCTCATTCCCTTCATCAAAATATATACACGAAATATAATATTTAAGTAAATGTGACTTATAGTCTTATACCTAAGTTATCGGGTTTGCCCTTGGACCCCCTTGGTACCGGTCCTGGTTCGAACGGGTTCGTGGTTCGGGTCCGGTTCGGACTGGGTTCGAAAAACCCAGAGGTGGTTCGTCCTTGGTCGAACCCAGTCAAACCCGGGTCGAACCCATGTTGAACCCAGTCGAATCCGGGTCGAACCCAGTCGAACCCAGGCGGACCCAGGTCGAACCCAGGCGGCTGGGCGGCCCAAAAAAGCAAATTATATGCAAATTTTTTTTTTTTTTTGAATTCCGCCTACTAAAAAGTGAAACTTATATCCTAAAAGTGACTTCTAAAACATTATATTCACTCATTTCACCTCATTTGTGTTACAAACATATGTTTTATGAGAGCATGTTGAAGAAAGGGTGAACAAAATTTGGCTTTCAAGATCAAAGAGGAGTTGAAGGCTGATGTTTGTTTTGTTGTTTATATGATGCTATGTGACATGCAAATTTTTAATTCATGCTTATAGGCTTCACAAATATCAATATATATATATAAAGAATTTACATGTTTTTGTACTAACGAACCCAAACGAATCCAAACTCCTTTTCAAAATTTTGTCGTACCGGCGTACCAGGTTCTTTGAACCCAAACCCGTACCCATGCCCGAACCTGAACCGGCAACCTAGTCTTATACTTTAAGTTATATTTCATGTACATATTGGCAAAATGTTTGAGAGTGGTTTTAGATCTTTAGGAGTTTTAATGCAAATTCTAAGTTTTAGAAGATCTTATAAATTTTCAGACTTAGTCAAATTTCAGTAATCAGTCGGCTTCTATCAGCATTCTCTCACTCTCTCTATCTCACTCACTTTATCTACCCTAAATTTTAGACCTATCTCTCTGCTTATCACTCTTCCTCTGCCCCCTCTCTTTGTAATTTTATACACTAGGATTGTTAATCAGATTTATATCCTTTAATTATGCCCTAGATTGTAATCAGATTTGTAGCATTTTAGTAAGTCATAATTCAGTAAAATCAGAAATGAAGGAAGTAAACAAGAGACAAACACAAATACCCTGGGAAAACCTCCAAGGAGGAAAAACCTGTTGATTTAACACTTTCAGATTAATGTAAACTCAGAAAATCAGAATTTAATTACTTAACTAAATTGATTAAATGAATAGGTTATAGTTTTCCAGATTTAAGCATAACCAAGAAAAGAGAAAAGTAAGTACAAGACACAATTACCCTGGGAAAACCTCCTAGGAGGAAAAACCCAGCCAGAAAAGATCCTCAGATCTGATTATGGATTGAATGCATATGAAGGTTACAACACTTATCTCAAGTACTTGAAGGTGTTTGTACTTAGAACTGATAATGTCTTTCACAAGACTGCACCTTTAACCCTTCCAACATCAATCAGGTCCAAACCCTAGGTTGGTAATGTATGAAGTCTGCTCTTGATTTACTGCAACTTCAGTTTGCTCTCCTTCAACACCAGTTCGCTCTTCACATGAATGAATTTCGCACTTTCATTGTCAGAAGTAGTTTGCTGATATAACTGAGGTATTTCGCTGTGATGACAGATCTAATATTCCTCCTTTAAGTCGCAATGGCAGACATATATTTATTCCTCCTTAACTCGCAATGGCAGACATATATTTCGCATGGAATAAGGATGATCAAGTGTGTGTTATTGAGGTGAGAAGTGTCTTTATTTATATGATGCATTGACCATGTATGTCGGCTTGTGTTCATGTCGGCTTATCCTTTTAATTTATTTCTTTTCCTTTAATCCGAAGTGCATTCTATATGAGGTTGGACCTTTGCATGAGACGTGGAGTGGCGTGGGTTCTTTAAGGTGTGCCGTGAGGTATAGGGCCTAGCCCTACACGCTAAAGGGAGGGACTAGACCCTTAGGCGGATTCCAATGTTGCCTAGGGCAATTGGAATCCACCATCCCTAATTATAATCAACACTCCCTCTTAATTAGGGAGAAAGATAATCTTACAACCAGGTTACAAGATTAGGGCCCAGCCCTAAGTAATACATACAATGTTTAAATTGTAATCCGAACTTAGTTGTCAACTTCAAATATTCCTGAGAGAGGATCACGACAAGTATCCCATAGTATCCATCTTGTACTGCATGTGGAGGGTGACTTCAACCTTTAACATGCACACTTGCAAGTCATGAATACATACACAATTATTCATGCACATCATGGAGTCTTTCCATGCCATCGATCACGCATATCCATCATTCATTGCCTTAACCTCAGTCTTCTCCCAAAGAAGAATGTAAAATCATAATCTTCCATCTTGCACCCAAGCATAGAGTGGAGATACATAATCATTGCTCTCCATAAGCATAAAATGAAGACATAGTCCTCCATCTTGCACACAAGCATAGAATGGAATCTAATAAACATATTTCTCCATCTTGCACACAAGCAAGAAATGGAATAGACATAATCAAAATACTGTAGTCTTCCATCTTGCACACATGCATACAATGGAACTACATAATATAATCTTCCAGCTTGCACATAAGCATAGACTGGATCCACCTTACATTGCCCGTAGAGGGTGGAGAGGATCTTTTCTACCATCTTACATTGCCCACAGAGGATGGTTAACAATTACTCTTCTCCCTGAGAAGATTACAATACCATCTTACATTGCCCACAGAGGATGGTTAACAATTACTCTTCTCCCTGAGAAGATTACAATACCACCTTACATTGCCCGCAGAGGGTGGTTGATACAACACAATGTATCACTGAGGTTGAGACTCCCTCTCAACCAAGGCGGTGTTCTCCACAACTTCAAGTCTATCTTTTGAAGTACTCAAGCTTCAAGAGACTTGGTGAAAACATCTGCAACACAGGATTGACCTGCCATAAAACACTGAATTGTCAGGTATCTCTATACACCCCTGATAATGAATCAAAACAACATAACAAAAATTTTGAGAAACCACATTGCTTCTCTTAATGCAACAATGTATTTAGCTTCAACAATACTTAATGCAACTAAGGACTGTCCTTGTAGGTCCAAAAGATCCCAGCAGGTGAATGCTTGAAGTGTTTTCCTTGTCGGTAACACTTCTTGACCAATTTGAACCTAAGCAGCTTCAGCCCATAACCAACTGTGTGTCGCAAGTATCGTAGGATGTGCTTGGCTGCAACAAGATGAACATGTTTGGGCAAGCTCATGAACTAGCTAAGAGCATTCACAGCAAAGCATATGTCTGGTCTAGTGTTAACTAGATACATCAGTGATTCAATCAATTGCCTATACTCTGATGGATCTGCAAAATCAGAATTAGCTGCAGAAACACTTAATTTCTTTAAGTTAGATTCCATAGGAATAGACATAGGTTTACAATCCACCATTCTAACTCTTTTCAAAATATCAATAGTAAATTTCGTTGGACCTTTGCCATACTGCTAGACCTAGGAAATAACACATTAAACCTAAGTCCTTCATTTCAAATTCTGAAGCTAGTTCTTTCTTACATCTAATGATAAGTTCATCTTTACCAGAAGAAATAAATCATCCACATATCGAACTATAATTAGCATTTCATCATTGGATAACTTAAAGTAGATGTTAGAGTCGGCATCAATTTTACAAAATCCTAAATTTAACAAGTATTTATCAATTCTTTCATACCAAGCACGAGAGGCATGTTTGAGGCTATACAGAGCTTTCTTCAATCTGCACACATGAGTTACTCTATCCTGAATCTCATAACCCTTAAGATATACCAAAATAGTTGGAACTGCCTCTCAGCAGCAACTGTGTTCAATCACAACTTCCAAGGCACTCGAACTTCCTTCGAGTGTATGCCCATCCCAATAATTTCTCTTGAAGAATTAGTATGCCCTATTTCAGAGGCACTCCAAGCCACTGAAAGATCCAATCAATTTCTTGCACTTAAGGATAGGAAATCATACATTTAAGCATCAAGTCAGTTCAATGAAATTAAAGATGCTTGACCCAAGAAAAGAATTCCATGCTAATACTCATAAGAAAAGTAAGCAACCAACATAAGTTAGAGTATACCAAACTCAGAAGGAGGCGCTCCTTCTTAACTTCTGCACAATCAATCTTTTATGTTAATCTCAAGTATCCTATCCATCTGTCTTTCGATCAATAAGGTGAACCCATAGCACAATTGTTGAGATAAGATGAGGATAACTTCCATCAAGAGATTACACAACAAGATTGCTAATCAAATGTCATTAAAAAAAATGAAAATCCTAAGAGATCAATTGCGAAATCTTTCAAAGAGAAATCACAAATAGAACCACAGATTTGTAGAAATAGTTTCAGCCAATGAATAGCAACATTATGCAACGTTAGTAAGATAAGATATAAATTCAATGTCTTGGAACGGATGATGAAGTAAGCACAATAAAAAAAAAACCTCACAAATCATCCAACCGTGCCCCATCAATCTCTTATAGGAGAAGTGATGAATCTACATTTATCAAAACTCAAGATTCCATTAAGGTCCATAGTTGACCATTATCTTTACAAAACCAAGCAAGAAAGATCTGCCCTAAAACATTAAGGAATCTTTAATACACTTCTAAAACAACAAGGAGCCACACATAACTTCTTTATAAAACATTTATAGTAGATCTCATTCTTCACATCAATGGTCAGATTTGAAGGTTTGAGAACATCTCAAGGCTATGTTCTGAAACACATGAATACTAGAACAATTTATAACATTGGTGTAACAATAAACGAAAGTAATAGTTCACTCAAATCATAGAAAAGACCAAAGACTGAATGCAGCCATAATATCCATTAGTTCATCTATTTGCAGTTCAGTCCAGAGGAAGTAATCAGAAGTAAATCAAAATGAGTGAGCATTGATAACATTAATCTAACAACAACATCATTCTGCAAAATGATATTAATAAAATATTAATTATACTCTTTGTTAACCACCAAGCACAATTTATACTTGATCAAAGCCAAACAGATCTTAAGGTAGTTTATAATAGTAGAAGAATCCCATACGTCAAAAGCACATGAAGAAGATCTATATTATATGAACTACAAGGCTGTCTAGCATTAACCCTTGCATACTATGAACATGATTGCAAATCATCTTTCAACTAAACTTTTCTATCAAGAACACTTATTAGTAAAGTTACGCATAGGCCAAAAAATATTAAGTCAAAGTGATCTCGATCTGTTCATTAAGAGTTCATCTCCACAATTAATAGAACATAAAATTCCTACACCTCAGTCGGTATACTTATATCAATGATGCCAAGGCAAACAATCATTAGCTCCTCATGACTGAACACATCTCCATAAGTCGTTCACGTCAAGTAGAATTCAAGTCAATAAAAAAAAAAAATGTCATGAATGAAGATCATTAAAAAAAACATAACTCAACCAAGCATAGCTACTCACTTAGAATGCATATAAGTATTCATCACAAGAATACTTAGAACTTTTAGATCAAAAATCAATAATAAAACCAATCCATATTATTTAACATAATAACAATATCTAAATTACATATGCAGAGAACATAACAAGTATTTAGATCATAGTTATATAGATGGCAACTGTGGATGTGTCATAACCCCTCTTTGGGCATAGGATTAAATAAAGACGATAATTAAAACATTTATTAATTAACATTTAATAATATTGAAAAATTGTCTCATTTATGAGACTTCACGATTTTCCTTTAATATACAATTGTTAATATTTATTATTTATGATGATTATTATTTATTATTATCGTTTTACTTTAATATAACGTTCATATTTCAATTACTAATATTATATTAACTATTAAAAGGAGTTTCACCATTAAACACATAAAATAGATATATTGAAAATATGATATAATATTACACTTACCATATAAAATAAATATAAAATATAATTAACCCCTCCTTGATCGTTACATTGTATCAGTATATTAAATTAATTATAGTCTGTGTGATGAATGTTTATATATTAATTAATTTAATTATAGTCTGTGTGATGACTGTTTATATATTAATTCGCATATCAATAAACAGTAAATTAATTGTTAATTATTATGAAAGTAAACTAATCCTGTCGGGTAATAAGAAAATACGACTTCAGAAAAGAAGTCATGACTTTTGGAGAAGTCAGGACTCCCCTCCCTTACATCGCGTTGTTTCCCCACGTATACATAGGGTCACGGGCGGGTTAAGCGAAGAACACGGAGAAGGGAAGAAGGAAAGTATCGCCCAGAAACCAGCCTCGGGCTATATCACATTTACGTCAGCACATACTGTCAAAGGAAACCGGGAATATTAACGGGCAGCTTGAGTTTGACTACACCACGCACAGGTAAGACAGTGTTCTCTAACCAATGTACGGTCATATAAGACCACTGGCAGATATTAATATATAATACAGGCACAACAACTATTGCCAACAATACTAGGTAGAGACGTAGAAGTTTATATCAGTAATGGCATGGTTCTGTAAGATATTTATATAATCTATTTGTAATCAATTTAATTCTGTCTGAATACACTGTTAATTGCGCTATACTGAAAATAATTAGACAATTTGATTTGGGAATTACAATATAGAAAAGACATGAGAAGATAGTGGCAGGCACAGCAACGGGATTATTGTGGTCCAGGGAAATTCGTATCAGAGTCAGGAATATAAGTTCAGAATAATATTATTTTAGAAACCGTGTCAGTAATCAATGGTGCTGGTATAAACAAATACTAGCCACTTTAATTATCCCTGGTAACATAAATTTGACCCATTATAACGATATATTGTGCATTGAACTGGGGAGACATTCTCCGTCTAATATAAATTGTCAACAATTCAATGTATTATAAACTCAGACTTCACAAATCAGAGTCAGAGTGGGATCGAACGGGAAGGAATATTACCCAATCCGAAGGCTGTAATATGGAGATCAACTGTTATAAGCTACAGGCAGTTGTGCTTAATATGAATTCTTAATATACGAAGCATGACAATATTCTTATGCAGAATTCTAGTAATTATATTAATACTCATAATAATATAATAATTTCTGGAAACTATTCTGTAGTAATATATAATATATTATCTAATAGGTAGTTAATAAACAGGTAACTAATAAATATATAAATGATTTATAATATAATATAATTCATTTATTTGTTTATTTATATTTTCAAATCAGAATATGGATAATATATTTATATATATAAAATAGTATTGTATTATCAATCAGATTATACGCATATGATATATGTATACGTATACGTATACGCATACATATACATATACATATACATACATATATAGAAACAATAATTTGAATGAAGAAGTAAATGTGAGATTATAAATTTGATTGAATTATTAGTTCAATATCAGGAAGAAGATTATGTTATCACTAATTGAATTTTGGTTAAGAGGGTTTTGTCTCCTAATCAATGGTAGTTTAAGTCATAAGTATGTTCAAATGGATTAACTATGGTTAAAACAGACCTAAACCTAGCTGGGGACATTACAGGATGTGATGAGTCCAAGACATTTCTGATTCCAATCAAAAATATTAACGAAGAATCGATCTATAATACCTTGCAATACTCAAACAGAAATTTAGAATACCTTCTAAGTTCTAACAAAAGGAGTATGCAAATCTAAATAATGTTCTATGTAAGATAAGTCTACCCACTAAAGCAATTAGAATCATAAAATCAATACAACCTAGAACTAGGTCAGCCAAACGATAATACTTCAATCTCTTGCAATCAAGAATGCAATGACTCAAAAAATACTTAGCTTGAATGACGCTGAAGAGTCAGATCTTCAAGCATACTAGACCAAGATGTGACCATGCAAAACCTTTGATCACAAAACCTTTTCAATCTTTCCTCAATCCTGGAACCTGTCATCAATTTTACGACAGTAAGAGAGTGCAAGATCTAGGCTACAGGATGCTAGATCTGATTACGGTTAGTACAACTTGGCTTTGATACCATGTTGAGACATGGACCAGCTAGGACTCGAACCTAGGACCTTCCATACACTGCTGGAGTGCTCTACCACTGAGCTACTGGCCCCTCTTGGCCCAGTCCATCATCGGTCCGAGTGTGGCTTATTTCCACCAACACCCCCCCTTAAGCCACCCCTCTCGTGTGCTTGGGGCTCCTAGCCTGGACCTGGCTCTGATACCATGTTGATTTAACACTTTCAGATTAATGTAAACTCAGAAAATCGGAATTTAATTACTTAACTAAATTGATTAAATGAATAGGTTATAGTTTTCCAGATTTAAGCATAACCAAGAAAAGAGAAAAGTAAGTACAAGACACAATTACCCTGGGAAAACCTCCTAGGAGGAAAAACCCAGCCAGAAAAGATCCTCAGATCTGATTATGGATTGAATGCATATGAAGGTTACAACACTTATCTCAAGTACTTGAAGGTGTTTGTACTTAGAACTGATAATGTCTTTCACAAGACTGCACCTTTAACCCTTCCAACATCAATCAGGTCCAAACCCTAGGTTGGTAATGTATGAAGTCTGCTCTTGATTTACTGCAACTTCAGTTTGCTCTCCTTCAACACCAGTTCGCTCTTCACATGAATGAATTTCGTACTTTCATTGTTAGAAGTAGTTTGCTGATATAACTGAGGTATTTCGCTGTGATGACAGATCTAATATTCCTCCTTTAAGTCACAATGGTAGACATATATTTATTCCTTCTTAACTCGCAATTGCAGACATATATTTCGCATGGAATAAGGATGATCAAGTGTGTGTTATTGAGGTGAGAAGTGTCTTTATTTATATGATGCATTGACCATGTATGTCGGCTTGTGTTCATGTCGGCTTATCCTTTTAATTTATTTCTTTTCCTTTAATCTGAAGTGCATTCTATATGAGGTTGGACCTTTGCATGAGACGTGGAGTGGGCGTGGGTTCTTTAAGGTGTGCCGTGAGGTATAGGGCCCAGCCCTACACGCTAAAGGGAGGGACCAGACCCTTAGGCGGATTCCAATGTTGCCTAGGGCAATTGGAATCCACCATCCCTAATTATAATCAACAAAACCCAGCATTAAAGACCCTCAGGTCAGATTATATATTCTCTTGATAGCACAAGTACAATACTTAGCTTCCTCAACAAATCTGAATCCTTCTTGAATGACAGATCTGCACTTCTAATCTCTACGCCAAAATTGCCTTTGTCCTCTAGAACTTGTTCGCATAAGTCTGGTCAACTTCGCACTTTTCAGGCAGAGCTAATTCGCTGGAATGAGGATGAGTGAAATTGATTTGATTTGCAAAGTGTCTTTTATTTATATGCATCTTTAACCTTTTATTTTGCAAGTCGGCCTCTTCCATTTTGGCGCCAATGTTTGTTATTGTAGCATGGGGTTTTTAGGATAGGGCTGGGCTTAACCTTGGGCTACATTACCCTTTAGGATGGGGCCCAGTCCTAAGTGGGTTAGGATGCTGCCTTAAGGCAATCCGAACCCATACATTATCCTAGTTACAAACAACACTCTCTACCATTCTCAATCTCACTCTCTCCTCTCTCCCCCAAGATCTAGACCTCTCTCTCTACCTCTCTCTCCCACCCTCAAACCCCCGCAAGGGTTGCTACCCTCAACCTCATTTTGGTGAGGTGGAGGAGCCACAACATGCTCCTAGGAGTCTAGGACTAAACCCTCTAGTTCTACCTCTCCCTCAGTTTTCACTAGAGCTGGAAAGAGAAAGATGTAAAATGTTTTGATGTAGTATTTACTTTTAGTTTGACAAAAACAATTTGCTATTTTCATTTTGTTTTTTACTATCAACCATCAACATTCAACATGAGGATGCCATTTTGTACCCAATTTGCATTTTAATCAATCAAGTATAACCAGATTTATTTTGTTTCTTTTATGTACTCATGTATTGACTCATTGGATGCATCTCCTCATTGAATTATGCAAAAAAATGCGTTTGTAAATGAAATTTAAGTAGTTTTTTAAGTTGCCGAGTTTTTGCCATGTTTTTGCCGAGTCACATTTTCGGGCCTTGTCGATTTTTTCAACTATGCAAAATAGTAATACAATTACAGAATTCATTAAATGAGTTCATAATATAACAACCCTTACTAAGAGTTTTCCCCAAACTTGCAGTTGTTTTAATTTTTGTACATAGTCATTTTGTCAAGCAGTTGGTAACATTAGCTTAAACATCAAATCTGAATTTTAATGCTTAAGAACAGCTGCTTCTATTATTAGTAACCACAGATAGTTTTACAAACATTTATCATGCATTGAACCAGCCATTGACATTTTGTCAAACACGTGTACATTAAACAAGTTCACAATAATCAATTTCTAAGACCTTTTGGAATATTATTTAAGCTGCTGGTACATAAAATGCTGATAAATTGAATTCTCAGTCGGAATTGAGATGATTGGAGATGGCTCTGCGTGTGCGTGGATGTCCTGCTAGGGCCAAAGTGCCCTAGCCTGTGATTTGCGCTCTGCTTGCTTCGTTCCGCGGGGGGGGGGGGAGTTGTTGCTTGCTGGGGGTCGACTTTTGCTTACCCGTGGTCGGGTTTTTTGGGCTACCGTAGGGTTTTTCTGCAACCCTCTTCTGTTTCTTCTGCTCTTGGTTGTCGTTGGGGTTTGTGGGGTTTTGGGGTTGGGTTTTCCGCCCCTTTTATTTTTCTTCTTTTGGTATTTTCTTTGGATCCATGGAGAATAGAGGAGTATCCTCTTCTCAGATGGTCTCTGGAGATCTAGATATGGCAGATCCGTCTCATTTGATGCATGCATGTGGAAAGGAACACGTTGGTCATTCCCAATCAGGGGCAGGCGCTTCTTCTTCGAAAGAGCCTTTTCGCATGAAAAAGGTGAATGGTTGTTTGGAGACATCCCAAGATCGTCCAGTTCTAGTTATTCAACCTGAGCAAATTTCAGAGGATGTTGAATATTGGTGCAACCATGCTCTCATATGCAAATTCATCGGTCTTCGCCTCTTTATACCCGTTTTAGAGTCTTGGGCACGCCGTGTCTGGAATCTTGAAGGAGACATGGAGCTACTTATGGCAGCCAATAACTATTTTCTGGTTATTTTTTCCTTGCTGGTAGATAGGAACAAGGCTTTTGAAGGTGGCCCTTATTTTTTCAACCAGGTGGGACTCTTTATCAAACCTTGGCATATTGGCTTTAATTCTGTTGAGGAGCTTCCCTCTCGTGTGCCCATGTGGATTCGATTGCCGAGGCTTCCACTGGAGTGCTGGAGAGAAGATATTCTTCACTCAATCTCACTGTTTATTGGTAAACCTGTGGGTTCGGCTTCACAAACTCAAGATCGAAAGGTAATCTCCTATGCTCGCATATGTGTAGAAGTTGATTTAAATAATCCTTTGCCAGACTCTATGGAAATTTGTTTGGGGACATCTTCTTGGATCCAACAGTTGGACTATGAAACCCTACCATTTAGATGCAAAATTTGTCATGAATATGGTCATTTACAGCGGAGATGCCCTAGAAATAAATCTTCTAAACCGACTGTTTCTAATCCTCCTCACTCTGTTCTGGGGGAAGATAAGGGGAAAGCCCATATGCCTAATGGTTTTGCTGATAAAGATGGCTTCATTCCTGTGAAACCTCGAAATAAAGACAAGGGAAAGAAGAGAACCTGGTTGGATAGGCAAAATGATGTCACCCTAAATAGGTTTGAGGTTCTAGAGGATTTGGTCCAAGAGGAAGGAGTTCCAGTTGAAATATCCTTGGGTGCCTAGTTTCAGCATGAGGTGTTGGATGGGGATTCCAAGAAAGAGGGTCAGGCCCTATCTTTGGAGAATCAACACGATGTTCAAATGGTTACGGATTTGCCTTCCCATGTTCAAGACAACAGAGATCTTAGGGAGTCTCAGGTCCCTGAAGATGCAGTGGTCATGGCGTCTACTCCTCATTCCACTATTGTGGCCTCAAGTTCAGTGAAGCGTAACAAAGCCCCACCTGTTTTACGCTTGCAGCAGAAGATCCTCAAAAAGGGTTCTTTAGACAAACCTTTAAGGAGTGGACGAAAGACGGATCAGGAAAAGGTTAAGCTTATTGGTGATACTTTGGTTGAGTCGGGGTCTGTAAAGCCCATTGATTCTCACTTCTCTCAACCACATAAATGATTGTGCTCTCATGGAATGTAAGAGGGTTGAACAACATCCCTAGACAAAAGGCTGTTCGCAGATTAATTGACTCTGAGTCCCTTGATGTTGTTTTTATTCAAGAAACCAAGCTTTTAGTGGATGGTTTGGCCAGTTGTGCTTGCCGTGTCTAGTCGCAGGGCCTTTGGTAGGGAGTGAGCTCTCATGGTAGTTCAGGGGGGGTTGCTTGCTTCTGGAACCCGAGGAAAGTTTCCCCTTTGTGGTGGTTTTCTAGCAGGTCTTCCATTTCTATGGTTGCTTTTAGCTTTGAGACAGGAGAAAGATGCCTCTTCTCTAATATTTATGCTCCTACGGATCTTGTGGGTAAGTCTAATCTTTGGGCTCACATCAATTTTGTTCAGCCTCAGGATCCTTTTCTACCCTGGATTTTGGCTAGAGATTTTAATGTCGTTACTAGTTTGGAGGAAAAGCGAGGTGGGTTATTCAGGCTTGATCCTTCCTCAAATTTACTCAGAGATAATATTGGTCTCTTGTATCTCATTGATGTGAAGTCAATTAATGGTATCTTAACTTGGAATAATAGGAGGAGTGGTGTTGAGGCTATCTCCGAAAGGCTTGATAGATTTTTGGTTTCCTGCTTTTGGGTGCATGATAGGTGGTCCACCAGTTCAGAAATTCTTGATTGGAGGGATTCTGATCATTGGCCTATTAAGCTTTCTATTACATCTTTTAGAACCTCCAAAAATCCCTCTTTCAAATTTCAATTAATGTGGCTTCGTGATCAGTCATTGATGGAGCTTATGGTTGATTGGTGGTATGAAGGGGTGCCTGCCCATGGGCGGGCTATGTACTCCTTTGGGAAGAGATTACAACATTTAAAATATAGGCTGAAAAGGTGGAATAAACAATGTTTTGGGAACCTGCATAGACACAAGATGGAAGCTCAATCCAAGCTGGATGAGGCTACGCGTCAAATAAGGGATCAAGGGATGACTGTGGAGCTCAGTATGGCCGAGTCCCTTGCTCTAAGGACTTAGAAGAGTGGGAGTTGCGTGAGGAGATTTTCTGGAAACAAAAGTCTCGTGTGGATTGGCTCCAAGAAGGTGATAGAAACACTGCTTTTTTTCATAATTCTGTTAAGGCTCGTAGGTATGGTAACTCTATTACCTCTCTCATTTCTTCAGAAGGGGTTCATCTTTCATCTAAAGAAGAAATTGCTACGAAAGCTGTCAGTTTTTTTTCTAATTTGTTTACCAAAGAGGATCCTGAAGCTATGGTGGAAGAGAGGGCCATCCTGAATTGTATTCCCCCTCTTGTCTCTATTGAAATGAATGATGCTCTCTTGCGCCCCATTTTGTTGTTTGAACTTGAGGGTTTGTGTTTCAAATGAAAAAAGGCAAGGCTCCTGGCCCTGACGGGTTTCCTATTAAGTTTTTTCAAGAATTTTGGGAGATTATAAAGTATGATCTTCTAGATATGGTTCAAGAATCTCATAGGAATAAACAAATGCTCAAATCTATGAATTCTACCTTCTTGGCTCTCATTCCTAAGAAGGAGGGGGCTAATAGCTTGGATCAGTACAGGCCTATTGCTCTATGTAATGTTGTCTACAAGATAGTCACTAAATTGATTGCTGAACGACTCAAACCTCTCCTCTGCACTTTGGTTTCTAAGGAGCAAGGTGGTTTCATTAACGGAAGACAAATCCTTGATGGAGTTGTGATAGCAATGGAGGCTATTCATTCGATGGCTTCCTCTAAGGAGAAGGCTATGTTTATTAAACTTGACATGGCCAAAGCTTATGACAGGGTGAGTTGGGATTTCTTACAGAAGATCCTTTTGGCTTTTGGTTTTGGAGAAGAATGGGTGAATTGGGTTCTTAGTTGTGTGACTTCTACCTCTTTCTCTGTTCTTATTAATGGGGAACCCTCAAAATTGTTTAGCGCTTCGTGGGGGCTTCGGCAAGGGGACCCTTTATCTCCGTATTTATTTATTCTCATGGCTGAAGGTCTTGGCAGATTTCTCACTTCCCAGGTGAGACATGGTCTTATTCAAGGCTGGAGTTGGAATAATGCTTTACCTCCTTACTCCCATCTTCAGTTTGTGGATGACACAGGTTTGATGGGCAAGGCCAGAATCATTGAGGCGGTGAATTTCAAGAGAGCTTTGGATATCTATTGTAAAGCCTCAGGTCAGAAAATTAATGAAGATAAATCATCCATATATTTTTTTAATACCCCTCGGCTTATTCAGAATAGGATTGCCAGGATCCTCAGATTTCAGATGGGGTCTCTTCCTTTGTTGTACCTTGGGATTCCTTTAGATTTGGGGGGTCAACGCGGAGATTTTTGGCAAGGAATTTTGGATAAATTTCGTTGTAAGGTTAATCATTGGACCTACAGGTGGTTATCCTCTGCTGGAAGAGTGAATCTTCTGAAGACTGTGGTGCAATCACTTCCCATTTATAGGTGTTTTGTGCAGGCTCCCCCCTCTAGCTTTGTGAGAGAGTTTGATGCTCTTTCTTGTCAATTTCTTTGGTCTGGTAGTTTTCTTTCTTCTAAGTGGAGTTTAGTTAAATGGGACTCTGTTTGTAGACCAAGACATGTTGGGGGTCTTGGCCTCAGATCTATTGCATTGGTTAGCAAGGCCTTGGCGGCTAAGCTGTATTGGCGGTGGTGTAACAATCAGGATCAGGACTGGGCCAAGATTTTAACCCACAAGTATCTCCCTGGTGCTTATGTTTATGAGGTGCCTCGTCTTAGTTTAGTGGGTAGGGGTTCTTGTATCTGGGATACTCTTAAAAAACGTGCCCAACTTATTAAAGATGGTCTTTTCTGGATTTGTAATAGAGGCTTTGAAGCTCTTTTTTGGCAAGACTCTTGGGATGGTCACCCTCCTATTTTGTCTAGTTATCCACAGCTTCAGCCTCTTTCCAACATTTTCATTGATGCTGGATGGGTTAAGGTGGAGAATTTCAAAATGGTTAGGCGCATTGGACAGGTTGAGATGACTTGTTGGAAAGACCCTCTTGAATGGCCCTTGGGTGGTTCAGATGAAGATCGTGCAGTGTTGTTTAATATCTTGGAGGGTAGGTTATGTAGTTCCCTCAAGGAGAGAGATATTCTGGCTTGGGGTCTGTTGACGTGTATTTTGTACACAATCGTACACAGAATAAAATACCTAAGGGTATCTTATCCTCTCTTGAGAAAAAGTCTCTAACTGCTGAAGATTCGCATAAAGGATCAGTTAGGATGACTCCAAGGTTCCTTTTAGTAGGGTCTCTACGTGTGGATAAGCTCGCCGTGGTATGATGTGATTTGCTGGAATCACAAGGGGACTTACATTTGGTGATTGAATTTCCGATCTACTTTGCTAGAACACAAGCTCTCACTAACTTAGATTAAAAAAAGGGAAAAAGAAAGGGGGTGAAGAGAGGATCTAATCCTAATACTAAGAATGTAGGAGCAATGATTTGATTTTTGATGAAACTCCAACTAGGTCTTGTTTTGACATCAATGGAACATCTACACAAGGCTAGTGCGATCTTCTAAGGGAAGCTTTATGATGTTCAAATCATCACCACAGGCATAGACACCATCAAGTTGATGCATATCAATGAAGAAGCGACAAATTGAAATTGAGCTTAGGCTGAATGATTCCAGTTGACTACGCAAGGCAAGTCTGCAATCAACAAACTGCTAGTAGTATGGATGTACGAATTCCACCATTAATCAATCGCATTTCCTCCATTCATCTAATCATCTACCATCTAAGATTGAAGACTCAACAAGAAACCATGCAAATTGCAAGAAACGACACGCTTCACCATTACTTCAATGAAAATGGAGTTTGTTTACAATCAATGGCAACAATTTCTTGCCTTGTCCTCCTATTCTACTCTAATTGCTTCCAACTATTCTCTAACTATTCTAACTATTTACATACTATCTCTAACAATTGCTAAAATTAACCTTTACAAATGAAATGCCAGGGCTTATATAGTGCCCACAATACAATTTGATGGCTTAGATCAATTCAAGATCAATGGCCAAGATTTTACAATGAAAACCCTAATTAGGGTTTGTTACAACCATTACATAACATTTAATGCTTGACCAATGATAAAATTGTATTGCTTGGACACATGTCCCCTCTAGAAAAATCGACCAATGGATAGCCGGGGTAGGTACACCAGAGTTTGTGCCACCTTCCATGAGTTAGGTACATCGAATCTGGACATGCTGAGGTGGACCACACTGACTGGATGAGCGATGACTAGGGTGCCGCCTCATCTGACACTTGTAACTTGGTAGATATTCAATTTGATGTCGTTGAGAGGCTATCTTTAATTAACTCTTGTCCTAACTCCTTTTGTCCTTGATTTGCAAGATGATGATGTACCTCGCCTTGGAATACTGGATTGGAAGAGGTTGCCCTTGATGACGTTAGTCCAAAGAAGGTCGTCCTTGTCCTTGCTTGATCGTCCCGGCGAAGACCGTCCTTGATCCGGCTTGATTTTCCTTGATGAGATCTCCATTTGATGCCTACACAACATTTCAAAATTAGTAACATGATTTTGCAATACATAACATAAATTAGAGAGCAAATTTTAGGAAACTTAATGATAAGTCCTTTATTAATCATTTCCTAAAAACGACTGAGCTAAGGGAAAACAAATTTTCAAAATTCAAAATTAAGGCAATGATGATCAAAATTCGAAATTAAAACAAGAGATCTTGCCATACCTTACTTGAGAGCTTAACTCTAAAAATAAAGGAATTCGCCTAGGCAAAATTTGAAATAAGATGGTCTTCAACGTGATCTCCCTTCAAAATAGCAATTTCGCCACCTTTCAAGTTTTTGACGTGATCTTCAAGCCTTTGACAAGTTCGCACCAATAGAATTTTCAAGTTCGCACCCCTTTTGAATATAATTCGCACCTCTTTGTCTTCCTTAAATCGCACTTGAGATGATAAAATAACAATGTGAAAATAATGATCTTCACCACCCTCCTTTATAAGTGCTTACCTCTCATCATTATTTAGGCCGACTTTTGTAAAAATAAACCCAAGCGCTCAATTTGATTTTATAATTAATTAACAAATAATTAATTAAATGCCTTGGTTAACAAATTCGATTTTTTTTTTTTACAAGGCAAAAACAATTAATTAATTAATATCAAGCGCAACATTTAAATGCTAATTTAATAGGATTTTCAAACTTATCGATCTTAGCATTTAAAATAAATTAAAAAAAATGTTTGTTTGAGCGCCAAATATATTTTGAAAATGAAGTATACGTACCTCATCGCCCTGGTCCTTGACTGAGGGACAGGAGCGATCCATTACTTTGGTCATGATTCTTGCATTTTTGACGTCCAAAGTCTTCATCTCCACGTTCAAAATCGACCATTTTGTCGGGTCCTTCGAGTTTGAGTGTCTTGCTTGTGTGAACAAGTGCCTTTGGATGTATCATCGCCCTGGTCCCTTGGAGAGGGACAGGAGCGATCTTGATGTTTTCACTTGAAATTCTCCATTTTGATATCAACTTTTCCTTGTATGGTGAATAATAACCTTGCTTGTTCATTCCATGCTTGTATCACTTGACTTTTATGAGGCATTTGGACGTTAGAAGGATCATCGCCCTTGTCCCTTGGAGAGGGACAGGAGCGATCCTTTTCTTTTCTCCATTTTAAGCTCAAATTGGTAATATTTAACGTCTATCTCCCTTTGTATCGCCTTCCAAACGATGTTTAAAACCTTGTGCAACCTTGTTTTAACGTGATCTTTAAAGGATATCATGTGTTTTAGTAAATATCGCCCTGGTCCCTTGGAGAGGGACAGGAGCGATCCTCATGTCCTGGCTCAAATTTGTAAACATTTGATCTTCGTTCTTCGTTCATTGCCTTCCAAAGGACGTCCTTTACTTCGCCAATCCTTGCATTGTCTTGATTTTGAAGGAGCATGAGTGTTTTTGTAAAAATCGCTTTGGTCCTTGTCCAAAGGACAGGAGCGATATGAGTTCCTTAACTTGATTGATAACATTTTGACGTTCAAAACTCTTGCATATCATCCTCAAAAGACACCTTATACCTTGTGTGATCCCACAAAAACCCTGACTTGGCATGAATTTGAAGGAAAATGAAGAATCCCATACAAATCGCCCTGGTCCCTTGGAGAGGAACAGGAGCGATTTTGCTTCTTTGTTCAATTTGATGATTGTTTAACGTTTGAAGTCTTTGTATATCACCTTCTAATCATGTCTTGGACCCTTTACGACCTTGCAAAACCTTGACCTTACGTAACTTTTGAGAGATTTGGCCAATATAATCAATATCGCTCTGGTTCCTTCCTGAGGGACAGGAGCGAATTTCAGGGTTTTGGACTTGCCTTTACTTTCTTCAACTTGCAATTGTCTTCATCGGGTAAAACGTGATCCCTTGATCTTCCTTGGTCGCTTGACACTTGCTTAACTTTTGAAATCTATGCCTTTATGGAAATATCGCTCTGGTCCCTCCCTGAGGGACAGGAGCGAACTAGGATATTTTAATGCAAATCCTTCAACTTGGCGACCTTTGTAACTTCGTGCTTGATTGAAATGTCTTGAAATGTCCTTGCCACCTTGTTCTCCGTCTTGGAATGTCTTGAACTTGAATAAGAAGCAATATACTCATTACATCGCCCTGGTCCCTTGGAGAGGGACAGGAGCGATCTTGCTCTTGTAGGCTTCACTTTACTTCATATCCTTCAAAAATTATATTCAACGGATTCGCAATGTTCCATTCCATTTATTCATGCCTTGGGATCCATTCAAATTGGGCAAGAAAATCATCTAAAACAAAAATCGCTCTGGATCCTCAGTGAAGGACATGAGCGGAATTTGACTTTTCGAACTCTCTATCAGGACAATTTTAATGGAATATAACATTTAAGTATAAGTGACATTTAAGTTATATTCCATATATACTTTCAGGATGTTTGAGAGTGGTTTCAGACCTCCAAGAGTTATATTGCAAAATCTAGTTTTTGGAGGTTTTTTCAGTTTCCAGACTTAGTCAAATTTCAGGATCAGGACATTACTCAAGCCGGACTTGCTTATCCAATTGATCTCCCCGACAGCACTCAAAAATGCAAAGGCTAACTAACAAAACCCTAAAAAACCAAGAAAACAAACCCTAAAAAGCAAAAAAAAGCAAGGGTCCCCATTTGCAATGGGGCGATGTGTGAAAACGTCACAACAGGGTCCTAATCCAAAAGGCAAGTTTTCTGTTGCTGAAGGTTATGCTCAGCTTGATAGGCAATTGCATGGCCTGACGGATGTTCCCTGGTGGAAGAAGGTATGGAATAGCTTTTCTTGGCCGAAATGTAATTTCTTCATATGGTTGGTTGCTCAGAGGAAATGCCTCACGTGGGAGAATCTTCGTAAGAGAGGCTTCCAGGGACCATCTATCTGCTATCTTTGTATGCATAATGAGGAAGATTGCTCCCACTTGTTTTTTCTATGCCCTTTCTCTAGGGATATTTGGCACAAGTGGTGGGAGGCTTGGCAACATGCTTGTTTTCATGCTACCTCCTTAATTGAATTTTGGGATAGCTTGGGTAGACCCCCAACAAAGACCTCTTTTCTTCAAGTGGCTTGGGCTATTGGGCCAGCTCTTATTATCTGGAATTTATGGCTGGAAAGGAATTGGAGGGTCTTTTGTGATTCACATATAGGGAGTTCTTAGCTGTGGCAGAAGATAGTTAATAGGCTTCAAGAGACAATCTCGGCTAAATGCAATTTGTCTGTAAATGTTGATCCGGGTGATTATGCTATTGTAAGGAATCTGCAATTGGAAAACATTAAAATTGACTGTGTTGCTGGAAATAGATCTCATCATGCAAAGCAACGGATAAGTAGAGTTGGAAGGTGGATTCCCCCTCCTGTGGGAATCTTAAAAATTAATACTGATGGCTCTTCTTGTGGGAATCCTGGACATGCAGGTATTGGAGGTATAGGTAGAGGTGAGGATGGTTGTGCAGTTTTTTTCTTCTCTATTTATACAAGGCAGCACTCCAACAATCTTATGGAGGCCCTAGCTATTAAGATTGCTGTTGAGCGAGGCTGTTCTTTAGGATGGAGGAAGATTATTTGTGAGTCAGACTCTTAGATTATTGTGGACATGTTGAACAAACAAAATTTGAATGATGTGAGTTGGCAATTAGCTTCTGTGGTCAGACAGATTTTGCAAATGTGTAACACATTGGAATTTGTCTCCTTTTGTCATATTCCCAGGGAGTGGAATAGAGTGGCTGATTGTTTGGCCAAGTGGGCTTCAGAGCATGTTGATGGTTGGGATTTTAGTGGAAGGGATGGTATACCTCAAGATTATCTGGAAACTTTAGACAGGTTAATGCTGGAAGACAGGATGTTGCAAGAGCACCCTGTGGTGTAGGATCTATTTCCCTTTTATGTTTGTTTCATTTTCATTGTCATTTTTGAGGCCTTCGAGGCTCCGGATGAGCCTGATTTTTTGTGTAATTCCAAAGTAGCTAGCCTTCGGCCCTACTTTGTGGCACATCATCTTTCTGAGGACTTTCCGAAAAGGTATTATCTTTGGAAATCCGACAGCCAGATCTATTTCTGTGGTCACTGGAATTCGTAGTGGTGGTGCTGGTGGTTCCTTTTAGTTTTTGTTGTTGTCTTGGTGGGCCTGAGGCCTCTTCTTTGTAATTCTATGATTTCTGAATAAATCTTTACCCCCTTTTTTCAAAAAAAAAAAAAAAAAGAAAAATGCTGATAAATTAGTAATAGAAATTACTTCTGACCTTTACAATTGCTGCTGTGGACTTCATTGGAATTTTCTGTTATAACTAAGGTCCGAAATCATGGTTGTTGCTTCCAAACAGCTGTGTCCCAAATAAGAGCATCGCCAAGGTGGTATGGTAGGGATTATTGGGTTTTACTAGCTTTTTCCTTCCCATGTTAGCCTTGTTGTACATGTGGCAGCTAGATAGAAGATCCCTTGTAACTCCTATGCCTCCCTTGGTATTATGAGTGGTGGTCAGTTTAGACAGTCTCACAATATCCTACGAGTTCCCTTTGGCCTTGCATAAGTAGCAGCTAGCTTAAAGTCTCCCAAAATATGAATAGCTCCCTTTTCTTAATGGACCAATACGCTCTTGGAGTATTGTAAAGCTCTATAAATTTGTTGTCTGTGATTCCTATGAATTGTAATATATGGCAATCTGGTTTGAAACCTCCACTTCTCTGTTTTAGTGCAACAATGAATCGTGTTTGAATCCACTGCGAAATTTGACTAGGAAGAAATCACTTCTCTAAAGCCAAATACCACTAGGGTTTACGTCCTAGGTTATGAGTTGAACAAAGATGTCCAATCTTCACAATGCGAAAATATGAAATGACCAAAGATATAAAATTTCCTTTTTGCAACTTCCTTTTGTATCCCTCTTGCTAACTTTTGAGAACTTTTAATTGGATTTTGCATAAAGTGACCTTTTAAATTTTAATTCACTTTGAGTTCCTAAAAAAATGCAAATGGTCATCTTTTAAATAAAATAATTAATTAAATTAAAGTTGCTTATAAAAGAATAATATAAGACAAATTAAATTTATTTAATTAAAATGTTCCTTCTCCAAAACCCCAAATTAGCCAATGGAATGAAATACACTAAAGAGTCCTCCTTGAACACCTAGGTTGAAGAAGGGTACATTACACATAAAAGGTTGAGAAAGTGCTTTCTATTATATTTGAATACAAATAGACTAGGAAATTGCATCACCATGTGAATAAAACAGCTAGTTAATAACTAATATGAATTTATTATGATTGTCTTTGAAAATCGTCATAAAAAATTGCATATCCAAACAAGTTACAAATTACAAAATTTTACAATTTTCTCTTTCAAAATCTTACGCACTTAATTTCATTTCCTTTTGGGGGTATAGATACCAAACCACTATTTCATTTGGTGCTTTGGCACATTGCAATTACAACAACATACACAACATTTCCTGGTGAAGAAACTGAAATTCAAATATTATACAATCACAAATCAGGTTGCAATCGTCTCAGAAGCTTTTAGCCTTTTTGAAATTAACCCCATCACACATTGACATTGAAGAATGGAGAATAAATTCATTGGCATTATCTGTAGGTAATTGATGGAAGGGGCTAAAAACCCTCTCATAACCACACATGGAAATCAATTAAAGATTTGACTTAAAATCTGATATGGGTATTCTCCTAACCCAAAAACATACAAATTGCAACTCAAATATGCAAGTAAATATGGAAAAGCAGCATACCACTTCTCATTAATTCAATCCAAATAATCAGAAGTTGAACAAACTAAATAGCGAATGTGCAAATACATTGCATGGCAGCCTTATAGGCATTACAAACACTCCAAGATTTGATATAATTTTATACTAATCAATCACAATAACAAAGAGAAATCACAAGACAAAACATTTCATCTCATGCATCCTGAAACCTGCAATTTTTTCTTCTTCTCCATCTTTAAACTGAATTTTCTTTAAAAAAAATTCTTCTTCCCCACAAACTTTCCAAAAGTCTAAAAAGTGGGAATCTGCAAATGAATGTTGAAACTTGCCTTTTAACCAGTGCCATAGTTACCAAAGCCTCAAATTTGGCAACCTTCTCAAAAAGTCACACCCAAACAAGGGGAATGTTGTCCTCATTTTTGTTTTACAAAGTGGACCATTGCATGAAATTTTTGTGAAAAAAATGAAAATTTTACTCTATGGCACACTTCCCGAGGCAGAATTTCGACTAATCCTTGGACTGGCTTAATCTTCAGTCCATCCTCGAACCATGTTTCGAATTTTGTCGCATTCTGGATTCGTTTGCTATGTCTTTCCTTCAATTTCGGTTTTTTTCTCCCTGACTGCAGGTGGGAAATTTCTCTTGAATTGCAAGTTTTAATGATTTCCATTGTTTTGGTTTTTGTAGGGAAATTTTTGGCCTATTACAAGTGCACTTTATTGAAAAATAAGAACTTGTAATTTGCTTTTTATTTCCCCCATGATGCTTTTTGACTTTTTAAGTTAAAATAGGGATTTTTTGGATAAGTTACAAGTAAACTTGTAATTCTTTTCTAAAATCCCTACTTTAATGTCTTTTGCTTGTAATAGGGATTTTATACCTCTATTACATATGTGCAAGTTATTAAAACTTGTTGTAGGGATTTTATTTTCCCTTTACAAGTAATTTATAACTTGCACATCTCTCTCCAAAACCCAATTTTGCCTAGAATTGAAATAAAGTGACATTTTAAACTTGCTATTTTGCCAAAAAAACCCGATTTTCTCCATAAAGTGCAAATTGGGGAATTTTAAACTTGTAATTGCATTTTTAAAACCCGATTTTGCTTTGTTGATAGAAAAAGTGAAATTTTAAACTACTTGTTCTTTCCCAAAAACCCAACCATCAATATTGGAGGATTTTGTTGAAGATTTCCAACGATTTTTGTGGAGAAATTCAAGGAGGAGGAAGGCGTTTTGGATTCCTTGCTATTTTCATGCATTTTCCATCTCTCTTCATGCCATTTGGAAGACATTATCGCTGGTTTTATGGGGTTTTAACAGCAAAAACGTTTTTGAAAAATACCACTATTTACCTCATTCAAGTGCCACGAATCTTATCTTTCCTAAATCGTTTTGGCTTGTTTTGCCTAGGCGTGGAGGTTGGGTGCTTTACTTGACCGATTCTTCATGTTTTTAATGGGCATTTTGATACATATGACGTTTTTTCAAAAACGTGGCTAGGGTTTTGGAATGCGGTTAATTTCTTTATAAGAGTTCTCCTTCCTTCTTTCAAAGATTGATCATCTTTTTGAAAAGGCATTTTCAGTTTGAAGCAAGGTTTGATTTCTTTTCTTTCTTTGTTTCATTTCCTTGTTTTCTTGTCTTCTTGTTTTTCCTTTCTGCTTGTAAATTTGTATATGATTATTTTGCCCCAAAAATCGGTTTTGTGAGAGAGATTTTCCCCTTGCAAGGCAATTTATGGATTGCATTGTTCTTCCCCATTTTCCCTCTTTACTTGTATTCGGGATTTTAAATCCCGATTGCAAGTTGGATGAAAATAATTGTTCTTCCCTTACGGTTAAAAGAATTTAACCATCTTTGGTTGAAATTCCAAGTTGCAAAGATGAAAAATACCCATTCTTTCAAAATCGGGTTTTTGGAACCGGATTACATGTTGAAAGTTCTTCCCATTTTCTTGAAGACGATCTTCCCAAAATCTTTTCATTTTCACTCATATTCATTTCCATCATCCGTATACCATTTCGTCCACTCATTTCACAACTTCATTCATTTTCCCCATTTAAAGTCTACCTACGGTCAGCCATCCAGAACCCGAAATTGGTCCAAAATGCACTCAAAAAACACTTGAAAATGAGTTCTAAATGTTCAACCACAAGTGCAAACTTGTAGTTACCCATTCAACATACGAAGTTGCATGTTTGTTCCCTGCAATTGCAAGTTAATGCTCTTGTTTTCCCCACACATGTAATGCAACTTCCAAAACCCGAAATTCACTTGTGAGCCCATTTTTGCATCAATTTATCTCTTCCCTTGTCAGTCCGGTTTGCACACACGATCTACCAAATCAATGGATTAAGGCATGGGCCTTATTTTGCAAGAAGATTTCAAGAATGAAGGATGATACAAAGAAGAGATACAACAACAATTCATGGTTGAGAGTATAGAATGCTTTCAAGACAAAGATGGTCATGACATGAAAAGAGGAAGGCAACCCTTTCCCTCCTGAAAAGATAGTACTACCCCAAGCAAGAAGACAAGGATGCAAGTTCCCATTCCGGTTCAAGATGTCTTTACCAATCCAGAATACTTCAAGTTCTAGCATCCTGAAGTGACATGAAGAACATCACAGACAAAGTATGATGCAGTTAGAGTCGTGTCTTTAGACACATGGAATAGTTTTAGTTATGCATTTGTAATTTCATTTTGACAAGTTACATGTAAAAAAAATAACTTTGTAATTGCAAGTTAACTTATTACTTGCACTTTTGTAATTACATGTAAAGCAACTACAAGTTGTGTTCAATTAGGACTGTAGTTGGAATAAGTCTTAGTTAGTTATTGAATAAGTCTTGGTGGTTGAGAGAATCTATCAAGTTAGTTAAGATCCTCCCACCTTTTTCTCAAAGCTCCTCTTCTATAAATACTTGAGGGGTCTATTGTAATTTTTATCTTTTGGTAAGCAAGCAAAAACTCTGCCAAATTTACAGCAAACAAGTCTTTGAGTTTTCATGTGTAAATTCAAGAATTGAAAGGAATAGAAGGAAATTGCTCAAGCTTTGGGTCTTTGTGCTACATTCTTGAGTTAGTGTTCTATATTATCTTTCTTGCAAGTGTTTCTTAAAGAGCTTGATCGCATTTGATTTGTAGTCTTTGTGTTGCAAGTATTTGACATTAATATAGATTAAAATAAATATTTTGTTGAGAGAAGCCGCAAGTCTTTTTGCTTTCACTTGTTCTTAAGAGAATTTAGGAGCAGATTTTGTGAGAAATAGCTATAAGTCTTTGAGCTTATACTACTTCCCATTGTTTTAAGTAGAAAAGAAAAAGATATTCCAGTCTTTGAGATGTTATTATTTAGTTCTTGATAGCGTTAGTATAAAAAATGGTAGATAGGACTTCACATAATCAAGTCTTTGAGCTTGATATTGCTGTCCCGTCCCGAAGGAAGTGATGGAAGTCTTTGAGCTTTCATGAAACTTCATTTCCTTTCTCTCATTTCATTCTGAAAGTTGTAACTGCTGTTTTATATTAAATCGCTATCACTTTCTGTGAAGAGAAAAGGATATTGTCTTTCTTGAAAGAAGAAGAAAGATTGTTGTCCCATCCTATTTTATTTTCAAAGTTGTAGTTAGATAGGGGGAGTCTTCCCTTAATTAGGAGAGTTTTACTCACACGCTGTGGTTGAAACCACAATTTTGTATATTTCCCCAAGTGTACAAAATTTTCAACCAACATGGAAGACATTTTCCTAACTTAGAAATTGCCTTCAAAGCTTCTAGATGCTTTGTCAACTCCACCTTCAAACCTACCATTTATATCAGTCCATTATGCCACCAACTCCACTCCATAGGACCCTAAAATAGAAAGCACTCAATAATTCATTCTTGGGCACGCATTTTTGAATATTTAGCATCAAGGAAATTATCTTTGAGTCAAAGCAAGTTGTAACTCCTATTGCCCACGCCCAAAAAGGAATATTCTAAATTTGCAAAGGAAGATGCCAAATTCAAAGTTGAATCTCTTGTCCACCATGAATGCTCCCCCATCACTTATTCACACAAATTGAAGATATATGCATGTATAGTAATGGTAGCTTTTGGAATTATTGTGACTTTGAATACATTGAGTTCTATAGGGAAAATCGGGCATATCAAAATTGTGATATGGGAATGCAAATTACAAAGCCATTCACCACTCCATTATTGGCAGCTTGCTGTGGTGGTAGCCAATGTCAATCACCACTTGAGCTTGTATATATTCTTGACTTGGAAAGAAAAGAGGGAAAGTTCATCTTAGTGTGAGGTCTTGATGGGCATGGTGAAAATTTGGGTTTTCGGCATAGTTTCAATATAATTTCTGCATCCCCCTATATTTTCCTTGTCCTATGTATTTTGGTGTTAGAGTCATCATAGTTTGAAGAATTGGACTCAGACTTGATCCTGCAGCCCAAAATCTTGACTCAGACTTGGGATTTGACATGGATTTGGAAAAAACTCAACACAAACTCAGCCAAAAAAAAAACTCATAATTACATAAAAGAAGAGAAATTAATGCATTTAGAGAACATGAAGGTTTAATTTGACTATCAATTTGTCATAACTTAAACATTACACTTCATGTGATCCTCAAACTCTGAAAATTTGAAATTTCATAGTTTCAAAGTCAACCAATACACTAATAAAACAAAATTATAAATAATAAATGTGTAATGGCATCATCACTATTTACATATGATGATATATAAAAAAAAAACCAAATACAATCTACATCTTCTTTCCCCTCCTAGTGTAACTTTTTTTTACAAGCCTTGAACTACAAGTTAAGTCAGTATCAAAAGGATGATAGATTCTTTCTTCAAAAGTGTCTTCATTTCTTCCATTCAATCCAATTCTGCTGCTTCTGTTTGATGATTTTATCAACTGTGAATCCATAAAGATTCTCTTCTCAAATCATCTCCTTGTTATGTTGATGCTTCTTTGGGTGAAATGGGCGAATAAGAGCAAAAAATGACCAAAATAGGTTGAAATTTCACTTTAAAAAGTGTGGCTGATATGTCCAAGTGCCAATCAGAAGAGTTCGAGCTCAAGACTCACGAGTTTAAGCTTGAGATTCATAGAGTCTTGGAGTAGGACTTGGCTGAGTACTCTCCAAGACTTGGCCAGACTTTGGAGTTTGTAGAGTCCTATTGAGTATTTGGAGAGTCTTCAAACACATGACTGATTCACCAAGTACTTGTGTCAGTTTAGCACCAGAATTCACTGAAAAATCATCTTCCATTATCGAGTGCCTGTGAGTAAACATGGCAAATACTTGAGAACTTGGTGCCAAAACTCACTGAAAACTCATTATTGAGAGCCCATGAGTAACATGGCAAATACTCGGCTTGGGGAATTTGAAGACATTTTTCAGTTTGCTACACTGCTGCTACAATGGTACTGTAGTATTTGTTGCTGATTTTTGGAGATTTCATGCAAGATTCCAGTGATAGGGCGATTTGGATTTGGAAGAAAATAATGTTGTTTTGTTGCCATATCATATTTGAGGGTTTCTACATCAATTTTCAGATTTTTGTTAGTTTAAGTCTTTGATTGGACCTGCTAACCCCAGCTGAGCATTACACATCGAGGCACAAAATGAGTCTTTTTAGCATTGGATCAGCAAACCCTAGCTGAGCATCGCACTTGAGGAACAAAATAAGCATTGTATCGGTCATTTCTGGTAACCATAGTTGAGCGCAACCTTTTGGAGAGCAAAAATCAGTCAGTTTTGCATTGGATGATCCATATCACCCACTGGTTTACCTTGTTTCTGTCATCATACATCAGCAAACAGCAGTTAGGAGTCATTTCTAGGAGACTATAATCAGATTTGGATATGTTGCATATGTTTCCAGGGAAGATCAATAATGATTAGCAGTTGTAATTAGCAAATGTTGGTGTTTCCAATGCTGCTATACATCATTCGAGCCTTAGATGAGCCAAACACACCATTGTTTCAGCCTTGTGACTTCTGCAAAAAAAAAATTCCACCTGCCATATGCTTTGTATCAACATCAACAGTCTGTACAGCTGTTGGGCCTTGTGAGTGGCAATAAATTGTAGTAGAAAATTCTGAGATTCAGTTTCCAGCCTTATTTGTATAAGCATTGTAATTTTCAGCAGTTGCAAATGAATTGAATATCTTTTGGAGGATTTCATATTATTGAAACTGAGTATTTTATTCATCTTAAGGTTTATGATTCATTGACATCAACAAATAAGGGTTTGAAATTTGTGATCAGATTCTGTACTTTCTGTTTGGTGTTATTTCTTTTCAAGAAAAATAACAGTGCACAAGGTTTTAAACACAGATGGTTTTATTCATGTGCACTCTTATGGAGGCATATTTCGATTGTGAGCCTGCACACATGATTTGGCCTTCTTTTGTAGCAGGTACTTGTATAAATTGAAATTATTTGTGGAGATTTTGATGTTTTATATCTGAAGGAATTATAATTAATTTGTTACACTAGAGAAATTTTAGGAAGAAAATTCATGTTTTAGCTGAAATTTTTTTTTTGCGAGACCTCATTTCTGCAAAGAAATTGGGGGCATCGTACAACTCTCTTCAAATCAATGTAGTGTATTTCTTCAGGCTAATCAATATCAACAAACCTATTTTGATATGTTCAGATTAAAAACAGTCCTTGCATCCCACATTTTCTGGATCTCCTTTTGTACTTTCTCTTCAGACTTAGAATTAGTTTGATATGGCTTACACTTGTAGGTATTATTTATATTTATTTTTCACAAATTTCCCTTGGAACCCTTTCATGTCTTAATATGATTAATCAAATCTATCTTTATACTCCATCTCATTCCATGATAGTATTTATTGGGTCTGCTATTCCCACTTGCATATCAATAGTTGGGATTTCAGACCTCACTTTGCAGAGTAAGAAATCCTCCAGTCAAACATTTGTTCAAGTATTATGCAAACATGTGAGGATCACAAACTCTTTAAATCCTTCTCTCCTTCCCCATGCTTCTGAAACATACCAGTCACCGCTATACTTTGCCTTGCACCTAAAATATTAGGTAGTCATATCATTAGCCCACCCATTTAACAGTGTTGATAGAGTTGAAAATAATGGTGAATGGCATTGATATTTGCAAACACCATGCACACGCATGATGCATCTTCGGACATCAAACATCTAACCAAGCATGCAACAGTTTAACATTTTATATCGCTTAGGAAAATAATTACATGCTTTCATGCAACGACCAAGTGGAATTGGTGGCACCCACAGTTGAGACTCCTTGATAGGTTCTCTCAGAAGACATCTCTCTCACTCTAACCAGAAACAACATAATTGAATTGGGGGTTGATATAGAGGACATGGTAACTTATGCATGATGGTTCATAATTACTGGAAGCAGCCTTTTATCAAGCTAGTAAACAAAACGATCCTAGGGCATAATTAAATGTAACTCTTTCTTGGAACCTATAGAACACTTTTACTGTTATTACAGAGTCAACTAAGAGCTGACAAGTCAGATTTGAAATAGAAAGTGGTATCTGTGATATTATAGTTTTAAAACTAAGTCTTGAGTCTCAAAAGTTGATTTCCTGTTTGATTTGTCATCTGTGAACAGGGAGATGTTATTGTAAGCTTTGATGGTGTAGCTGTGGCAAATGAAGGAACTGTACCTTTTCGATTCTCAGAGCGTATTGCATTTGGATATCTCATCAGTGAAAAGTAATTTGTGCACTGATAATCTCTCATCTTTAAGCAATTTGATACAATTTACAGAGGAGGAAGTAAATATTTTCATGAATATATGGATAATTTCTAACTTGCTCTATCATTCCTATATGCAGTTGTGTTGTAATTCACTTCATTGGTCAAATCTTGAAATAACCTTGATTTTTCAAACATCTAGATATACAGGTGACACGGCAGAGATTGGTATTATTCGAGAAGGAAAGAAAATGAATGTTATTACAACTTTGAAGCCTCGTGTACATCTTGTAAGTCTACTTTGTTTATTCTTCAGTGCATTTTGTTAGTTTTAAAATGGTTAAAATTTGGAGGTTATGGATATATTTAGAGAGAGATTCATGTGTATATGGCATTCTCTTGAAAGCAAAGGACAGCCCTCCCAGGATTGTATATACCTTTCAGTTAATATAAATTTTTGTTTCTAGGTGCCATATCACATCGAAGGAGTACAACCTTCATATCTCATTGTTGCAGGACTAGTGTTTACACCTCTTTCCGAACCATTAATTGAGTGAGTGGCCATCCTCAAAAGTTTCATTCACAAACATTAGTATTTATATTTTCAGACTTTAATGAATCTTCGCAATGACTGGTGGGAGCTGAAGTCTAGTTCTGTTGCACATCTATTTATGGCATGATATCATCCATTCATTTGTATTAAATACTTAATTTCTAGCTAAATTTATTTTTTGTTTTTTCCTTGTTTGCATAATACAGCGATGAATGTGAGGAATCTATGGGGGTAAGCTGGATATAATTGATGCTTTTATGAGCTCTTTGAATGCATTATTTGTGACATGATTTCTAGCAGATTAACTCAATTATGCATGTCTTTGTGTTTCAGTTAAGACTATTAGCTAAGGCTCGATACTCTCTGCCACAATTTGAAGGGGAGCAAATAGTCATTTTATCACAGGTCTGTGTTTCCTTTTGCCCAGGCAGTTCTAAGTTAACATCAGATGGGTTTCCTGTTTCAGCAGTATTTTGTTGAAATCTCTTATTAACAAGCATTGCAAAATTATGTTTTGAGAACAGATTTTGGCCAGTGAAGTTAATATTGGATATGAAAACATGAGCAATCAACAGGTAAGTTAGTATCCCTATCCCATATGAATGTACATTATCCCTTACCTTGCTAACTAGATGATTTTTGTGAGGAGAATATACAATTCATTAACTAATTTAGTTATGAATGCTGGTGGCAGGTTTTGAAGTGCAACGGGATCAGAGTAAAAAATATAAGGCATCTTGCTCATCTTGTGGATTGTAAGCACCTCTTATATACAATTAATCTCATTGCATCTGTACTATTACTAGCAGCATATCATATTGAATTCTGTCACTGATTATCTTTTTTTTTCATGTGCAGCATGCAAAAATAAATACTTAATTTTTGAGTTTGAGGATAAGTTGCTTGTAGTTTTGGAAAGGCAAGCAGCCTCTCTAAAAACGCCGCAGATATTGAAAGACTATGGTATTGCATGTGAAAGATCCCCTGATTTAACAGAGCCTTATGTACTTTCAGAAGAGCAAACTCCTGTAGAAAATGAAGATTTGGGTTGTAGCCCTATATTAAATTCACAAATTGATTTCAGTGGCATGCTCTGGGCATGAGCTGTATATTTATATGTAAAATACTGCAGTTTATTCATGTCAGGTTGTTGTAATCTTATCAGTTAGCATTCATGAAAGTCAGAAGTGGATGGATTACCTTGAGCAGATAATCATGGTTTCAACAATTCAAAGTAATTGTCTTATTTAAATGTATGCAGAAATGTTCACATTAGAGAGCTTTCTGCAGAAATTTTTTCCATTTTCACAACATAAAGATGGAGAGAAGAGGCTTGTGGTGAAATTCTGAGAATGGAACATTCTTTGGATAAAGGGTACAAATAAGTCTATAAAGTTCATCCAACGTGATGAGATCAGAATTCACCCTTCCCCTCTTTTACCAGGTTTGCTAAGAGGATGTCACTGAATTTGTTTTCTTACGGGATTAAATTTGGGGTACAACCAGGAAACATTTTATACTCTCTACAATATTCAAAGAATCCTGTATGTAAAAAGAGCCATTGGATTGTCATTCACTTTCTTTGTGTTTTGCAGCGAGATACCCTTAACCTCTAAGTAGAGAATTGATGGGGAAATATTCATTAGGCATCTTCATCAAGGAGATGCTTTCTTTGACTTGATTTGAAAGAAAAATACTTTTCCCTGAAATGTTTGTAATTTTTCACAGCAACACCTCAAGTATCTCTATAATTCAATGAAAAAATTCAAATTATCATGAAGTGCAGGTTGTGCTAAATGCCCCTTCTCATTTTCATTTCCCAAAATGCTTTGAATATATGTGACAGATGTCTAATGTCTGATCATCCTGCAAAATATGTAAAATATGCTTGATTAGGTGAAGCTTGTTTATTAGATTTTTTTCCATTTTTGTTTCATTTGGCACCAAGTAGATATAAGTTCTGGACTGCACCATAAGACATCATTGTGGGGGCACTTTTTGCTCCTCTTCCCGTAGTTACTAGTAAATTGATCTTTTGACTTCTAACCTTTGATGTAGAGACCACGCACTACTTCAAGATCTTTAAATGCCAGACAACAATGAAGTTGAATATATCTGCTGCAGTTCTAGACCCCTAAAAATGGTTTTAGATCACAGAAGCCTCACTATTGAGGCATCTTTGATAATGAAAACTGCTAAAATGTACACCCATGGTATGTAAAAGTGACAAAGGTATAACAGTTGCACAATCAGGGATCTCTCACTGACAAACAACATAAAATTATGTGATTGAAGGTGTCTCATCCAGTACCAGGAGTAGAACTGTCCGTCTGGCTATTAATGACTGATAGGGAGGTGAAAATCACCCTAGCATGCGCTCTCTTCAGTCCAGTTCCCAAGCCTTTAGTAGTAATATGATAGTCAATGAAATAAAGAATGAGAGAAAATTCATGATTTCAACAAAGAATATCAACTTGTCATTGAAACTAAGGTTTGTGCATTTTCCAAACCATGTCACATGTCTTGGCTGTTGAGGGTTTTGAATATCTTCAGGTTGCAAAGGACATTTTCGCAAGAGATGTGTAGTCGACTAAGTAATAAAAGGAAATATAATTGTGTCAATCAAGAGTTCATTTCTTTATGTTTTGTTAGTCAATTGTTATGCATTGTAATAGGTAGTTCCTGACCCATTGTCGATTAGTAGTTACCGGTGGTAATTGTAATCAATATTGGCCTACTATATATTGTATCTTTGGTTCATAGTCGGAAACTCTCAATCGATTGGTAGGCTGACATATGAATATTGTAATCGTTTGTCATGACCCTGCCTTAATAACATCTGCCTCACCATCCTTGAGATAAGTTCAGATGTAGAAAAATCATCTTATTAAGACTTCACGATTTTCTATGATCTCAGGTCAAACGAATCAATATATCAGGCGGTAATTATCTTCATAAAGTAGGGACGTAGGCAACAACTCTAAAATTAATACATAAACCTAAGTATCTACAGCGACCCATATATGATAATAATAATACAGCGAATAGATTAAGGGCTATACAAACCTTTAATAATACACATTATTAAACATTAATGGGGTGCGATTACTACAGTTGTTCATTAATTAGAAGACAAAACTGTCAACATGATAATCAGTTATATAACAGCAATCAATTATATTATAAATCATCAGCTATATGATAGCAAACCAATTCATATTCTAATCGAAGCATTAAGAGACATACAGCAATTAACATTAAACAATAGTGTCATTAAAAATAAAGGAAGGATGTGATATATTGAAAGGGCACTCTCCTGAGGTGCGATCTGCATTAATGTTAGTTAAGGTGCAATTGATGAAAGGTCAAGGGACACGAAGGCAACAGACAGCCCTTGCGTAAATAGTTGGCCATAAGAAGAGACAACTCTTCACTCAGTGGCGGGGATATTAATAGCAAGATCAATCTCCAAGGGAAAGGAGGGGACAGAAACATTGACAACCAGCAGTCATCATTCACTAATATCATCATCAAAAAGAATCAGAAATTGTTTGATACAATCTATATGCTCATTAAGGAGATCGGGTTGCATCACTGACAATCAATAACTGTAACAGCAGATCAGTAAAAATAACAAGATAACGATTGAGAATCAGACTTGAGTCTGAACCGAATTGGAGATCACATTGGTGTACAAACAACTAATACTTCCTTGGACAGAGACTGCCTGGAAATAGGGGACATTACACAATCAGCAAAGAGAAGGATTGAACAATTAATGATCTTATGAGGCACGAAAATGACTGAACAATGATTATGTCTAATCGACGACAAACAGAGAATTATATTATGTAATAGCAATTAACAAAGGATGCACGGGGAGAAGATATAATAATGTTATTAGAGGGAGTCGATAATAATTAGTCATCAACAAGCTCCAATTAATGAGAAAGCTAATCGATCACATATGAAAGGAGGCGATGAATATTAAAGAATTGGGTTGCAGCGATTAGCATTCAAGCAAGGAATTGTTAAGAAACAAGTCAATGTTAAGCATGTGTGATCAAGGAGTTTAATAAACAAACATAAACTGATTCATATATATTGGGAAGAGATGCGATTAAGAGGTGTCGTGTCTTTTAAGAGTCCAAGAGATGCAACTCTTAACATTTCAAGTTATATATTTGAGATCCATTCCACTTCGGCAATAATGGTGGATTTTATATTATTTCAAGATCCTACTTAGGAACATTACATCACTGAATATCACTGAATAATAAAAACGAGAACAACCTATATTTCATACTGTTTGAATGCATAATTGTTTTGTACTTTTGTAATTGGTTGTGTTAGGCAATAAACATTTGGTGCCATTTCTGATATGAATCTTGGAAAAATATAATTCACAGACAAGTATGGCAATGCAATGGGCCGATCGGTGAAAAACTAGAAGTAACTATAATAAAAAAGAAGAATACGTGACAAAAGATGAACTGACACAAGATTTAGTTTACTTGTGGGAAGTATCTGTAAACTCATATGTTTGAAGGGAGGCTATCGAGAAAAAGGTCCTCGAGAATGCCATTGGGGATAACCTAATAGTGAACGATGAGGTCGACAATCTTCTTTGGAGGTTGTCGAGGTTGATTGCATGTAACTTTATTACCCTTTAAGACCTTTGAGAAGAGAGGGATTGGCAACAAAGTATACTGCAATGATACAAAAAACAAAACGAAAGGAAGGAGAATGTGACACTACCAAGAGACATACCTATAGACACTTTAAAATGTCACATTTCTAACATGATAATTATTCCTCTTTATAATGAATTTTTTAAAAATTTTTTAATTAATTTAATTTTTATTCTTCTAAACTAATCATTATATTTCATCATTTCTAATTATTCAACTTCTTTCTAATCATTTAACCTTTCTTTATTTATAGACCGGTAGAATGTACATACCCTACCCCCTATGGGATTTGAACTTGTGACCTCTCTTTCAAGACCACAAGTTCTCCACCACTAGGCCAACTCAAGTTGTACATGATTTATTTACTTTAATTAAATGGTCTTTATCATTTAATTAAATTCAATTTCTATTCTCTCTTAATTAATTAATTTTCTTAAATTATTTAATTAGCTAACTGTCTTCCAAATTAAATAGATTTCTTAAATTTATTTGATTTAATTTTTCTCTTAGTTCAAAATCCAAAATTCCAAATTCTAATTTTATTTCATGTGCATGTCATTTGATATTTTTCTAAAATCAAATTTAAAATTAAATGCAATCTCATGTTAAATTCCTACAGTGCTTGCTAAATCTCTAACACTCACCTTTGAATTCAACTGTCAATCACCTCTTTTGACTAATTAATTAATTTAGTCAACTAACTATTTAATTAACTTTGGCTCCAACAACAACTTCCTCGTCCTAACCCTCAATAGAGTGCCTAGTTAGATTGCATATTTATTCAATCATCAACCTTAGGTCTTTGTATTTAGATCCTTAATGTGTCAATTCAAATTCCCAAGGACTCAAAGATCTAGATGAATTTGCTATCTCTACTTTGAACTACGAGAGTGTGGGACGACTTCAGAGGTCCAACCTTCCAAGCTAGCAAAAAGGAGGATTTTGGTTACTAAAACAATTGGTTCGTAGTAAGGACATATGTTCAGGTGGTCATACGTGCAGTTTTTTGTTCAATTAAGAGGTATCCCGACCCTTGTAAGTTTTGGCACATCACTATGTCAATTTTACATCACACGGATACTAAGGGAGGCATATGTCGATATGACACGTTTGTACCTGTTGCTTGTGATTTTCATCACAAACATTTTTTTATAATGGCTTGAAAGAAGCTTGGCTTTAGCTTGTTACCACTTGGGTTGTTCCCTCTCACCTGACCTTAAGGACTTCTTGAGAGGCAGGCCCTCTAAAAAGGTTAAATAGAAATGAGCCAAGTGCTCCAAACAAAACATGCACTAGTTAATTTTAATGCAACAAAATGAAATGTGAACTATTCTAGAAAATTATATACACTTTCCTCATCTACCCCTGCAAGCAAACAATTAGTAGTCTTATTGTTTTGTTTTCAATCGATCAAGACCACCTCTATTAGACTCCAATTGCCACATGCTACAAACCGAAGGTTAATAGCATAGAGAAAACCAAAAACATAAACATAACAAAAAATGGGAACAATTAACATAAAACAACCGAATGTGAAAACCTAATCCTACACGTGGAACAAGATAGCGAATGCGACACAAAAATTTGACGAATGTGACAGACAAACAGACGAAAGCGACACTGGACGAATGCTATAGGCAAACCGATCGTATGCAAAATAGTAATTACCCTAATTCAAAATTTTGTAAAGATGAATGCGAAAATCTGGGTGCTAATGAGAAAATCCATTCTGTGGTCCATCAAATAGAAAAGAATTTAATCACAATTAGAAGATTTGCTCGTTCATGTCGGGTTCACCAATTGTTTTACAAGGGAAATTAACATAATTAAATATTATAGGTTTAACCATAAAAAACCCAATCTAATTAAATAATCCAAAAACACAATTAAAATGCATTGAAATCAACAAGATACATAAAAATTAATCTAATTAAACTCCCTTGCTGATTCAATCCTTTGCTTCCATTGCTCTTCTCATTCTTGTGGTTAAAATACTCTGAGAATTCTGCATAAAATGACACAAATTTTGAGGATGGTGTTTGATGAAAATAGGAAATTGATGCTCAATTTCTAGAATTTGGAGAGAAAATTGAACGGTTAATATTGATATACAAATTGATTTGATCAATGGTTGAGATTAATTGCAAAAAAGTTGATTGATGAGTGAGTTGAATGTTCAAAAAAGTTGATTGAGATTGCCTAACTTTGGCTCCAACAACAACTTCCTCGTCCCAACCCTTAGTAGAGTGCCTAGTTATATTGCATATTTATTCAATCATCAACCTTAGGTCTTTGCATTTAGATCCTTAATGTGTCACAACTCGTTATAGGCTATGTCTTGCGTCCCTAAGTCATCATAGTAATCCTTATGCTCGTCACTCGATTGCAGAGAGCCAGGAGTCAGATGGATCTAAGCAACATCCCTTCACAAGGACAACCCCGAAGAGGGGCAACTTTACCAACAAATATAAACAACTTACCTTCATTGACCGAACTTCAACACAATTTGGCAACAAAAGAGATCAAGTTTGCCCAACAGGATCCACATGTCCTCACAGTCCTCAATGCTCTCCTAAACCATGATAGAGACGGATACCTTTCGTTACTATGGCAAAATGGAGCTAAACTATTGTCTGCCTTTGACGTTATAATGATCTTACCCCTTGGGATTATGTTAAACCAAAACACGAATCAAGCATCAGGTTCATCTCAGACACATGTTGCATCCTCTAGCCCCACTATAATATCAACGATATAATTAAATAGTCAATTTAAATAATTTATTGTACGGCCCCGTACTTAATAATATCTTTCTGACCCTTTTTATTAATTAATTAGTTATAAACTTTTTGGTGTCGGCTTGTTTGTAACCCTTCGGGAAACTTCTCGAAGCCCTTTTATAAGGCCGAGTTTGGCATTGTTGTTGGCATGGTGAATTTGATGTTTTCTTTGTATTTGTGAATTCCGGTTGGAGTTCCGTTCTGTTGTAGTTTCAGAGGTGCAAGATCCTCCCTATTTTGTATTTGCAGTTTCAATGCGAGTACCTCCTCACCCTATTCTTCTTGTGGTCCGAATTTGTAATGCTTTCATTTGAATACACATGTGTCATCAAGTTCTAGATGAAATATAGGTTCCCAGAGCTTTCATTTTGTACACTAAACTTATATATATATATATATATATAGTATGTTTCATCAAATTCGTAAGTGTTTCCTAAAGATTGTCATACACAGGACTTGGTAGAATCATTCACGCATAGTGATAAGGGTGACCGTACTACCCGTGGTCGGGAGTAGTGATTGTACGGAGGTTCAAGTAAGACTTCACCGTATAGGTGAAGTGTAGCCACCATACAAGCTTGTTGTCATGGTCATTGTACGAAACTGCATGGAGCAGCACATCACACCGTACGTTGAGTTATCAGCCACTGTGTAGGGTGAGAGTTGGGGGTGTTGTACGACTGGGAGAGTCGTCGAGACATTATAGTGGTATCAGAGCCTATAATTTTGCCAGCCTATCAGGTAGTTGATGTAGAACGAGAAAAAAGTATACACTAAAAGGAGATACCGTTTTGTAGATAGAATGGGGGATCCCGATGCTGAAATCACGACATTATTGAGGGAGCTAGCCAGAAGTCAAGCTGAGTTCAACAAAGCTATGGTCAAAGGGGAACAACGACAAAACTCATGGAAGAGACATTGCAAAAATTGGTAGAGGGTAGAACAAATGGGGAACACAATGGACATGGTGATAATTTCATCATGGGAAAGTCTAACACACAACACTCATATTCTCGACCGTTGATGCCAACGTTTCCCCAAAGAACAAAAGCCCCTTGCAAGGAACGAGAGCCCACTTTTTAGGAGATGCAGAGGCAGTCGAGACAAGATTGGAGTGATGCAGATCTTGAGGGGGATATATCCTTCAAGGATTATTTAGACCTACGGATGAAATATTTGGATGGCAAGAGTCGTGGCTACTACAATGATGTCATCAAATGAAAAATTGGCAAGATACACTTATCATCATTTGATGGGACTTGATCGACGTCTGTGCGAGCATGAGTACATAAAGCAAATACCTACTTCCAGCTCAACCTGATGCCCGAGGATGAAGCAATCAAGTTTGCAACGCTTCACCTGGAAGGAATCGCTCACAAATGGTGGCATCACGGTATGGTCACCCTTGATCATGATCAAGTAACTTCATATGTTGATTTCATGGAGAGACTTATAGATCGCTTTGATGGAAAAGATGCAGAGCTCAACTTCAAGGAATTGGCTCAACTGAAGTTGTCTGGATTAGTGGACAATTACATCACAAATTTTCAGAGACTATAAGTGTTGGTGACGGACATCTCGGAAAGGAGACTAGTTGTGTTGTTCATGGATGGGCTGATGGAACCTTTGAAGGGTTGGGTCAAGGGTTTCAACCCCAACACGCTCACTAAAGTGATTAAAAAGGCTCGTGACATGGCCACCTCATCTTCTTCCACCAAGAGTTACTCGCATGACAAACCACCCCTCACCCCAAAGGAGAAAGACAACAAACCCCATCTGAAGAAGTCATTATTGGATGAGGCCACAAGGTAGGAACTCAGGAGGAAGAAACTTTGTTTTAGCTACAGGGAGCTGTGGGAACCAGGGCACCGATGCTTAGGCAAGGGAAAGATCCACTACATTGAAATGGTGTCTGATGACGAAGAGGAGATTGAGGATGGTCAACAAGGTACTGAGGAGGCTAAAGAAAACATAAACTGTGCAAAGAGAATTTCCACACTGGTACAGAGGGGAGGTGCTATCGTGACACTGGCAGAAACTCCAAGGTGCAGTACATTTCGAGTACGTGGCACACGCCAAGGACATCGGGTTGTAGTCATGCTCGATAGTGGGGCCACACTCAACTTCATCAACTCATTACTCATCACCCAGAGGAGTTTACAAACAAAGGAACACAAAGGGTTTGGAGTCAAGGTGGTGGGAGGAAATCTCTTGTCATGTACCCATCTAGTCCCACAATTTAGCATCACAATGGGAAATTATATAGTAACCGATGATTTCTTTGTGGTAGATCTGGATGATACAAATGTCATATTGGGCATTAAATGGATGAAGACCCTCGACCAATACACACAAAGCTTCAAGAGGATGGAATTATCATTTGAAGTGGATGGCAAGAAGGCAGTACTAAGGGGATTGTCCAATGGTGGCGTGAGGAAAATTTTGGCCAGACAAATGGAGGCAATCTTCAAACATGATGACATCATCTGGGCGACACACTGCTTAGTCTTGAACAAACTATTATGTGGGCAACATGCATACTACTAGGATGATGAGATTCAAGCGATGATGAGATTCAAGTGTTGCTAAGAAAACACAGTTTGGTTTTCACAAACATTTCACCTTGTATTCCCTCACACCGAGGTTTTTAGAATGCCATCGAGCTGGAGGAAATATCCAAGCTTGTTATCACCACACCCTATCTCCACCCTAAGTAGTTTAAATATGAGATAAAGACGATCTGGGAACTCCTCGACAAAGGATGGATTAGGCTTAGCGCTAGTCCCTTTGCATCCTCTGTAGTTTTGGTAAAGAAGAAGGACGTGCCCCTTAGGATGTGTGTCAACTGTCGTGTATTAAACAAAAGGACTATAAAAATAGATACCACATCCCCAGGATCGATGAGTTATTGGATGAACTACATGGCACAGTTTACTTTTCCAAAATTGATCTTCGCTCTAGCTACCACCAGATTTGCATGAGGGATCAAGATGTCGAGAAGATAGATTTCTATTGCCACTACGAGTTCTTGGTCATGCTATTTGTCTTAACCAATGCTCCGACCACTTTCCAATCTTGTATGAACCATATTTTCAACAAGCAACTACACAAGTTTTTGTTGGTGTTCTTCGACGACATACTCATTTACAACAAGACGTGGGAGGAACACTTGAGACATTTGGACTACATATTAGGAATCATGGAGTCACATTCATTATTTGAAAAAATGTTCGTGTGAGTTTGGGATGACTGAAATCTTTTTCTTAGGTCACATCATCAGTACTCGACGAGTTCAGGTGCACCAGGAAAAGATTCAAGCAATCTTTGACTGGCCTCCACCCAGGACACTTTCAGAGTTGTGTGGATTCTTTAGACTGTGCAGTTATTACTGAAGATTTATGAAAGGATTTTCATAGCTTGGAGCACCATTGATAGACCCGACGAAGAAGGGAGCCTTCCATTGGGATGAGCAAGCGCAACACACCTTCGACAAGTTGAAGGAAGTTATGAGTACGTGTCCAATACTGGCACTAGCAGATTTCACTCGACCCTTCATCCTGGAGTGCGATGCGTCTGGTGAAGGCATTGGAGTCATGCTAATGCAAGATCGTTAGCCCATCATGTTTGAGAGTCGGAAACTCTCGAGAGCTGAACGACTGTACTGAATCTATGATAAGGAGATGCTCACCATTATGCACGTGTTGGCCAAGTTTCGACAGTACCTCGTCGAAGATATTTTTTTTGTATGGACATACCACAACAATCTGAGATATTTTCTGGAGCAGAAGGACTTGAATAAGCAACAACAAAAATGGGTGAGCAAAATTCAAGCATACGACTTTGACATTGAGTATGTGAAGGGGAGGAATAATGTAGTCGTCGATGCCCTATCAAGGAGGCCTGCCATATGTTCTCTATCACAGATCTTGACCGAATGGAAGGCACACTTGTTGGTCGAATACTCCAATAATTCATTTGCGTGCCAATTGATGGATGACCAAATACTGGATGACAGGTACAAGATGGTGAACGATGTCATTTACTACAAGGATCAAATCTTTTTGGTACATGAATCAAAGATGAAGGAGAAGATATTGAAGAAAGTTCATGACTCGCCTCTTGCAGGTCACCCTGGGTACCTCAAAACATATAGGAAAATTTGGGAAAGGTTTGCATGGAAGAGCCTCAAGGATGATGTACTGCAATACGTATGGGAATGTGCCACTTGCCAATAGAACAAATCTGAGCACACCTTACCCGGGGGGCTACTTCAGCCTTTACCAATACCCAATCAGAAATGGCAAAGCACCTCGATGCACTTGATTATGGACTTCCCAAAGTGCAAGGGAAGGATTGCATTTATGTCGTGGTGGATCGTCTAACCAAATATGCACATTTATTTTTCATTTCCACGGGATGTTAAGCGACTTAGTTGGCCGAGTTGTATTTTCGAGAGGTGTTCTGCTTGCACGACCTTCCATGAAACATAGTCAGTGATAAGGACAATTAGTTCCTCAACACTTTTTGGATGGAACTGTTTCGCTTGGCAAGAACAAAGTTGTCACCGAGTACTAGCTACCACCCACAAACGGATGGTCAGACGAAGATTGTGAACAAGTAGTTGGAAGGCTACCTCGGGAACTATGTTACAACTCAGTAGAAAGCATGGGTTCACTAGATTCATTTAGGAGAACACTATTATAACACCACCTATCACATGTCAATAGGTATGCCTCCATTCAAGGCACTCTATGGTTTGAGCCTTTGTCATTTGTAGATCTAGCATTAGGTGATAGTCGTGCACCAAGGGCCAAAGACTAGTTGCAGGAGAGCTTGGACATTGTAGCATCATAAAATTGTGACCTTGCAATTTTCAACCACATTTGGGTCTTCACATTGGCGAAATGAATCCCTAAGCTTGATTGGAGATCCGAGACATGCTCACACTACTCGAAGCCTGCATTTCCTTGCATCCTGCACTACCCTTTGCTAACCCTGTCCTGAATTAGAGCAGGACAGGCCACCCTTGTCCTTGCCCTATTTTGGGCCCCCTTTGCATTTATCCTGCATTGGGCTTGTCAATGGAAGCAGGGAAAGTTTCCCTATGTCGACATAAGATGAAAAATCAGTCAAATAACCCTAATTGACGAATATATAAGGAGCATTTCCCCTCCTATTTGCAGAGGTGGATAAGAGAAAATCAAGTTCATAGGCGAATGTAAGGTGAACAAACATTCAAGCATTCAAGCATATAAGCATTCAAGTTTCCATCCAAGCATTCAAGCATATAAGAATTCAAGTTTCCATCCAAGCATCCATTGAGCATCTCAAGTCTCCTTTCAAGGCTAGGTGTTGCATTCAAGTCAAGGATTCAACGATTGAAGTGGAGATCTCTTTTGACAATTCGATTCTACATATCCTTTCAAACAACTCTATCAACATTTCAATTACATCCTCTCTAGAGGTGAATTCTATTCCAATCATTTACTTTCATTACTTGCAAGTATTTCCGTCATTTGGTTAATTCCAAAAGCGGGGTTTGACCTGAAGGAAAACCTCCAATCCCAACACCATTTCCTCTCTTTTTTGTGTGTAGGTTGCAAGTGTGCAGGCTGTATTTGAAGATTTGGACTTCATTTTCAGAGGCGGAAAAACCGTTTTCGGCATACGGATTTTTCGGAGGACCGAGTACACTTTTAACATGGTTCCAACAACTTTCACCCAAATTTGCAGGGGAGCTTCATCTCGGCCTTTTACTACTAATTCCAGGCGCACAACTTCATCCTACATTTCTATCTCAAGTTATAATCATTTCTTTGTCTCTTTTACACTTAGTCTTAAACCGCATAATTCAACATATCCATTCTAAAAGAGGGGTTACTTTCACTTTCCAAATCCATTGTCAATTCATTTGGCATTCAATCTCTTGAGATTGGATCTAGTGAATTCTCCCCCTTCTTTTAAATGTAATGAATGAGAGAGGTTGAGGAGAATCATTTGTGAAACTTTCACTCCTCTTGAGGAGAGAAAAGCTTTTCTCTTGATTTCTTCATCACTCCCTTTTTCACCCATTACATTTTGGTGAACCCGACATCTTACATGCTTGACATTACAAATTCTTGCATATTTTTCATTTACAAGTTTAATTTTCTTGCAAATTTACAAAACTTAGTGGTCAAAACCGTAGTTTTCAAAAATTGAAATTGAACTTGTGTCTTCTAAAAATTGCTATCTATTGTTTTAGATCTAAAAATTGCATTGCTTGTAGAATTTGATTTCTTCATTGTCTTGTTCAATTTGCAAATTAAATTTACAGAATTAAGTGGCTAATTGTAAAAACCCTAATTTTCAAAAATCAACTTGAACTTGTGCAAAAATTGAATTCACATTTAATTCAGATTTAGAACTATTTTCAGATTTATCCTCTTGTCTAAAATTCAAAATTTCAATTTCCCACCTTTTTCCAAAATTCAAAATTTAAAAATTCAGTGGTTAGGTCTTAAAACCCTAATTTTCAAATTAGTTGGATTTTGTGCAAATTTCAATCTATTTCAGTTTTCTAAACATTATTCAATCTATTTACATTTCAAATTTCAACATAGATTCAATCTCTGAAACATTATCTCTCAAATTTCAATCTATGTCATCATTGCAACAACAAATCGCTTCTATGAGTCAATCCAAGTTTAGTGTGCCCACATTTGACGTTGCAAGCCCACTTTCTCTTGATATTGTTAGAGTTGTCCCTCCTAAACATGTTGAAGTCCCTCAATTGGAACTCTATAATGGAGAAGGTGATCCTTTAACACATGTAAAAACATTTCAAACTTTGTGTACTGACTTTTCTTATCATTGTTTACTAGAACATTGAGAAATAAGGCTTTACAATGGTATATCTCTTTGCCTTCTTATTCTATTACTTCTTTTCAACAATTAGCAAATGATTTTATTCAACAATTTCAAAACAACATAGGTCCTAAAATCACTTTGACTAATTTAATGTATTGTAAACAAGGTGTTAAAGAAAAAGTGATTGATTTTATTGGTAGATATAAGCATTTGTGTTCTCCAATTTCTTTTCCAGTGCCTGATAATATAATGATATTCAGAGAATTTTCATTTTTAATTTGCAAAAAGATATTAGAGAAAAACTTCTCCTTTCCGCAATTGTGTGCAACACTTCACAATTATCAACTTGTTGTGAGTTAGCTAGAGCAATCCATTCCTATGGCTCTAGGTGATAAGGGTGACAATGCTCAACAACCGTTTGCGAAGTTCAAACCAAGTAAAGGCTTCATCAAATTTAATGACAACATCAACAACAACGATGTGAATTCTACAATAGGTGTGCCTCCTATTTCTAAATTTTTCAAAAGAGAAATACAGTTTACTCCTTTGAATGGATCTTTACATAGCATTATGTCTCAGTTGTTACAAAGAAATGTGATCAAACTTCCTCCAATAAAACCTTTAGACCCTTCTAAGGTGGCCTCACCTTACTTTGATAATAATTCATTTTGTCAATTTCATCATCAACCTGGTCATGATATTGAGAAATGTTTTGCATTAAATAGTAATATTCAAGATTTGATTGATAATAATACTATATCTGTGGCAGGTATGAATGATAAGGGAAACAAATTAGTAGCTCCTCCTAATAAAAATCTTAACATTTTTTACTGATCCTTTACCTTCTCATACCTATAACATGATTGAGAATGAACATAATTCTTTCTCTCCTTCTGATGTGACCACTACGGTTCAAAATTTGGTGAATATGGTAGAGAGCCAAGGAAAACCTAAGGATCTATGTATCACATTTGACCCTAGTGAGACCATTAGAGAACCTGAAGGACCTCTATACATAGTTGTGAAGATTCAGGAAATACCTTGTCATGGTGTGCTTATCGATCCCTCATGCATGGTTAATGTCATCACTGAGGAGTATCTTTTCACTTTATGTTTGCATAAACCAATCTATGATGATGTTAATATGGTCGTCAAGTTTTTTGATGGATTCTCTTGTCCTACCATTGGCTCTATCACACTTCCTATTGAGGTTCACACTAAATCTATGGATGTTATCTTTGTTATCATTCCTTCCTCCAAGAAATTCCGTGTGAAGTTGGGCTACCCTTGGCTATCTTCCATGAAGGCTATTGCTTCTCCAATCCATAAGTATTTGAAATTTCCCCACAATGGATAAATCATAACTGTTAATCATAGCTTATTTCGACCAAACGAATTAAGAAGCACATGTGTTCCTATTGATTACTTTTGGCCTCAACAATTTCAATCTCTTCCACCAAGAAGCAATGCTCTCTTTCAATATTATCAAAAGTGGAAGAAAGATATGATCTTATTCTTAAGCCAACCTAGAGCTCCAACACTTGATATTCCCATTCTTCTTGAAGATGAAGTTCTTCCCTTGACGGATAGAACTAATCTTCCTCCTAAGGAAGATTCCCAACCTATTCCTATGGATGAAACTATGCCTTCTCCTAAGAAGAATAGCAATATTCCTCCTAAGGTTAGACTTGTACCTCCTCCTCATGATGGATTTGGTCTCCTTCCTACACCAAACATTTCTCCTTTATATGGTGCAGTTCCGCCTCCTTGCTCTTAAAGAGAGAAGAGACCTATCTCTCCTCTTGTCCAACCTAAAAGACCTCAACCCAAACCTCCAACTACTAGAGATGAGAATATTCCTCCTTCAATAAATATTCCTCCTCCTTCCCAGTCTTCTGCTAAGACTCGATGGAATTGTTGTGCGAGAGAACGCCGACAAAAGCATCGTGCTCGAGCTCATGAAGTTGTGCATCAAAATATTCAATCTCTCAAAACTCCAACAGTTGACAAGATTCCCTTTTCTCCTAAGCAAGATGTTGAACCTACATCTCCAAATCATAAGTTGCAAAAAACATGTGATGATTTTACTCCTATTTGTGTTTGCACTCCTCTTTCTATAAATCTTGATGAAGAAATAGGTGAAAATGTTATTCATGATGGAAATACAACTCCTAATGCTTCTTATAGTGAATATGAATATGTTGACGTGGACAAACATTTATCTGTAGAATTTTCAAAAGCAGTAATCCTAGCTCCTAGAATCGAACAAAGTGACTTAGCACATGAGCATAGTCCTTGTTTGGATCTTGTGATAGGTCCATTTGCTATGTTCGATGTCTCTCCTCTAGCAAGTTTCCCACCTTCCCGAAATGGTGATCAACAAGATCGGGAGGTGGATGTCGTGATAGACTAGCTACATTAGCATCGTAGATCCTCTTCCTCTCTCTCTTTTCTTTCTTTTTTGTGACCATTCTTCTATGTGTATCCCTTTTCTTCTATGTTCCCTAGTAATGTCTACTTGAGGACGATGCAAAGCATTGAGATCTCTTTTGGTCTCTTTCATGTTGACTGAAAAGACACCTATGTTCCCTTTCTTCCAAGGTAGTTTCCTTTCTTTGGGGAATGATGACTATTCTATGCACATCTATATATGATATACATGAGTTATTGTACAACATACTGACCCCAAGGAAAGTGAAACTACCTCGTGCTTTGTGTTTTGTGTTCATTGCCCTTGGGTTTATTCCTCAATTGGGGACTAAGTCCTTGCGATAACGTTATCTCTCTTTCTCTCTTGGGTGTATCTTACCTTAAAGCAATCACTCCCAATAAGGCGTGCGTGATTGCTTTAACGTGGGGGCATACACTCCGCTCATATTTTCCTTCTTAATACTCAAAGTTACTTAGCAAACTTGGCTTTACTTTGTAATTTTTGGTATCCTTGATTTTCATGACTCATAGTGAGGGGAACCTTGCTACCTGCAGTCATGGTGCTTCCTTTTTGATCTCCCCTTTTACTTTGTCAATCAAAGTCGTAAGATCCTTAGTCCACTGAGGTCTTGGTGTATCTTTCCTCCTTGACGTGGTGAAATTCTTTCAATATTGTTTCCTTGTACTTTACTGGTAGTATTGGCATATGCTTATACTCCCACTAAAGTGGAGGCTAAATGTAGCATCATAAAATTGTGACCTTGCAATTTTCAACCACATATGGGTCTTCGCATTGGCAAAGTGAATCCCTAAGATTGATTGGAGACCCGAGACATGATCAGACTACCCAAAGCTTGCATTTCCTTGCATCTCACACTGCCCTTTGTTGATCCCTATCCTGAATTAGGGAAAGATAGGGGAATGGAACCCCTATCCTTGCCCTATTTTGGGCCCCTTTGCATTTATCCTGCATTGGACTTGCCAATGGGAAGCGGGAAAATTTTCCCTATGTTGGCCTAAGATGAAAAATCAATCAAATAACCCTAATTGATGAATATATAAGGAACATTTCCACTCCTATTTGTAGAGGTGGATAAGCGGAAATCAAGTTCATAGGCGAAAGTAAGGTGAACAAGCATTCAAGCATTCAAGTTTCTATCCAAGCATCCATTGCGCATCTCAAGTCTCCTTTCAAGGCTAGGTGTTGCATTCAAGTAAAGAATCCAACCATTGAAGTGGAGATCTCCTTTGATAGTTCGATTCTACATATCCTTTCAAACAACTCTATCAACATTTCAATTGCATCCTCTCTAGAGGTGAATTCTATTTCAGTCATTTACTTTCATTACTTGCAAGTATTTTTCATCTTTTGGTTAATTCCAAAATCGGGGTTTGATCTGAAGGCAAACCCCCAATCCCAACAACATTTCCTCTATTTATTTGTGTGTAGGTTGCAAGTGCACAACTGTATTTGTAGATTTGGACTTCATTTTCAAAGGTGGAAAAACCCTTTTCGGTGCACGGATTTTTTGAAGGACGGAGTACACTTTCAACACATCTTGACAGATTTCTCCCAAATTTGCAGGGGAGCTTCGTCTCGGCCTTTTACTGCTAATTCTAGGTGCACAACTTTATCTGGCATTTCTATCTCAAGTTATAATAATTTCTTTGTCTCTTTTACACTTAGTCTTAAATCACATAATTCAACTTATCCATTCTAAAAGAGGGGTTACTTTCACTTTTCAAATCCATTGTCAATTCACTTGGCATTCAATCTCTTGAGATTGGATCTAATGAATTCTCCCCCCTCTTTTAAATGTAATGAGTGAGAGAGGTTGAGGAGAATCTTTTGTGAAACTTTCACTCCTTCTCTTGAGGATAGAAAAGATTTCCTCTTGATTTATTCATCACCCCTTTTTCACCCATTACAGATATCCCAAGGTCTCTCAAGGACAATATAGAGAGGACTCATAATCAACAAAAGATGTATGCCAACTAACACAGGGTAGGGCATAGTTTTGAGGTAGGAGATTTGGTCTACCTTTGGCTGCAACCATACAGATAATCTTCCCTAAAAATAAGTGGTGTCGAGAAGTTGAAGCCACACTTATATGGACCTTACAAAGTGGTTCGAAGGGTGGGTGAAGTTGCCTACGAGTTGGAACTTCTCAAGGGAAGTCGGATTCACAACATTTTTCAAGTCTCACGTATTAAAAAGGTCGTCGGTCAACATGTCACGGTTTCTGAGGAACTTCCACCCATTGATGATGAAGGAAAACTTATTTTGGAGCTCGCAAAGATCATCAACGTCAGAGAGAAAAAGCTGAGGTCACACACCATCAAGGAGTACCTTGTTTGATGGAAGGACCTTCCCATTGAAGATGCCACATGGGAGAGTGAGTAGATTTGGGAGCATCCAAGTCTGCAATTGCTTGAGGGCAAGCAATTCTTGGGCTAGGAGGACTATAATGTCCCCGATATAATTAAATAGTCAATTTAAATAATTTATTGTATGACGTCATACTTAATAATATCTTTTGGCCCCTTTTTATTAATTAGTTAGTTATAAAATTTTTGGCGTCAGCCCGTTTGTAACCCTTCGAGAAACTTCTCGGAACCCTTTTATAAGGCCAAGTTTGACATTGTTGTAGGCATGGTGAATTTGATATTTTCTTTGTATTTGTGAATTCTGGTTGGAGTTCCGTTCTGTTGCAATTTCGGAGGTGCAAGATCCTCCCTATTCTATATTTGTAGTTTCGGTAGGAGTACCTCCTCACCCTATTCTACTCGTGATTTGAATCTGTAATGCTTTCTTTTGAATACACATGTGTCATCGAGTTCTAGATGAAAGATAGGTTCCCAGAGCTTTCATTTTGGACACTAAACTAATATATATATATATATATATATATATATATATATATATATATATACGTACTACCCGTGGTCGGGAGTAGTAACCGTACGGATACACCGTACGGAGGTGCAAGTAAGACTTCACCGTATGGGTGAGACATAGTCACTATACGGGTGGAGTGTAGTCACTGTACGAGCTTATTGGCATAGTCACCGTACAAAACCATACAGAGCAACACATCACACCATATGCTGAGTTATCAACCGATGTGTAGGGTGAGAGTTGGGGGTGTCATACGACTAGGAGAGTCGTCGGGACATTACACCCACCCAAGGTGCAAATCAAAACACACAGGCATCATCAACCCAAGCCACCATGGCTTCCACCAAGAGTTTATATTCTAGCACAACATCTTGGTTTCCTAATGTTACATCACACACACATGCCAACGTCACTTCACAAATGGCTGCAAATATCTCAAATACATTGGCTCAAACTCTAACAAGCACTCCTCAAATCCCAACTCCAACATATACCTCACAACCAACGATGTCACTCTCTATAGAATTGACTTATAGCAATCATGATCTCAATCAAGGATCCGCCATCTTGTTCACTTCAATCCAACCTAATATCAATAGACACTTTGCATACTTTTCAACACCAAGTGAAATCAATAGTGCACAACTTCATAACTATTCAACATTCCAGCAACCTGCAATGTATACAAACACAAATGTTTTTATTGGAAACACCTATGCATCAAATGTGCCACTTGTAGAACACAATATGTCACTGAGAGGGGGGGGGTGAATCAGTGATTTCCAACAAATTCAGGTAGTGTGTGTGTGTGACCGGTAACAATGAGAACACTAACAATCAATCATACACAAAAGACACACCACATAACACCGGTTATATGAGGAAAACCCAATGTGGGAAAAACCTAGGTGAGAAAAGCTGCTAGAGTATACTCCTCCAATCCAACCTCACAATGACATAACAATATTGCAATGATTTAGGGTACCAACCCAAGGAGTGCCAACCCCTACTTATTTAGGGCATCAACCCAAGGAGATCCAACCCCTAACTATTTATGGGCACCAACCCAAAGGAGCACCAACCCCTACACTAAGTACCAACTCACTGATATACAATGAAATACAAACTTATTACAATCAAAGTACCTTGTTATAAACGAGTTTTATAACATCTATTCAACTTCTCGTTGTCGGTTACAAATCTTCTCTGTTTCATCGATTCTTTCACTACCGTTTATCAATTTACTCTCTCTGGTCCCTTACTGGTCAGCCACTGCCTTTCTTAACTTCCCTCGATCCTCAATCTACACTCTTTCACTATGTGATTCCTTCCTACCAGTTCAATCACTGTCGGTACCCTTGATTGTTATACACTATAACAGTTCACCGGTTTCCCTGTCTCTACCAATTAAAGCCTCTTACCGGTTCTAACTTCTAATACTTAGTCACTTTTAATCTTTTGCTATGAATCTTCAGACTGATTATCACTCTTCTTTCTCAAGCACCCTCTCTTCTCGTAACTGGTATCCTTTCTCAAGTTTTCAACTTGCATATTTATCCTCGAGCTTTCCCACCAAAATGCAATATTTAAATTTTTTTGTCTAGGGTTTGCTTCACCAACTCCATTCGTATTAGATCAGATCAGATCACCTTTCTGAGATTCACACCCTACATCAAAACAACCAGTGTTGCAATATTTTATTCCTCCAAAAACATGTTTACTGCCTTCAGCAGACTGCAACTTGTTTGTCGGCCTTGCTCTTACTGTTTTTCAGCCATGCTCTTTGTCAATCACATTAAATAATCTTCGCAGTTGCCTTCACCAACTCCGATCTGCACTTAGACACTTTGCATCCATCATGATGTCAATGAATCGGATCTTTGTCATCTAATCTGTCTTGAGGTGCAAACCCTTGCACTTGATCCGTGATTTATGCAGTCGATATTTAATGTCTAACCAACCACTAAATACCTTAAATACAATGCACTGTTCATTTGCCACTTGGAGACCATGTGGCATTTCAATCATCCAATTCAACTCAATCTATTTTGTCGATTTAGGATCAGTCACCCACCACAAACATCCTACCGGTATTCACTCCTTACCACCGGTCTTCTAGCCCTCTCAATCATGCAATAACCACTTAATCTTCATGCCTTCCCATCTTCTATTTTGTCGGTTGATCATATTGACTAGTCATCAATCCAAGGCATATGACCAAAGTGAATCATTATGCACATCTCCATCAGATGAGAGCTCTTCACTTTTGCATCTTTTATGTCTCCTTGCATATCGATAACATACCTATCGATTGACACTGCACCTAACTACATACCAGTAATGAGCATGATAACACTCTGCAGTTCTTCAACTGTCTGACATACATACTAGTCACTCTTCTCTGCATACCATACTGGTGGTCATGTTCTTCTGTTGTCCTTTGCTTGCTTAGCGGTAGATGTTGCTTCTCATATTTACTGTTTGAATATACCAGTCTTACCTTTTTTGTCTCTTTGCTTTCTTATACATTCTTATCGGTAAGCATCTATACCAGTAACCTCTCTTGCTTGCATCTTCCATGCACCTTGTATACCGGTAGCCATCCATATCAGTTGACATCAATGAAAACACAATGCCAAAAATATCCCCCTTTGGCATTGATGTCAACACACTATGCATTTCTTCTTCAACTGGTTCATTCTCCCCCTTTGACAACAATGACAAAGAGCCAAGGCATTTCTTCATCTGATTTATTCTCCCTGGTTAGACAGTGTATTCTCCCCCTTTGTGTTTTCAATCGGTCCCTTTTCCAATATAGGACAGTCTCAATCACTGACATACTGGTTCCTCTACATATACTCAATTAGGACAATCTCCCCCTTAGTCTAATCTCTCCTTTTGTTGATATATCTCCTAATGGATAACACAACTATTCCTTTCAACCGACAGTCCAATTTTTTATTTCAATTAAGTACAAATTGGGCAGTCCAATTGTTACAAGTGTGATTGTCGTTGCACCAAAAGATTGACCTCAAACCAGAACCAATGAACATTTTCAAAATGTCAAACCAACCAACCGATATAGTAACATCCTTACCGGATCTGCAGTATGAACACTTGATCTCCCCCTATGTCCAACATATGGTTCAAGAGACAAGAAATATTACAATGAACTCCCTTTGAACCATATATCTCCATACACATTTAAGTGCATGAAGCGGGTTAGAAAAATCCTAACTTGTGTCTCAAATACTCAAATTTGCTTACCCATAAAGGTGTGGTGAAGATATCAACCACTTGCTCACCCGAAGGGACATATTCCACCTTAACTTCTTTCTCTTCAACCTCACCGGATATAAATAGGATCAGTCATCTCTTCCTGAATATCCTTGAGGGTCTGCTTCATCCATAGCACTTGAGAACAACATGTAGCAACAACAATGTATTCTTCTTCAGCAATGGACAAGGAGATTGAATCTTGCTTCTGGCTATGCCAAGAAACCAACCAATTACTTAAGAATAATGCACCACCACTTGTGCTCTTCCAGTCATCAATGCCTCCTCCCCAATCAACATCTGTGCAAGCTTGCAAGGGGAATTCTCCTTGCTTAGGGTACCATAGTCCATAATTGAGTGTTCCTTGCAGGTACCTAAAGATTCTTCTAATTGCATTCATATGAGACTACTTAGGTCCTACTTGAAATCTTGCCACCATCCATACTAATTGCACTATATTTGGTCTAGAACTAGTAAGATATAACAGACTGCCAATCATGGATCTATACAATGCCTGATCCACTACCGGTGATTCATGTTCCTTGCTCAACTTGCATCTAGTCACCATGGGGGTACTTACCGATTTGTTGTCCTCCATCTGAAACTTCTTAAACACATCTTTGGCATACTTAATTTGAGAGATAAACATTCCTTTGTTATGCTGTGAAATTTGCAAACCAAGAAAATATGTCAGCTCTCCAAGCATTGACATCTCAAACTTTGACTGCATTTGATTAGCAAAGTCTTTGCACAAGGTATCCTTTTTGCCTCCAAAAATGATGTCATCCACATATACAACCACTATAATCGTGTGGTTCCCATCTGCTTTAATGTACAAATTGTTGTCTGCACTTCCCTTTCCGAAACCCTACTCCTTTAGATACTTATCTAACCTTGAGTACCATGCTCTTAGAGCCTTCTTCAAACCATATAAAGCCTTCTTCAACCAACACACAAAGGTTTCATCATCATGCAGCATAAAACCTTCTGGTCGTTCCATGTATACTTCCTCTTCTAAATTTCCATTCAGGAAAGTAGATTTTACATCCATTTGATAGACCTTGTATCCCTTGTAGGCTGAAAAGGCTAGAAACATCCTAATGGCCTCAAGTCTAGAAACCGGTGCAAATGTTTCTTCAAAATCTATTCCCTCTACTTGAGAGTATCCTTTGCATACTAGCATTGCTTTGTGCCTCACAATCTTTCCTTCTTCATTCATCTTGTTCCGGTAGACCCACTTTGTGCCAATGGTATTCTTATCAACCGGTCTAGGAACCAATTCCCAAGTCTTGTTCTTTTCAATTATTTGCAGCTCTTCTTCCATTGCATCCATCCATTTTTTACTCTTGTTGGCCTCATTGAAGGTCTTAGGTTCCATTTCAGTCATGAGGCAGAAATTGACTTGTTCATTATTCCGGGCAAGTCTTCTCCTTGTCTGCACACCATCATTCTCATTGCCTACAATCTGACTGATACTCTCTTTCCTTATCTGGCAATTGGTAAAGTCAAAAGTAAACTTGTATCCTTTATCACACATTTTAGTCACACTTAGCAAGTTGTTCTTTAAACCTTCCACATAATATGCATCATGTGCCTTCAATTTTCCATCTATGTTTAGAGTACCTTTGCCTTTTATCTTGATCGAGGAGTTATCTCCAAATCTTACTGAGCCTCCATTCCAATCTTCAAGCTTTATAAATTTCTTTTTTTCACCGATCATGTGATTCGAACATCGACTATCTACAACCCACAAGTTTCTTCTCTCTGCATGTAGAGCGATCTACACGATCAGACTTGATTCTTCTTTGTTCTTGTCCTTCTCAACCCAAACCAGTTTGGTTTCCTTCTTATCTGCTGCAATATCATGCTCTGGTTTTGTTATTGGTTTTTTATCAGGTGCTAGCTTATTTTGCTTGGTTGTTCTGAGTTTGCAATGTTTAGTAATGTGCTCAAACTCTTGACAATTATAGCATTTCACGTTGATATTAAAAGATGAACCTTTAAAACTATTGTAGGACACCAGTTGACTTTTCCTACATTCAAAACTCCTATGACCAAATCCATTACACTGATAACAAACAGCATTCATATCTCAGAGTGCATTGAATGAATTTTTACTTGCAAAACTGATATGAGGTTTATTTATCAATCTACAGTCAGCAATTCTATGTCCAAACTTATTACATCGGTAGCAATAACCATGGAAATTGGGTAAATACCAGTCTTGTTGCTTTGGATTGGCAAATCTTTGTCTCACTGGACGTCTTCTTCTCATGTTGTTGATTCTAGTGAATCCTTCACTATCGACCTTGGTCTTTCCTTTATGATTTGCATACCAGTATGATGTGTAACCCTTCTGGTTTTGAGCAAACCGGTTCACAAGCTGATTTCTTGTAGCCTCAACATAGGTCTTCTTACTGGTATCTTTGTTGACTATAAAGGTTTTCTTCTCTTTTCCTTCACTTGAGGAGGTAATTTTTGTCTCCTTACTGGATGTGTCTTTGATGTTTGAAATTTTTCCTTCTTCAAATCCTAAGCCACCGGTATCCTTTGAGTGCTTTTGATTGCTCAACATCTTGTCCAAGGCTTTAGTGTTTCCCTCATAATTGCTCCTCATCTTCAGTTCATCCTTTCTCTTTTCAAGCTCCCTTCTGAGCCTTACAATCTCTTCTTCTAACTTCTCATGCTCCTCCTTCTTCATCAACTCAGAGGATGTGACTTCACATATTATCTTGGCCTCTTCCACATGGAGTTTCAAATCTGAAATGATTTGATTGGACTCATTCAGGGATTGCTTCAAAAGATCTTGTTCTTCTGCAACAACATTCTTGACCAAATTGAGTTCTCTTCTTCTCTTACTTAACTCCTCAAGATAACTTATGAGCTCGCCTTCCAAATCCACTTCAGCTTCAACATCTTCAACAATCAGTCCATCTAGTGCCATAAAGAGATTAACTTCTCTTTCATCCTCATGAAAGTCATCTTCCGGTGCACTTTCTTCATTTGTGGCATCATCTTCAAAGGTGTATAGGCTATTCTACTTATGGTAGCTTCGTCTTCTTTCTTGCTGGTAGACCTTCTTCTCTCTATCCTTACCGGGAGATCTGTTGGAGCTCTTTTTCCCATCTCCAACGGTTTCACCATAGGGACATTTAGAAGCAAAGTATCCTATTTTGCCACAGTTAAAACATTTGAAGGGCAGTGTTCCTTTGTACTTACTGGATCCTCTTTTGAGATTCATGACAAAGTTCACCACCTTTACATCCGATTCTTCACTGGATTCTTTATGAGTGATTTCTTCCTTGCCCTTTTTGGTGGAGTTGAAAACAACTTATTTCTTGGAAGTCCCTTCACCAGTTGTCCTCATCTCATAAGCAGTTAGAGAGCCAAATAACTCATCCATTGAAAATATTTTCAGATCCTTGGCTTCCTCTATAGCAGAGACCTTAGTATCATACTTAGATGTGAGTGATCTAAGTACCTTTTTGACAATAACTTCATCATCTATTTCCTCTTCAAGTCCTCTAATGGTGTTCACAGTTTCATTTATTCTCAAAAGATAATCTACAATCTTTTCTTCATATTTCATCTTCAAGCCTTCAAGTTGACCTCTTAGTGTTTGTAGCTTGGCCTCTTTGACCTTGGCATCTCTTTCAAATAATCTCTATAGTTTATGCCAAGTTTCCTTGGTAGATGAGAAGTGCATAACCTTAACAAACTCATTATCTAACTGCCCACTAAGGATAGCATGTTTATCCTTTGCATTGTTTTCATATTCCTTCTAAGCATCTGGATCTGTGGGAGGAACATTAGGGATAGTATACCCATTCTTAACCAACACCCAAACATCAAAACCTAAGGAGGACAGATAGGTTTCCATTCTTCTTCTCCAAAAGACATAGTTAGTTCCATCAAACATGGGGGTTTTGGAGGAGGAAGACTTGTTTCTTTCCATTGTGTTCTTGTAGAACACAATATGTCACTGAGAGGGGGGGTGAATCAGTGATTTCAAACAAACTCAGGTAGTGTGTGTGTGTGACCAGTAACAATGAGAGAACTAACAATCAATCATACACAAAAGACACACCGCATAACACCAGTTATACGAGGAAAACTCAATGTGGGAAAAACCTCGGTGAGAAAAGTTGTTGGAGTCTACTACTCCAATCCAGCCTCACAATGAAATAACAATATTACAATGATTTAGGGTACTAACCCAAGGAGCACCGACCCCTACTGATTTAGGGCACCAACCCAAGGAGAACCAACCCCTAACTATCTATGGGCACCAACCCAAAGGAGAACCAACCCCTGCACTGAGCACCAACTCAATGATATACAATGAAATACAAACTTATTAAAATCAAAGCACCTTGTTACAAATGAGTTTTGTAACACCTATTCAACTTCTCTCTGCTGGTTACAACTCTTCTATGTTTCATCGATTCTTTCACTACCATTTATCAATTTACTCTCTCTGATCCCTTATCGGTCAGCCTCCACCTTTCTTAACTTCCCCTAATCCTCAATCTGCACTCTTTCACTTTGTGATGCCTTCCTACCAGTTCAATCACTGTCGATACCCTTGACCGTTATACATTGTAACAGTTCACCGGTTTCCTTGTCTCTACCAGTTAAAGCCTCTTACCGGTTCTAACTTCTAATACTCAGTCACTTTTAATCTTCTGCTATGAATCTTCAGATTGATTATCTCTCTACTTGCTCAAGCACCATCTCTTCTTGCAATTGGCATCCTTTCTCAAGTTTTCAACTTGCATATTTATCCTCAAGCTTTCCCGCCAAAATGCAATATTTAAATATTTTATGTCTAGGGTTTTCTTCACCAACTCCATTCGTATCAAATTAGATCGGATCGCCTTTTTGAGATTCACACCCTGCATCAGAACAACCAATGCTACAATATTTTATTCCTCCAAAAACACACTTACTGTCTTCAGCAAACTGCAACCATTTTGTCGATCATGCTCTTACTATTTGTCGGCCATGCTCTTTGTCAATCACATTAAATAATCTTCACAGTTGCCTTCACCAACTCCAATCTGCACTTAGACACTCTTCATCAATCATGATGTCAATGAATCAAATCTTTGTCATTTGATCTGTTTTGAGTCGCAAACCCCTGCACTTAACCCTTGATTTATGCAGTCGACATTTAATGTCTAACCAACCACTAACTACCTTACTGATAATGCACTGTTCATTTGCCACTTCGAGACCACATGGCATTTCAGTCGGCATCCTACTCAGCTCAATCCATTTTGTCGGTTTGGGATCAGTCATCGACCACAAACATCCTACCAGTATTCACTTCTTACCACCGGTCTTCTAGCCCTCTCAGTCATGCAATAACCACTTAATCTTCATGCCTGCTCATCTTTTGTTTTGCAAGTTGATCATATTGACTGGTCATCAATCCAAGGCATATGACCAAAGTGAATAATCATGTACATCTTCATTGGATGAGAGCTCTTCAATTTTAAATCTATTTCATCTCCTTGCATACTGGTAACATACCTACCGGTTGACATTGCACCTGACTACATACCGATAATGAGCGTGATAACACTTTGCAGTTCTTCAACTGTCTGACATACATACTAGTCACTCTTCTCTGCATACCATACCGGTGGTCATGTTCTTTTGTTGTCCTTTTCTTGCTTATTGGTAGATGTTGCTTCTCATGTTTACCAGTTGAATATACCAATCTTACCTTTGTTGTCTCTTTGCTTTCTTATACATTCTTATCGGTAAGAATCTATATCAGTAACCTATCCTGCTTGCATCTTGCATGCACCTTGTATATTGGTTGACATCAGTGACAACACAATGCCAACACCACTAACTAAGACAGACTTTCTCGCTTAGCAAGTTTAGAGCTTACAAAAACAAACGACTAATCTTCAAACAAGAAGAGAGAAGAAGAGTTATACTATGGAAGATCTCCAACCATATCATTTTGATTAGACATTGTACATGTCACCATTCCTCCCACACTTTGAAATACCAAAATTTGAGAAGTATAGACGAAAAGGCGACCTAAGATATCATATCAAAGAATTCTTTATAGCATACATAGAAATGGCAAATGAAGACACATATTTGATGCGTCTATTCCCAAAGTCTTGGAGATCAAACCCTGGAATGGTTTTCGCACTTACTCCCAATGATAACCTCATGGGGAAAATCAGAAAAAACAGTTCATCACAAACTTTTCACATAACATAGATAATCTTGTCACACTAATGGAATTATGTGCTACAAAAAAAAGGGAAGGGTCTCGAAAATGTCCCTATCACATTCCAAAGAAAGAGCAAGTAGATATTCACAAAGAATCTTGTCCCACAAATCAAGTACCCATTACAAATGCAGCGTCTCAGTTTATTCCACCAAGTTATAGAAAAGGGAATGAAATGTGAAAAGGATTTCATTGAGCAAGGAATTTTGAAGATTAACAAGGAGGGTAACACTAACAATGATAGATCTAAATTTTGGTCAAAAAACAAAAAGTGATAAGTGATGTAGTTGTTGATGCACGAGTGGTGAATAGAGATCAACTAGTGGTTTCTTTGCAAGGACCTGACAATCCTTTTATTCAGAATAGGAGTCAACCTCAAGATAACAATGCAGTTTCCACAAATGCATTACAATCTACTAATCCCCAACCTTGAAGGAACAACACATCGAAACGAAATTGCATGCCACTTGGGAAACCTATAGAATCAACACTCAAGAAGTTGGTCCAAAACAATTTGATAACTATACCTAAAGAAAAACCTTATGAACTAGGCCCATTCAAACCAGTCTGGTGGAATGATAATGACTTTTGTGACTATAATTGAACTAAAGGTCATAAGACATCTGATTGTTATAATCTTAAGAATCTAATCTAGGACCTTATCGATCAAGGAGACATAACTGTTGACAACACAAATGGGTCATCTAATATGGATCACATCATTCCGTTTGTTAAACATGATATAGGGAAGGCCTCCACTTCAAGCTCACAAGATAATAAGGCGAATTATATCAAAGTCTCCTTTGATTACACCATCAATACCCTTAGTTAGGCAGATGAAACAATTGAGACCATCATTTTCAACCCAAAGAATACTAGCTATGTAGTATTCACTCGTTGTTCCAAAGTCACACTTCACAAGGGGTCCCTTCAAATCATCCTTAACCAGCGTGGAATTATAACGTTATTGAGCAAATGAAGAAAACCCCCATGTGGATATCTAGTTTTGAGTTGTTGTGAATCGCCCCAACTCACAGGGCCATCTTGGACAAAGCCCTTCGTGAGTCTATTGTTTCAAGAGACATTGATGAGATAACTTTTTAGGCTATGTTTAGAAACCTAGTTGTGGCTCCCCATGTTTCTTTCATAAAACAAAATATCCCAACAAATAAACCATCCCATAATGATCCATTACATCTCAAAGTCTTTGTTCACAAAAATAAAATCAAGAGAGTATTGATAGATGGTGGAGCTGGTTTGAGCATTTGTACCTTGAACTTAGTCAAGGATTTGGGACATTCAAAACTTCACATTGGTCCTTCCAAAAAGGTAAACATTAAAGCCTGTAATGATAAGGAGTGAGCATCAAAAGGTGTGGTCACTTTACCAGTGGAAGTTGGACCTGTTACTACAGACACTACATTTCAAGTTTTGGACAGGGAATTGGGATATATCATGCTATTAGGTCATCCATATACATGTGATGCAAGCAATGTCGTCTACATTTCATTAGTGCATCAAATTCTCATGTAATAGTGTTGAAATTATAATATAAGGAGACCCTAACCCATTGCAACATTGTAATAATCTAAAGACGAGCGTTGATAATCAAGGCCCAATAAACCAAGCGGCCCCACTTGTGTCGCAACTTAAATCTTTGGCTATACTAGACATCGACACCTTCTACATCTAACGCACAACTACAAATTCACAATAAAGGATGTGGAAAATATTCCTATTCAAATGAACTTTGCATCAGCCAATTACCTCTATCTTCGAAATCCTTCGGAAGACCACCATCAAATCCTATTGATAAACGTTAAGGCAAAGAAGTGGTCTAGTATTCACCTTCCTATTCTTTCATTAGATGGGGAGAATTAGATGAGGAATCTCTAGAGGAAGATGTATGTAAATGGCTATATAAGGATGAAGAAGAGCATAATCAATCAACCCATATATCTCTCGATCAGTATGGGAAAGGCTACTAGATGTTACAAAGGCATGTATATGAAGATAACACGGGCTTAGGAACAAAACATCAAGGAGTTGTAGAACTAATATTACTATCAAAAAATACAAAAAACCAAGGTTTGGGATCCAGTGAAGTATAACAAACGCCCCCAAGTCAAAATAATGAAATAGTGATAACCAATTTTCTTTCAATCACATAGTCTCTTCCTAAACAAGTTACTAAGGAAAGAAAACAAGGGAAAACTCCTAACAAGGTCACACATATTCAAACACCCTATAGCGAGTAGAGCAATCAGAATGCAACAAGAGATCCATAATCATCACATTAGGTCGAAGTAGCATTAGTAGTCTATGTGATTCCCATAGAATTGATTGAACTAGATGGCATAATTTTGGATCTAGAGAAAGAATTACATGCAGGACATCGAAACTTTGTCATTACTCAAATAGAACCGAGATCCATCACTCACAATCGTATGAATCTGACAAAAATAACAAGGAGACCCATATCATTACCTATTGAGGAACTAGATGAAGAAGAAGTATCAGATGCAAAGACATACATAGAAGAGGAACCATCATCCCTTAACCAAGGTAATAGAAACTGCGTGACTATGATGCCTGATCATCAAACTTCACAAGAGAAGGAAATTCCCTACGAGGACAAAGACATTGACCCAAATTCATGGACAGATAACAATGACACTTGCATATGTACTATAATGACAGTCTTTTGTGTTTCTGAATCTTATAGATTGGGGGCAATAGGAAATACCACATCTAGATTGGTTCAAAAATGAAGAAGAGATTGCAAAATTTCTTAGTGCATGCGAAGAATTACCCTATGGTGATCATAAGGCAAGATTTGCAATTGATCTAGATCAAACAACATACTTTGGCAAGGCGAGTTCATCCTCTAATCAGATAACCCCCAAGCAGATCAAATGTAAGTGCAAAGACAAACTAGATGACTAGCCAATTGACCAAGAAAGATCATCACTAATGGTCAATAAATCAAAGAAAGTCAATCTTGGTGATGGTGAAGTCATATGCAAAATTCACTTGGCAGAAAACCAGAAGAGAAAAAGAAATTCATTCAGTTTTTCAAGGACAAACAGATAAATTTTGCCTGGTCATATGTTAACATGCCAAGATTAGACCTCGAGCTCGTTCTACATCATTTTCCATTGCTTCTAGGAGTAAAACCCTACAACAAAAGCTTAGAAAAATGCATCTCCAAATAGCTTTGTTAGTCAAAGTTGAATTCTAGAAACTATTGGATGTGGGTTTCATTAGACCCATAGACTATGCTGAATGGATTTGTAATCTAGTGCTAGTAACAAAACCCACAGGAGGAATGAGGATTTTTATAGATTTTAGGGATTTGAATAAGGCTTGGTCGAAAGATGATTTCCCTCTCCCAAATATCGATATGATAGTAGATCTTACAGTAGGACATGAGATACCGTCCTTAATGGATAGTTTCTTTGGGTATAATCAAATCAAAGTCACACCTAAAGATCAACATAAGACTATGTTTACCTATCCATGGGGAACATACTTTTGGAATGTAATGTCGTTTGGGTTAAAGAATGTGGGTACCACGTATCAAAGAGAAATGACAACATTATTTCATGACATGATCCATCATATCATGGAGGATTATTTGGATGATTTGTTAGATAAGTCAAAAACTAGGGAAACCCATCTTGATACCCTCGCTAAGATCTTTGACAGGCTTGAATAATATAAGGTCTGCTTGAACCCTAAAAGGTGTGTTCCAAGTAACAGCTAGTAAGCTCTTCAGATTCATAGTCTCAAACAAGGGTATTGAAGTAGATTTGGCTAAAGTAAAAGCAATTCTGGAAATGGCCCCTCCATCCAATTTGAAGTAGTTACGAAATCTACAAGGGGAGCTATAGTCAATTAGGAGATTTATAATGCAGTTAGCAGAAAAATGCCAACCATTTCAACACCTTCTCAGAAAAGGAGTTGCCTTTAATGGACAAAACAATGTCAAGAATCTCTCCAAGCCCTAAAAATTATCTGCTATCACCACTAGTCTTGATAACTTTGAAATTTGAAAGAGAAATATTTGCTCTGGCCTTACCTCATTTTTAAGTCTCTCATCTCTTAATAATAAATAATCGATCTGGAAAATAGGAACCCATATAGATGTTACTGCTCTGAGAATTGCACCTGTAATCTGTCCAGGATCATCAACATTCTTCCCTGTCATTGCATGGATATCATCCTCACCCTTGCCATTACAATTACCATGAGAAATGTTACTTTAAGAGTGCCTACTAGATGCACTTAGTCCACCACAAAATTTATTTATCATCCTCTCAGTAAGCTTCATCATGCTTCTACGGCCACTGGGCATTGTAATAACTGTCATTAGCAAGTGAAGAGGGGAAAAAAGCACATGTAAGACCTCCATCACAGAAAATACACAACATAAAAAAAAAAATATGCGGGGCAACTTTTTCTAACACTTGTAAGGTGTGTTTGTTGCTGCGAGGATTACAATCCTTTCACACTAGCACTGCAGAGTTGTGCTCCAAAGAACAACCCACTATTTACCACTAGCACTGCAAAGTTGTGCACCCCAATATTATCATGTTCTGCATGTTCCACTCATGTAACCTGATTGTACGTAAGATTGATTTAAATCCATCTTAGCGGATATTAAATCTCAAAAAAAAATTGTCCATGCTCATTAACAATTGTAAGATATACTAGAGAAGCTTTATTTTGATCGGCCAAAAAAAATTGTGTATCCATGATATATTTGGTAGTTTTTCATGAATTATTGGGAGAATATGCATTTGACCAAGAAACTGAAAAACGACAATTTTTTAAACCATTTAATCATCCTGCAAGCCCAGTTGTGATTAATCACAATAAATCCATGTTTTTATTTCTTTATGGGCTAACTTTGAGCAGAATTAAAGAAGACCTTACTGAGATGCGGGAAACAGGCTGGGACTGAGATCCTAACTAGATTAGCACAAATGAACAGACTTGTTATCTGAATGGGTCAGAAGTTATTGTTCTTTTTGTTCATAGGCTTGTAATTGTATCAAAATTAATTGATGATGAGTCATGTCATTGACTCCACAACTCTTCCTACGATCTCCTGTCTCTGTTTCTAAATGGCTTCATAAATAAAAATGTGTACATTTAAAGTGGATCTCTCTTTTCTTGTCAATTAAAATGCTAAATAGGTATAATGCAAGAAAAGAGACAATATTGTTTAGACTAGCTCATATGACGAATTGTGTGCTAAACTCTATGGCTCTTATGTGCAGACAAATTCATAGAGGCATGATTTGCTTCTATGCGCCAATTCCAGACCAATCCATTCTCCTAGTTTTGGCATGCAGGACAACCATACTTTTAGAACATTTGTTAGTTATGGTGTATGATATTGATATGGAACGATATATTAAAAACATTCAATGCTGTAATTTGTAAATATGTAGTGTGTGAGGCAATACAATTTAACAGTGTGAATAATCTATATTATACAACAGATATGGACTCGGGATTAGAACTCTAAAACTGATATCTAATGTAGCAATATCAACTCAAATTAAATAAGGCAGTAGAAATAATATTAAGAAGACGGATGAAAGATAAGCCATATAAAGAAGTTTGCACCTAAGAGACAACAAAAATAATACATAGTGACCAAATGAGAAGGCTGAGTTAAACCTGTAAGGACAAAACAAATGCGAGAAGTAGACACCACCATACGTAGCCAAATGAGTAAATATGACTATCTCTTACAATCAATGACATGATGACAAGGACCAGAATATCCTAGATAGTTTGTTCATAAAAGTTCTTTTCCCTATAACAAACAAATCACAAAAGACAATGTTGATAGGTAAGTGTTACCAAAATGATTTCCAAGATTCATATTGAAGGCATAACAAGAGCATCATAATTCTCAGACTCAATGTTGCCACAACAAATTATCATCAACATAGATAGTTGGGGCATGAAGGCATTTTCGTCATTATTATAATCAATTATCATCTTTAATGTGACAAACTCTGCCTCCTTTGAGTGTAGCATTGCACTTGGTACTTACACGAGATTCTGTAGAAAGGGGACATGTGTACCACACAAAACTAGGCACTGTAATGTTGTGATTCACTACAGATTTATTTGTCTTACATAGCTAAAGGACCATAGACTCTACAGTTAAATGATATAATTTATACTTATTATTCCAGTGCTTGATTGAAGAGAATCAGAAGACCAAGTTGCTGACTAAAACAATGCAGGACAACTAGGGCATAATGCTAAGCAGATACAATCATACCTCCCACTCATTTGGTCCTACTCTATCATAAAGTATTCCACATCCTTGAATTTATGATCGTCAGGGTTTGCAACTTTTTCTTTGAAACAGAACAAGGGACTCAACACCATCCAAGTTTCCAGTTACTTTGATTTGCATAAACGACTTTTTGATTTAAACCCAAAACATGTAATATAGAGCACACCCAAATAAAATAGTCAAGGGCCACTGAGAAAAGACACTGCAGATTGTACTAAAGAAAACAGATACAGGAGCACCAAGTGTCAACAACCTGGAGAATTTTTTTAATTATTAACATATATAGTTAGGGCATGAAGGCACTGTTGTCATAGTTCTGATCAATTGTCATTTTTAATGTGACAAACTTTGCCTCCTTTGAGTGTAGCATTGCACTTGGTACTTATACGAGATTCTGTAGATAGGGGACATATCTACCACATAGAACTGGGCACTATAATGTTGAGATTCACTACATAATTATTTGTCTTACATAGCTAAAGGACCATGGACTCTACAGTTGAAATGATATAACTGCAAAGGGCAATCTTATCATTCCAGTGCTTAAATGAAGAGAATCAGAAGACCAAGTTGCTGACTAAAACAATGCAGGACAAATAGGGCATAATGCTAAGCAGATACAATCAGACATCCCACTCATTTGATCCTGTTGTATCATAAAGTATTCTTCTTCAGCCTTGAATTCATGATCTTCAGGGTTTGCAACTTTTCCTTTGAAACAGAACAAGGGACTCAGCATCATCTGAGTTTCCAGTTACTTTGATTTGCATAATGACTTTTTGATTTAAACCCAAAAAATGTAATATAGAGCACACCCGAAGAAAATAGTCGAGGGCCACTGACATAAAACAACTGCAGATTGTACTAAAGAAAACAGATACAGGAGAATAAGTGTCAACACCCTGCAGAAAAAAATTGATTATACCCATTAATGTATCATCCGAGGCCATTCAAATAGGGTTCTAAAAAGAACTTGTGCATTACCAGTAAATTTTGGCTGAACAGTTATATTATGCAAAATAACCCCTTTACAACGCCACAAATTCAGCAGAAGTTCGAATTCCTCACTGCTCGTTATCATGGAGAAATCTTCAATAATTTTGATTTTCTGCCCTTTCGAATGTGAACTCCACTGCTTACATTTACGGGATATTACATGTAAGGGATGTGGTTTTTGCAGCAATAGTTTACCGTTGGCGCGGGCATTTGAAAAAAACACTTATCATAGTTTGTTGGGGATCAGCTGAATGCCTGGGCCTAAACTTGATGGAGCTGTAAGATGTAATTCAAAATTTTAGGAAAATTGTATTTCATTTTAGTTTTAATATTTGAAGGGTAATTTTAAACAATATTGCAAAAAAATTATTTCAGATGTTAGGACGATAAATAGATTTTAATATTATCAAAAAATAATTTTAGATGTTAGGTCAATTAATGGATTTTCTTTAGCTTACTTAATAGTAGTAGTTGCATGTTTTTTTCCATGTGTAAGGTATGTTGAAGAAGTGTGGAAGCTCAATTAGGAAAAAAATTGATATTTTTATGCAATTAATGAGGTTCATTATCAAAACAGTCATGCTTTATTTGTAATAGGAAGAAATAGAGAGAGAAAGCTGGTCGGACCAGAGCCCCATTAAAATCATCCCTTCTTGTTTCTTTTTCTATATTTGCCTTTGTCATTCATCATTTCCTTTTCTATATGTGCCAATGCCATTCCTCGTTTTGATCGTGTAACTTGTTGGTTTGTTGCTATGGCTTGAGAAAACGAATGGGAGAAGGAGATGATAAGTGGAGGCTTAAGATAATAAAGTCCCAATAATATTATTATATATATGAAGATTTATAAATTTGAAATAAGTATGATGTCCACAACGTTTAATACATATATAAATTGTAAAATTTAATTTGAAATTATTTATTTATTATATTAATTTCGTTTATTTACGTTTGTAAATAATTATAAGAATGAAATAGAATTAATTTTTAAAAAATATTGATAAGATTTTTTATATAATCTCATGTTTATGGGGCCAAACAGGGTAATCTGTCTAAGGGCTTCAGGAAGGATATAAAATGGATATCTCCAACATGGGCTAGGTTAAGATTATTTTTGATAGTGCAATTAGAGGTTATTCGAGATTGGCGAGACTTGGATGTGTGATCAGAGACCATGTTGGTAACATAGTGAGCATAATGGGCAAGAAGTTAGGCATAGCCATGAACAATGAAGCAAAATTTCAATCAGAATTAATAGGAGTAAAGGTCAATAGAAGACTAGGCTATCAAAAGATCCATTTAGAAGGCGATTTGCAAATTGTCATTAACGCAATCCAAGTGGGAAGAACTCTAAATTGGAAATTGGAAATTAGACAAATGGCTTAGTTAAATCTTGGAGGTCCTCACTTCATTTGAAAACTATGTTTTCACACACATATACCATGAAGGCAATATTGTGGTTGATGAGGTGGCAAAGTTGTCAATTGATATGATAATGGTGGAGGTGGAGGTCACTTCAATAAATGAGTGGTACATTGATTATAGTATGGCTAGGTAATAGGGGGTATAGAGTGAATTTTGACCCTGTTTTGATGTTTTCGATAATGATATTGGATTATGATGAATCGAAATGCACTGTAGAGAAACTTGTGCATAAGTTAGTTTGGTCAAAATGTTTGGGTGGGTTGAGAGGCTATCTAGAAAGAGTGGTCTCCGAGTGTGACTTGATTGAGAATGGAATGAGGAGAGTGAAGATAGGAGACAAGGATGATAACCCTCTACAAGTTCTAATTGTGTGGGGTGTAGGCATGAGAGTGGCAGAAAAGGAGTCAGGAGTAGGTTGGGATAAACTTCCCCAAAGGTTGTGTTGAAGGAGTGGAGGCAGGTGTTCGCCAATGGGACTCTACACTAGTAAAGGAGGATGAGGACATGAACCCAGAGGAAGAAAAAAACAAGGAAGAGGATGGGTGAGCAAAGAGACCGCTCTGGGCTGTGATGGTGCCTACCCATGGTGCTAGATTTTGTTTTTGGTCTGTCACTAGTCTCTGGTTTTGTCTAACCAAGTAATGTAGGGTTTATACATTTTATATTATGAAAATGAAGTACATAGCAACATTGGCCCAATTTTGTAGTATGGCCACCCTATAGTTTGTTATGTAATTCGTCTCTACTGTGAAAGCATAATAGGGGTAGTCTGGTATGTGTGAATTACAAAAAATGTTTGAAATCTATGCCTAAAAAAGGATTTTGGATGTACTTGGACTTTTTGATATATAATATATAGGTGTAGCCCTAACAGCGTTACATTTACCATAAAAAATGATTTATTTATATAATTAGAAAAGTGAATATTGTTGTATTTAAAATTCAAATTGAAGTAATTTATTAATTATATTAGTTGGGTTTATTTATGTTTCCAAAGGTGAGAATTAATTTGAAAAATATTTATAGGATTTATTTTATACAATTTTAAGAGTAAAAATTATTATATTTTAATAATGATTTTTCTTTAATTTTTAATGTTTAATTATAAGTGAAAAGTTATTTTATTTTATTTATTTTAAAATTATTTTTTATATCTTTATATAAGAGATTTTGTTTACTTAAGAAATTTCTTTTTAACTTTAAGAATTTATTTATTTTATGCACATTATGTATTATACTACATTTATTTCATTTATTAATAATTAATTTATTTAATTTTGTATAGATGTCACAAATTAATATTATAATAATTATCATTTAGTTATTAATCAATATGATGTAAATTTTAACTTTTAATTTTTATACATTTAATTTAATCACTTGAATTATTAATCTCTCAAATATGCACCTAGTTTTGTATTATCTCTTATTTAATGTGCACCTTTACTTTCTTCTATATTGTTTTTCCTCTCAAATTATTCTCAAATGTGTTGTGCAAAATCCTTATGGGCACTAAAACTAGCATTTTAATCGTTCTAAGTGATGAAGTACCAATTTGAATTGTTATAAATCTACTCAACTACTCTTCCCTATGTAGTATATCCATAGAGTATATATTCTTATTGTTGAAGGTGAACAATTTTTTAAGAAATGAACAAACAAAAAATTAGACTTTAAAATTTTATGGGTACTCAAAACGAATACAATTTTTATTGTTTTTTATTAGTAAAACAACATTAACCAAGGCAATAAACCTTAACATAGTCATAGACTATCAACAACACATTATCAGTATCAAAACCTCACAAAAACAAAGTTTGAAATGAGAGTTTAAACAAATAAAAAAGTAGCAAGGGCATACCCCAAGTGTCCAAAACAACCAACAATAACTCAAGGCCTAAGACCTAAGGGGCCCTTTTACGGACCCCAGTAGTACTTAGAGAGGAGCCTGTAAAGTTCCTAGTTCACTTGTTTGTTAGCTTCATCTTTAGCAATCCTGTCGCGAAGGAGTCAGAGAGTCAACACAGAGTTGTGCATGACTTGCATGCAAAATTTGTTGATGCTAACGATTTGATTGTCCCTGGTATCCAACCTATTGTTGATCTCATGCAATTTTTATTATTGGCCAGGATACCCTTATACCTATTTTGTTTACTAGTGTAAAAGGTTTGATTCTATTTTAAATTACCTTGATTAATTTTAGGGAACTTTCTTTTAAAATTAAGGAGGTTATCCATGTTGTCCCTAGCTTTACTAGTTAAATTGTACAATCAACTATATATGTAAGTACTTATAAATTCAAAAAATTAAGCATTTCCTCCTCTTGTTGATCTAGTTTTTTTATTCAATATGATATTGTAGTAGAATTCAATAATTGGGGACTTTATTCGTCTCTTGAAAGGTTTTACATATGTCAAATCTTGGCTTTACAAGAATCACATAGTTGCAAATGAGATGTTTTTATAACAAGAGGATTGGTTGTATTCCAAGTGTACAAGTTAAAGTAGTTTATGAAGCTCACTTTTATAGAGAAACAAGTATAATCCTACTCTATCCAACCTACAAAGAAAATACAAAAAACTAAAGGGAAAAGAGGAAAGGAAGAGAGAAGAAAAAAGGGAACAAGAGAGGTGAAAAGTTTTTTTGTCTACAAGATTAAACATTACCAAATTTAAAATTTATCTATAAAAATAAGATTAGCAACTTATTCCATTGTCAAATTTACCATAACATATCACATAACTATGGTATTTAAAATGGAGAATACAAACGATGGCAACAAAGATGACACGTACAGGGCAGGCTACATGGTTGAACGTAGCAAATGAAGCACGGGTAGGGGTGTAACAGGTTCGAAGGAAGGGAAAGGGGAAAAAGATGATGGAGATCCTATTAGGGAATGGTATTGTACTTTTGAAGAGGAGGGTTCTATTTTGAGGTTCTTCTCAAATTTAGATGAGAAAGATGTTTCTCTCCTTGATTTGTGGAGGGAGGTGCAGAGAAATGTTGCTCAAGCGTGTGGGAAGGGCATTGGGAATGGTAATTTCCTTGCTACTAGTTTGAGCTCAGTGGTGCACAAGTTGTTGGACAAGACAGTTGCTTCTAGGTCTAAATATGGTGACCTAGGACTGGCTCTTAAGAGGATTTTTCCTTTGCACTCCCCTAGATTTCATGTGATAGTGGTAGATATTTCTGGTTCTTCCCTTGTTGCCAACATCATGTCTTTTTCCTCTTGTGATGTGGATACATTAGCGTTAGATGTGTGGAGTAATTTTGAGGGTATTACCCTCCTATTGTCAATAGTAGGCTTGTTGATCCTTGCTTACTAGCTAGCCCTACCAATGATGTGGCCTTTGTGCCTAATGTGGGTTCTTGGCCAAGGATTGTTACTAAGGTTAGTGTGCATACGGTTGCTACGAGAAATGGATCAAATGCTCATTTGCATCCCAATGTTGGTTGTTCTTATTTGCCTAGTTTGGAGGCTTCATCAATTGTTGTTGCTATCGATCAGGATCCAAGGGTTCCTTTGGATGTTAGTGATCCTACTTCTAATGTATTTGTTAGTATGGAGTCTGACTTGAGGGCTCCTGGTGTGGAGAGACTTACTAAACTTGGAACTACTTCTCCTACCTTAATTTTGATGGAGGCTAAGTTTATTTGTCCTTGATTCTCTCTTGGTTAAGATGACTGTGTAGTTTCAAAACTCATTGGTTGGGAGATTTTGCAATAATCGGCTCAACATTAATGTTGTTTGAAGATGGATTTTCTGATTTTAGAACTTAAGGGTTAGATAGAGGTTTTCTCTATGTTAAAGTTTTTTTTCTTGTTTTCCTTTCCCTCTCCTAAAGATTGTTGTAGAGGCCTTTTAGAGGATCCTTGGTTCATGGGGCCAAATGGCCTTTGTCTAAAAAATTGGTCTCCAGGGTTTAACCCTTTCAGTGATGACTCCTTCAAGTTCCCTATCTGGTTTTGTTTGTTGAGTCTTCTTTTGGAGTTTTGGAATGAAGAGGTTTTCATGCTCATTGTCAATACCTTTGGGCAAGGTTCACTAAACTAAAGAAACATTTATCATATGCTCATTTTAGTGTGCTTATGTAAAATTACAAAGTGCTCCCTTCTCAGGTCACTTTATCTTCCAAACTTGGAGTTTGGGTACAATGGATTGATTTTCAAGACTTTCATTATTTTTCAATGATGTTATGAAATGGGTCATGCCACTGCCAACTACTTGAATGTCAAGAAACACCACCTCATTTAGAGAAAAAATAAGGTTATGTCTACTATTGCTGAGGAATGTTCCACTTCCTTTGAAGTCATGTAAAAGGATGAAAATAGGGGAAAAGATTCTATAGAAGGTATTATTATGGATCTCTCTTTAATCTTCCTTGGATTTTTTAAAGATTCTACCAATGATCATCTCTCTTGTTACAAAAAAAGAAATATGGAATTATTGGATCCTTGTTCCAGGATGAATAAAAAATCGTTGGATCAATGTGGACTCAAACCACTTTGACTTTGGGTTTGTTGATTGTAAGATTTTGAAGTTTTGTTTGTTTGTTGTTGTGACTCTTGTGTTCCATGTTGTCTTGTTGTGATTAATGCTTATCTTCTTGAACTTTTGTACAAGGGTTAGGCCCTTTCAAAATCCCTTCTTTTATTTATCAAAAAACATATGGCATAACTGGTTTGAGAATTTGTGGAAAGTTTCATATATTTCATGATCATAATTATAATATAGACGATAAATGGAATTATCGCCATATTACATTTGTAGGTACAATAGCCCATGGAATTTGCAACTATATTAATTAATGTCCAATGTAATATGTTCACAAAGAATAATAATATATAATATAATTTTTTATGCTAATAAATTTTAGGAGTCTTTGATTGAGCTACAAGTTATATCCCAACATTTACATATGTAGGGGAAGAAGTTGTCTTCCATTTCTTATTGATATTTTTTGGATTTATCCCATCTTTTTTTATTTTATGTGCATTCTTCATTACATACACATATAGTCCCTTGATTTTCGCAAATTTCTCCTTAATAGTATACATGCTAACCATATTAACTACATTTTATTCTATCCACCTAGTACATAGATTCAATTTATTCCAATGGATAGGACCACATATACAACCTAGTATGTTCAACTAATTCATAACCTCAATTGTAGTCATAACAAATTATATCATCTATTTTGAATTAGCACTAGGAAAGCCATATCAATTAACCCATCCAAGACATAATCATTCATTAGAGATGCTCTAATCCTTGACCAATCAATTAGTGATCCTAGATATACATTAAGGTTATTCAAACAGGATGAATTAATTCCATGTCTAATGAGTAATTTGTTTGTTTGGATGCCATTGATGTCATGTGAAATAATTTTTCCTTAGTCCATCTTTATTTTTTGACCCACAAATATATATTCATTTGCATTAGAATCAAACTCCATATGAGAAAAGGTCAATTGGTCAATTTAAATATTTTCATTTGAACTGAATGTAAGTCAATTAAGAACATTTTCATCAATTTGAACATCTCTATAAAAAATTATTTTTTCTTTTTTAATATTTAAGTGATTTGTATATTTTCCTTTTATTGACTACAAAATTATAACTTATTCTGCATCAACCCATTTTTTAAACAATAATAATAAGTAAATCTTTTATTTGATGTGGAAAAACGTTAATTTTTTGTTTTACTTCCCATGGAACTAGGATGTGTCCTTTTTATTTATATTGATCTCTAGTTGCATGTGTGACTTCAAATATTGGTTCAAGACATTCTATCAATATTTTCTCAACTTGTGTTAAGTCTTCATGTTCTGATGGTTATGGACTAGGATCCATGTTATTTAATATTGAAAATTAGTGTCAATTCGTCTCTTATTGACATCTATAAAAAATTGGGCCTTCAAGCTTCACAGTAACTTTCTTGATAAATATAACACATTCTCGATGAAACATATTTATGTAGATAATATTATTTATGAAATCATTTTTATTGTAATTGAATGTACCTTCATTATTTTCACTTTTTGTTCCTTAAAATTGGCCTTAAAATGAAATTGATTATTTCTTTGAACTAATTCATAGTTATGTTCTTTTAGTTGTCATTTTGTCATAGTGATTGATCTAAATGCAACTCCTTGCAATCTTCTTCTTGATATAAATTTATCCTATTGAGATGTTCATAGAGAATGTGTAATTGTCCCATATGCATGATGACCCATTTTTGCATTGATCTCTTCAACTATCTCATATGCCCTACATTTTACTAACAGTTCTCTCAATTTAATTTCAATTATTTGCTACTTCGTGTTTTTGTGCATTTGTCATTTGTTCAAAATGTGCCATATATTTAAAGTGTATTCTCTATGATACTCTCTTTGTTTTTATTTATTTTCAAAATTTAACCTTGGATGAGACATACCTATGCAATTTTGAATCAAATATATCAATAACTTACAATATACATTTTAGCAATACATCATGAAAAATCAAATGTATAAAAAAATAAAAATTATTAAATTTTACATAGCATTGATTAATAATTAAATCTTAATTAATAGAATATTTATTTACAACATCTAAGCAAAATAAAATAAAATAAAATATAAATTCTATATATAAGACCAAAAAAAATTATTTAGATAGGCATATTTAAGATTTATTTTTTCTAAATTATCAATCATAAAGTTGTCCAATTCATTACATTAATGTTAAACTATTTATATTTATTAAAATTATAAATTTCATAACCACTGCTTAAAATATTTTATAATTTAAAATTAATTATTAATAAAATTATAAAATATATTAATAACTAAAATATATATAATATAATGCATAGCATGGTCCAAGGGGTTGAGCTTAATTGGTTAAAACATTGGGCTCTCATTGTGGAGACCCAAGTTCAACTCCCAATAGGGACATCTAAAAGTGGACATCTATGACCTATTACCTATCAAAAAAAAGACTTTTTACGTAGATAAAATCTCTTATATAAATAATTTTTAAATAAATAAAATGAAATAACTTTTCAGTTATAATTAAACATAAAATTAAACAAAAAAATCATATTAAAATACAATAATTTCAATCTTATAATTATATAAAATAAATCTTATCAATATTTTTCAAATTATTTAACATTCTTTTTTTTTTAATAGGTTATGGGTCGAAGCCAAAGTGTACATAACCCTATCCACTTGTGGGAGTTGAACTTTGTGACCTCTCTTTCAAGAGCACAAGTTCTCCACCATTAGACCAACTCAGGTTGTACAAATTATTTAACATTCCTATAATTATTTAGAAAAACAAATAAACCCAACTATTATAATTATATAAAATAAATCTTATCAATATATTTCAAATTATTTAACATTCTTATAATTATTTAGAAAAACAAATAAACCCAACTAATATAATTAATAAATTATTTCAAAATAACTTTTAAATACAATAATTTTCACTCTTCTAATTATATAAAATAAATCTTATCAATATTTTTAAAATTTAGTCTATTTTACCCTTGTAATTATTTAAAAACATAAATAAACCCAACTAATATATTAAATAATTGGGGTTAACCCTGCAGTGCAACTGTAGTTGCACGCCCATTGTTGATATCGGGTTGTTTGACTCCCACTTTGGGTTGGTTTGGACGATGCACATGGTGGACAAATTGCCACGCAAGCAGACAACCAAGTATAACAGTTGATAGAGGACGGAGATTTTGCAAAAAGTAGAAGCAAGCAGTCAAAATGATGTGTTAATGCCTCAAATCTTCAGGCTGACGTGGCATACCGAGGGAGTAGTTTGAAGGAGGAGATACCCAACGTGACGTAGAGATACGGAGATGCCTAGCACAATGGATAGATAAGATGTGGAGTAATAAGGAGATCACAAAGGAGTGATAAGGAGGTGCAAATGCATGGAGATATAAGGTTAAAGAAGTATAGAGAGGCTAGTAGGGAGAGATAAGGGTGATAAGGAGAGTAGGAGTAGAGTAAGCATTAGGATGGCAGAGAAGAAGGAGGGTGAGATAAGGAGATGTCTAATGTGATAGAGAGAAGGAGATTTCTGGCGCGATGGAGAGAAAAGGAGATTCCTAGCGCAATGGAGAGAAAAGGAGATTCCTAGCATGACGAAGAAATAAGGAGTTGTGGAGTAATAAGGAGATTGTAAAGGAGGGATAAAGTGTAGGGGTAGAGTAAGTGTTAGGATGGAAAAGGAGAAATAATGGTGGAAATGCCAAACATTTATGAGGATGATGTCCCTAAAAAATGTGGCCTCACTGGTTCATAACTCTAGTAAAAAGTGTTCACCGATAAAAAAAATAATATATAAAATAAAATTATTTCAAAATAAATTTTATAATTTATATATTTCATACATTTTATTAAATCATTTCATTATGTTAACGTTGAACTATTTTATATTTATTAAAATTATAATTTTCAAGATTTTTTTTTATAAGTTAATGTTGCACTTTTGGGGTCACACCCATACTAATAGAGTAAAGTTTTACATTTTAGCCCCTATCTAGGCAGATAACAACAACTATAGACCCAACCATAAATTGAGTCATTGTCAATATTGGCTCTTGCAAACTACATCAACTAACTCACCACCATGGATACCAACCCATATAAGATAGCCCACCTCTATGCTAATAGAATAGAGCAATACTATAGATACATTTCATCAACCCCAATACTAATAGACTAAAGCTATAGTCAAAGTTGTCACAACCAAAAAGGAAAGAAACATTAACCATCCTCACCCAACCTCGTCACGACAAGCCTTAAACTACACACAGTAAGCAACATATTAAGTCTAGAGAATGTTAGTCAACTTTAAGTGTTTAACACTTTTAAGTCTGGAAGTGTCTTCTTAGTGTGACCACACACCTTAAGCAACATATTAAGCCTAAAAAATGTCAATCAACTCTAAATGCTTAACACTTTTAAACCTAGAAGTGTAATCTTAGTGTGTGTGATTTAAGCCATTTCCCTCGTCACCAGTAACCTCATCATTATTGTCGACATCCTCCACCAAGAAAAAGGCTCATTGGTTATCCCCAGCCACCGCTCCTTCAATGCAACCCTTTAGGAAATCGATGCCATTCCTGGCTAGATTTCACTGCTCTAACATATGTTCATATGCTCCAAACAATGAAGACTTATAGCAGGTCATCATCCTTCTCCCCAAGTTTAGGTGTCATGCGCCCATTAGGAATTAATCCTTGGCCTAGGATGGCATGTTGGATGTAACCCTTCAGCCTATTGTACCACCACTTTCACACAAGCTTTTCCACGAGCACCACCACCATTATCTCCATCTCACCCTCATCTAAGAGCATTGCAACAAACACGGAGGCTACTTCAAAACTGGCCCAATAACATCCATTTCGTCCCAAATACTCATCGCCCAACACCATGTGAAAGGTATGCAAAACCACCCCACACACTATTTAAAGAACTCCATCAACCTTATTTCTAAAATATCATCAAAGAAGACCATCTGCCTTTTCTTCACCAACAAACAAATGGAGGTGTCCATGCTTGCCAAAAAACATGTTACAATGCGGCGAGAGCCACTTGCAAACTAGTTGAAAAGCCACCTCACTTGAATGAAATAAGTGCACTTGTACATGACCAACTCCACCTTATTTTGTAATAATGAGAATTCATCCTCCCCAAATGCTTAGGGCATGAGACAAGTGTTAAGGACAAGTGATATGGCACTCCACAAAACTTAAAAAATCATAGCCGTTCTTTTCAAAATCAATGGTGTATGATGGTCAATAACTTGCATGTTATTGACTCTGTATTCCGGATTTGGAGCCAGAATAGTTGCAGCTCTCCACAATGTGCCATTTTGTCATCAAAGTGACGATCAACACATTCAACGTCATGTACTATCATTTTGGTGACTTTGTTTTGTGAGATCATTCCCCTCATAATACACATGTGAGATTGTGAATTTCTTAAAATTCATAATCACCTCTAGAATGGGGCAATGTAGCTTTTTTGAGACTTCCAATTAGGTGTCTATACTATGGGGATGTCATTTACCACAATTTTGGAGTCACCTTTCAAATGGATATTGTCACATTGTAATAACCTACATGCTCGAAGACTGAGAAGAGTTGCATAAAATTTTGCATTATTATATGAAGTTGTCCCCAATCTAGCTCTAGCAATTGGAAGCAACTATCCGTCATGGTTCCTCACTACACTCCCAGCCTCGGCAGGCCCAAGATTGCCCCAAGTTGCCCCGTAAAAGTTCACCTTTAACCAACCTTCATCCAGTAGTTGCCACTTCACATCATTCCATATAATTGAAGACAAATTAACCTATCTAACCCCATAAATGAGGGATTATAACTATAAATTTCATGACCATTACTTTATATGTTTTATAATTCAATGTTAATAGTTAATAAATGAAATAAATATAACATAATACATAATATGCATAAAATAAAAAATATGTCTCGAGTAAGAATCTCTTATATAAAAAAATTTTAAAATAATTTTTCACTTATAATTAAACATAATATTAAAGAAAAAACATTATTGAAATACAATGATTTTCACTCTTACAATTCTATAAAATAAATCTTATAAATGCTTTTCAAATTAATTTTCATTTTCGAAAACATAAATAAACCCAATTAATAAAGTATTTCAAACTACAATTTAATTTATTAATTACCACTCTTCTAATTATATAACATAATGACAAAATAATGACAAATAAGTTAAAACTGAAAAATTTAAGGCAGAAATAAGTAGAGATTCTTACAGGAGAGGTAAAGAGAAAGAGGGAGAGATTGGCATAGACGAAGACCAAAAATAGACCCAATCTCCCACCGAATGCAATACAAGCCTATACTAATTGACCAAGCAAATGAAAATTTCATTTCAACATAACAAATTATTGTAAACAAGGTAAAGAAAGGTTGCAATATGAATTTAAACTTAAAGTTATTGTAAACTTGAAACTAAAGATTAAACCTTAATAGAGTGATTATTGAATCAAAACAAGAAGAAGAAAACCATAACATATGAAACACTAAATTTACGTGGAAAAATCATTTTGGCAAAAAAAATCCACCATAGAAAGAGACGCAAGTATATTACTAATCAAATGAAGATTACAACAACAATAAACTTCTCTATAGACCTTTGCAAAATTTGGCAACACATCGTTATCCTACAAACTAAACAAGACTGAATGAATAACTCTAGCTTAAGGAACCAATTTATAGGAGTTTGTGGGGATGAATACCATCGTGGTATCACCAAATAATGAGCAACAAAACCACCTAGAAATACTAACCCCTACCCCCTTAGAATCAATCAAATCCACCCAAAATATCAACTTACAGATGCTCTTACAACTGTCATGAGGCATCTATCATGCATTGGCACCTATGTAAGGATATTGTCATAAATATTGTCATAGATGTTGTCATAGTTGTCATAAAATCTTATAACAATTTCCATATATCATCTTACAAATTATGGTGAATTTAATAACCCCCAAATAGGAGATTTCAAATGGGATTCCTAGCCATTTTCTTCTTTTCCTAGGAGACCAATGGTAACTGTAACTTTGCTTTTACATAGTCTCTTTCACCACCATTAGTTAAATAGTTTAACCTCTTATGAGTCAATTACAAATGACATTAGGAAAACAATAAATTAAAGGATTTACAAAGTTGATGGCACCTAAATCCTAACATTCTCCCACTCGACATCATACATTGTAAATTACCCCATAGAGATACATAATACACATCAAGTATAGTGGTCAAGTCTCATGCCCTTGGTGCACCAAGAGAACTTATTCGTGGTTAGTAGCTTCATAGAATCTACACCATTATCCAAAGTGTCAACTTTTTCAATCAATACTTGTTCACTCTCAATCATCTCTCGCACAAAGTGATATTGAACATCAATATGTTTAGTAAGCATGATACACAGGATTTTTGGCCAAACCTATGACACTCTAACTCTCACATCCAATCTTCATTGTCTTGCATTCAAAACCAATACCATTACCAAGTCCCTGTAAAAAACTACCTCCTAGGAGGCATGTGTAGTAGCCATATACTCTACTTCATTGGTGGACAAAGCAATTGTAGACTATCTTTTACTGATCCAACTCACTATACCTCCAAACAAAGTAAACACATAACCACTAGTGGACCTTCAATTGTCCAACTCACCTGCCCAATCTACATCAACAAAACCATGTATGACTAATAAATTATTTGCTTCATCAATACCATGAAAAACCAAAAAAAAATCAAAAGTACCTCACAAGTACCGTAATACCCTTTTAACAAAATTCCAATGCTCTTTACTTGGGTTAGACATAAGCCTCCTTACAACTCTTATTGCTTGGGTTATATCTGGTCTAGTACAAACCATTGCATAAATTAAACTCCCAACAACACTAGCATAAGGAACATTAGACATCTCTTCAATATCATCATTACAATTAGGGCACATGTCTAAACTTAACTTAATATGAACTGGAAATTGAATACTTATTGGTTTACAATCCCGAACTTTAAATCTCTACAAAATGGTATCAACATACTTACTCTAACTTCACCAATGCTTTCTATGAACTTGATAATTGTTGATTTCTATCCCAAGGAAATATCAAGCAACTCTGAAATCCTACATATCAAGTGTGATAGAAAGTTGAGTTTTGAACTCTCTAATAATCACCTTGTTTCCAATAAACAACATATCATCAACATACAAGACAATAATCAAGAATTGAACATCAATAATCTCAATATAAACACGAAGATCCTCTTCACTTCCAACAAAATTCAACTTTAATGCAAATGCATCGACTTCTAGTACCACATCTTTGGTGACTATTTAAAACCATACAATGAAAGTTTTAACCTATAAACCATGTTTTATTTTCCTTTCTGTAAAGTAGGAAAACTAAACCATTGGGAAGGGTGGTTAGAACCCTCAAGGACTCAATTACCTCCTCTCCACTCAAAGTAAATATTCAAGTTCCTCTAACCTCCAAGTTTTCTCACTAAGGATACAAAGGTGCATAGAACTCTTTGATGCCAATAGATAAAAGCATTTTAAACATAGAACTTGAAATTACTAGTCACTTAGATTGTCTAGTAGACTATGTGAGTTCTCTATCCAAGACACAAGTGTAGGTGGAGGAAGACAATATGATGTGCAAGTGTCTTGTATGGATGGTACATGGATATCATACTAGAAAGTGCATAAATGACAAGACAATGATTCTGAATATTTAAAGTGACAAACAAAAATAGGAATCTCATGGATAACTAAAATGAAACAACAGAAAAACAAGGAAAGGAAAGAAAGCTTCATAAGATGTCTAGCAAATGGAGCCTCCAGACAATGCAATGCCTTCTTTCCCCAAACCTGCACATAGAATAATAGAGACAAAAATGTTGGGGTTGTGATTTAGAGGTCTACCACAGTCAAGCCCCCATTTTGATGTTTCCACATCCTCGGACAACTAAGATTTATGGATTGATTAATATTAATGAAAGTGCAATAAAAGAGAGAATACAAAATGATATGTTAAAATGGAGATGATAAAACGAACAATACAATGGGTGAGAGATAAAGAACTCCCCTTCACTACCAAGAAGTTGAAGCTTGTTGGAGTGAAGATGAGCACATTTCGCTCAAATGTGTGAAGCTTTGGAGATGGTGATGGTGCAATGAACAAGTGTAGCATGATGGACAAGATGGAGAAAAACCACCAATAAAACCTATAGAATAAACCAAAGATCTCACAATCTAGAGAGAGAGAGAGAGAGAGAGAGAGAGAGAGAGATGAGTGAAAATGGAAAGATAAAGGGACTAGAGAAGTGTATCAAATTCGACATGCATAAAAGGAGGCATTATATTACCAAAATTAGTAATTTAACATCTCAACAATCACCTTCAATTTCAATATTTGTGGGACAAATGCACAACACACGAATGTATCCATGAGATGCGCATGTCCCAAAAATAGTCCACATAGTCAGGAAAGTAGACAAAAAGGATGACAAATCCAACTTAGCAAGAAGATGCAGTGGAAGCTTGGTCATCGTCTCTGATTTAGCTCAAAGTAGAGGCACCATGTGATATAGAATTTCAAGGCGTGCAATTTATGATACTACATTTTTCCCCCACTTTAGCGAGCATGGCATAAAGCAATACGAGCTAAAGTAGAGAGAAAGAGTTGAGAAAGTTATACCGATACATGGAGGGGAAGTCGAGTCTCCTATCCACGCAAAGTTTCCCCCAGAGAAGAAACTTAAGTTGAAACTTCACAAAGTGGTGTTAGGCTATATTGTTACAAACATGTTAGTTGCAGACAAACATCTTAGATGAAAAGCAAAAATTTAGATACAAAAATGATTAATGATGAAACATAGATTATGTGATAGTGATCATTGAGATAATTTAGATTATTAGATGATGTCAGTATGGGTAGCAAGTTATGTTATGCTAGATAGCCATATGATTGGGCAACATGAGATTGCTATAAAGCATTTTGTGGGATAGGCACATAAGATATTAATGATTAATTTGGGCAATGGTTTGGCCCCTACAAAGGCAATAGATAAAATACCCAATAAAAGATATTGATAAGTAAATATAGATATGCATACTTGCAGATATGATACTTCCACCCTTAGAATAATATGCATTACATAGAGGGAACACAAGTCATTCTAAAGAGAAAAGATGTTGTGTCATGTCAACATAGCGAGATGTTTCTATGGAATGCCACCTTTCAATTGATGACACTCTTTTTTATTCATATCATCAAACTCATTATCATCATGCTAATGATTTTTAGGATTTTCAAAAAAGTATGCAAGAACTAGTTGATAATGGAACTATTAAAATCATATATTTCAATTTGTCATCTTCTAACAACCCTTGTCCTACATCTCAAGAAACAAGACCTAATCCCATTGATGACCAAGAGAAATTAGCTATTAGAATCTTTTAGAGATTGAAGTATGATATGAATGTTGTATTTTATTTCATTAAAATTAATCATAATTCTAAGCATAAGTAAGATGATGAACATTGTCTTTTTCATCGTAGTTATTCTCATTCTCTTGGAAAATATAAAGCATTTAAAACATTTGTTTAATTCCAATATGATAGAGCTCACATATCTCTTACAACCGATCTTGCACTCTTCCTTGGTGAAGAGGTAGCACCTTAGCACTCCATTCACCCTCCATGTTTCTCCTCACCCTATGGAACTAGTATTTTACTTAATGGGTGCTCTTTGTCATGAGGGGTGATGATTTTTCAATTACAATCATCTTGGCGCAGTAACATAGTTCATTCTTGCCTCTATGCTTGGGGGGCAAGAATATTATCCTATCTCTTCTCTCTATCTAAGGTTTCACTATTCCCTTTTGGGGTTGCATTTTTCATACTGTGATGTCCTTTCTTGCATGGAATGGTATGTTGCTTATGGATAATCTCTCCTTAGGGGAGCTTAAGATCCTTCATCTAACTCTCTCTTCCTCTCTTTGAAGATTACCTCTTCTTTAGAGTTGTATTTTGCATGTATTGATGTCTTTTATTGCATTGAATATTCCTTCATGTGAGTACATTGTGCATTGGCTTATGCCTAATCTCTCCTTAGAGGTTGCGTAATTCTTCTCATTATCCCTACACTTGGGGGGCATTGATCTCTTCTATCCTTCCTAAGGATCCACTTTTCCTTTGTTGAGTGGTGTTTACTTATGATTTGATGTCATTCCTTGTGTGAAGTTGTTGTTTTCTCAAGGATTCTCTCTTATGCAAGAGGTGTGTATCCTTGACTACAACCTCTTTTTCACTTGGCAGTGTATACTTGTTATAAACAAACCCTTCGCTTTGGATCAAAAGTGTGTCATCCTGCATCAAGTATCCCCTTTACCAAGCAATAGGAGGAAGGTAGGAATTTGTGTTCTCCTTCCCTTCTTTTGGTAGAAGATTTTATGTTTGTTCAAGAACTCCTCTTGGAGGTAGATGTCTTTTGATCAACTATCTCTTCTCCTCCAAGGATCCTCTTTACACTTGTTGCAATATATCTCTTTTCCAACTATCTTATCCTTGCTTATAAGAGTATTCCCTCTTTATCTTGGATTAATGAACATTGCTGCCTAAAAGGATATCTCCTTGGTGTTGAAGGTGGGTATCCTTGTTTCTAGCTTCCTTAAGACATCAACATAGGCTTATGTTGACATCTTAAGGGGGGGTCATACATATCACCCTCTTTGTACTATATTTGTACTATTTTTTTGCACATCTTAAACCAAAGAAAACAAACTCTTATATGAGATACTTCATTCCCAAAACCAAACACAACATTTATATATGTCTTATATGGGGTGCACATTCTCGAAACTAGAACAAACAAACTCTTACACAAGATGCCCTCGAAACTAGGCATATATTTGTCTTACACAGGGTTGCACATTCTCGAAACTAGAGCTAACAAACTCTTGCATGAGATGTTCCTAATACCAAACACACATTTGCATTTTCATTTCATGTCTTACACAGGTTGTTTCATGCTTGAAACCAGAGAAAGGAAACTCTTATACAAGATGCTTAACACCTGAAACTAGACATAACTTACACGCACAATAGGGTGAGTGAAACTAGCAAAATACAACTAGGTTATTCCTACTCTCCTCCCCAACACGGATCACCTAGAAAAACACATCTAGAATGTGTATCCATGTCTTCTCTCATTTTTTCTTCTCATGGATCACCTAGAAAAACACATCTAAAATGTGTATCCATGTGTCCCCCTTTCTTTTCACGAGCTCATAGCTTTGCTATTTGCAGTTCATGGATGATGTGTGCTTTTGCTCTATTTGTGTGATCACTTGTGTTCTTAAGATGGCATTTTCAAGAATGATACTAGTGGTTAAGACATTTTGGTATCGAGGTCTCTTTGGCTAGTTGATTTGAGGTCTTGTTTTTGGTTTTTAGCTTTTGTGTATTGTGTGTCTTTTGCCTTTTTGTCTTTTTTTGATTGTTTTTTGTTTTGTCTTATTTTGTGTGCCCTTCCATGCAATTAAGTGAGTTAAGATCCTAAGATTGGCGTCTTAGTTCCTCAAAATTAGTGATGTCTTACACTCCTTATGATTGTGCTCCTATCTTTCATCTACTTTACCACGAGTATTTGCATAGGCTCATACTCCCGTTAAAGTGGGGGTTAAATGTAACGTCATAAATTGTCACCATTCCAATTTATACCCCATGTTTGTGACCCTACTTTATCATGTCCTACCCTCATCACCTGTACAAGTCCTTTTTGTGCTTATTCTCCAATTTTGATGCCATGAACATCCATTGGTGGATCCCCTGGTGGGTTACCCCTCTCCTTGAGGCTTTATTTTGGTCCCTTATGCAGAAGGACCATTGCACCCATTGCGATGGCCCCTATTAATGGGACCCAAATTTGAATTAGGGTAGGAGTGGTATTTTCCTGGTGGGAATTGATCCCCGTGGCTCCATATGACCGTTGGAGGTTGGCCTAATCGTCAATTTACCTAGAAACCCCCATGTAAAGAAATTTAATCAATGTAATTTCATTTATCCATTCTAAGAATCCAAGCAATCAATTCATACCATCCTTGCATCCATGAAGTGTTCATTATCAAGAATTTTTAGAGATCTTCAAGGTAGCATATTCATCATTTAATCATTGTGGAGAAAAAATATTTCATTCATATGTAAGCATGTGTGTGTGACTAGGGTTTTGTCATGTTCATGCCATTTCATACATATGTGATTACATTCAAAGAAGAAAAGCATCATGATCAATAATTGCATATTTAAGGTATATCTATTTAGCATTTATTTCAATATTTGCATTATTTCATTCAAAGTTAATTTCTAAACCAGGGTTTGACTTAGGCAAACAACTATTCCCAACAATTTATCCTCTTTTCATTGTGTGCAGGAATAGGTTGTACAGTGTTGTGTTTTGGAGGAATGACGGGATTCATAGAGATGAATAGGTTCACCTTTTGATGATGGAAATTTCAAAGGACCGAGGTGACCACCACCAAGGTCCCGACAATTCAGGTCGAATTTATGGGAGCAAATATGAATCATATTCTTTTGATTAGATATAGGTTTGTGACTCTGTATCACAATTGTAGCTCACTATTTATGCCCAATCTCTTCAATATTCACTCATTGACCTTACTTTCAACATTTTCACAATCCATCTTAGAAAAAGGGAATAAAATCCCAACCCCAAGTGGAACCTAATCAGTATTTCATAGCTTTTTCCTAAGAGGGGTTAAGTCTAGATCTATTAGGTCTATCACTCTTTCAATGTAATGGTCCTTTAAGAAAAACTAGTGGTCTTTCTACCTTAAATTGTGAAACCCTAATTTTTCACCTATTACACAAGCATATTTAGAGTGAATTTAGCTAGCGTGGGTGACTCTTAATTTTTTTCAAGATTAATAATCCTCATATAATTGTCATATATTGGTGTGTATTCCAAAAGTTTTAAATTGCATGTCTAGGGTTGTCTAGTTAATGACATTATCCCATGTCATTTTATTGAATAAAAATGAATGTAATTTATTTGTGTTCAACACTCTGTTATCAATCTCAATCATAATTTACTCAATAATCAATATACATTATTCCTAGTTATTCTATATTTCTATTATGAAATATATTATACTATATGTCAACTAGTATTAGTTGGGCACATGTGCCTCATAAATCACCCTTACATATTATTAAATAAAGGTGAATGCATATGCTTTTTAATTCTTCCCACTTATTTTCAGAATGAAGTATGAACGTGACATGCATTGCATGGTAATAGTTGTATTTGACAAAGCTCTATTTATTATAAAAACTTCTTAAATGTAAGACATATTCAATACTTGTAGTACTTTGACATGAATGCTCTATTTGAAGGTTTCTCCCTCAAAGTGGCACTGTGAAGACAATAAAATCATTCCATTTCTCTCATTTTTTTATATTTATTTTATCTTGCAAGTTTATTACAAGTGGTATCAAATCTCTTTCTAGGTTCATTCTTGCAAGTATCTTTAGCAATTTAAGGTGATATATAATTTATCACCATATGTTCACCCCATTGTCGAGAGATCTCGGTGATTAAAACGTGGTTTCAACTACAGTCACACTACATCTCTTGCCCAAGTTATTGCCAAACGATCTCTTGCAAGTAGTTTTTTTTTCCTTTGAGGTTTTAAACCCTATGCCAAGGACTTCAAGTATAATCAAAATAGCTATAATTATTTCATGATATGGATTCCTTGTTAAGCCCGTTCAATGGATTGAGTAGCATTTTGGCTACAATACCTAGGCATTAGATAGCTACAATTATTATAACCGAGACTAGAATATAGGAGTGTGAAATAAACATGCCATGCGAAGTAAGAGCCAACCATACTCTTCTAATACATTGCGTTATCCTTCCTTGATCTGGGATCTTTTTTGTAGAAATGGCATGGAAAGGATTGTATAAGAGCGACTCGATCTATTAGGACTCAAATACATTTATTTTTATTAATTTTTATAAAGAAACATTGCTTAGTGGGGTGAGACACAAATAATGACTTGAATTACATATTTTTTCAATTATTTTTTTATGTGCAATTTGACAGATTTTCAACAATAATGATGAATGATTTTAAACGTAAATGGTGTACCATATGCATGCATGTCAATGAGGCTTAAAGTTGCAATGTTATCATCTTCATGACATGTAGGGAGATAGCTTAGAAATTAGTATTCAATAACCAAAATGAAATTATTTAGTGAGGTAAGACATATATATTGACTTGAACAACATATTTATATGTCTAGTTCCTTGTAGCTTCAATTACAATCGATGATTGTAAAGGTAAAGGTTGTACTATATGTATTTCAATGATGATTGAAGTTGCAATGTTATCATCATCACATGAAGTAAGACAAAGAAAACTTTTATATTCACATTCAAAGACAAGGAGGAATGCACTTTTGTGTATTGATATCATGATCCATAATAGTCCTGTTCATGAACACGTGAAAGGGAAATGAATGAAATTTGTTTTTAAAATTAGTTCATTTCTTGATATTTGAGTCAACATATGTTGATAGCTCTACTTTGTGGCATATTGGCAATGTATCTAATCATTTCATGGTAGAAAGTTGAAGACTAGTAGGTTTTAGATGTTCATTGTATCATCACTATAGAGATTTAGAAATATTTGGTGTGCGCTCCCCATGAACACTAAAGGAATATGTCACCTACACCTCATAAGGATATTTGTAAAGAAAAGATAGCAACAAACCTTTTTCTTTGCAAACACGATCATTTCATGTATTTGGTGTGTCAATAAACATGGTTTAGCAAATCCATATAGTTGGAAACGAGCTTGAGAATAAGAATCACATATATGTGTCCTATAAGAAAGAGTCATCAATGATGGAATGATGGACCATTTTATTTTTCTAGTTTCCCTCCCATGTATTTCATGAAGACATGAAATTACGATGTTTTTAAATGGGCCAAAAATAAAGGAGAAATAGAAAAAATCTTAATTTAATATCCAAAATGTTATGTTTTAAGCATAATGCTATATAACATTCCTCTTTTAGGCTAATAACTATTTAATATTTGAGGTTATGCCCTAAACAACAACAAAAAATTGTTGATTTTTTTAAGCTTTTCCTACCTCTTAATACACAAGTAGATTTCTTCATAGATTTCCTGAGAACCAGAGACTTGAGGACTGAATATGTTAAGCATGTAGCTCTTCATTATGCACAAGGTTATGATGAACCACATGGAATGGTTGATGGTAGAGAGACTTGTGTGTCATTTGACAATTTTTCTTGTTACTTCAACAAGAAGACAAAAGTTTGTAGATTGAAATTATTGTTTATACAATCAATTTGGAATGAATTTAAAGATTATATAAATGATATTTCTACTCTAATTCACAAAAATATTATAGTCTAGCCCCCCAGGATGGGAGATATATCAAGAAAAGTTGGTTGTTGAAGAGGACATGGACAAGCTAGTTTTCAATGTACTTATCGAGGTTGTGAAAACTGAGAGTATCGAACAAGCTCAACTTTTCTATTTTCTTTCAGATTTCTAATCTGTCCATGAGGTATACCAAAAGTTTGAAGGGGGTTACTTATTGAACATCACAACATAGCTAATGATCTGAAATTTTCAAAAGTAGTATCTCATGAGCCACAAAGTACATCAAAAGTAATGTGAGGTGGAGGGAATTCTAAAAGTCACTTAGAAAGTGAACTTGTAAAACAATAACAAAAATAATGCAAGTTTTTAAGATGGAAGTTATAGGATAGGGAATGGAAAAGATATTATAAAATAGATTTTCATTTGTAAAGGATGTATCTTTTTTTCTTATGCAACTGGGAGGGAGCTTTGTACAAGGAAAATTGGTTTTGATGACTATCAAGTGCATTTTTCTTCTTGTTATGTTCACTATCAGATTTGAAGGGAGAGGAGCATGGCTCCATAGGGTCTCTAAGAGTCATTAAGTATTCACATGTGTGACCTCTAATCAATCCTTTGTTAGAGCTTGCACTTGAGGATTTAATAACCATAACACCATATCTATTGTTAGATAGCTGCTTCTAGATTAAATTGTATACACGATTTTTCTACCAATATTTCATATCACACTCTGTGATCCATCATCAAGATTATGAGAGTTAAAAGAATCATAATCATTGTTAAAACATGTCTATTGTTAAAACCCATCACCTTAAGTTTCTCAAATGATGCACCTTGTTTAAAACTTTGTTCTTTGTCAAAATACGACAATGCTTTGGGGTGTCAATAAAACCCCACACAATTTTTGTTTAGTGAATGATGGTGAATTTCAGTGTTCAGTTTTATTTTGTGAATTTGTGTTTATCATTCAGGCTCGCACACGATTTGAAAAGACATATCATTGAGACTTGTAGCGTTATTATAGCGAGGTCTTTATTTCAATTGTTTCAAGGAGTCCTTCAGATCACAAATGATGGTTCTCTATTTTCTCTTTAATCCATGATACACTTATAGATGTTAGTGGTAGTAATGAGTTCACATTCTAGAGATATGTGCACCCCTTTGAAAAAAATAGTCAAAGAGTAATACTTCTGGAAGGCCACATTTGAGGGGGCATATGTCGTTAAGTGACCTTATGAAGTTATTTGCATTTGGAGGCATCATCACCATTGAATTGTCCAAGCTAGGGATAGCATTATTTTTCATTTATATTATTTCCAACACAGAATGGATTGTTTGTAGTCACCGCTATACACGCATTCTTTTATGATTGCTCATCTCTCGTGACAATTCCTTGTATTAAACACTCTCCCTCTACATTTTATAAAACACAAGAGCAGAGTTCTGAACGATCTGTTTCATTGAGTACCTGATGGTTTTTTGAAACGAGAAACAAAAACTTGAAAGATACAAGTGGCGGTATCTGTTGTAGAAGCGGATTCCGTCGAAATTAGAAATCGAAACAAGAATCCGTCAGTCACTGCGGGAGTATAAACGCGATACATATATCCCACATGTAGTACGTAAAATATAAAAAGCGCATTTAAAATTGGTCAGTGCCACCGCTGTGGCTGTCGAGCTCGGTTGCGTGGGCTTATTACCCAAGTGGGGACGCACAAGGTGGAGGAACAGGTAGGTCAAGGCTGGTAGGAGGGAAGATGCGTGGCATATAAATGTGGCGCGCCCTGTTCCAAGTAGAGAGTTGTTGTGAGGCCCTCCTTCGAAGGAAGGAGGTTCTGTCTCGCAGCGTAAGGCGGAGGAGACCGCGTGAGGCTGGTTTCACAGAGCAACGACTACCTCCCGCTCCTTACAGTGGAGGGATTACGCGCCGCTTGTCCCTCTGACCATTAATCCTCCCAGCCTGCCCATCCTCGGACCCCCACCTTTTATACAATTTATTGCTAGCCAAAAGTCTAGAATGGAGTGTCCGAAATAAGCTATAAAGGCGGTTAAGTAGCAATTGCAATGTATAAGTCAAACTTAGATGTAGTATATAAGGTCAATTATAGTCCCTAATCATAAAAAGATAATCACGTTCATTTCGTTTGTAATTAGAGAGGGAGAATTAGAGTTGAAAAGAGTGAGAGAGAGAAAAGGGTTAAAAGATAGAGATTGAGGTGCAGGGGAGAGGGAAAGATATAGAGAGATGATAGAAACAAAAAGATATAGAGAGATGATAGATAGAAACAAAAAGATATAGAGAGGGGGAGAGATGGAAGAATACATATGGAGATAAAGAGGTGAAGGATTATAGATATAGATGTCTAGGAAGAGTGGGGGAGAAAAGATGTTCAATATATAGACAGAGAGAGGAGTGAAATAGAAATAGAGATTTAGAGTAGGAGAGATGGTGTGAATGAGAGAGAAGGGAAGAGTGATATAGATTTAGAGTGAGATACGGATATAAAGATATAGAGAAGAGTGAGAGGCAGATAGAGAGAGAAATATGGGGAGATACAAGTAATAGAGAGAGGCCTACATAGAGGGAGAGAGAGATATAGAGGAGGAAAGATAGGGAGAAAGAGAAAGAAATAGAGGGAGAGGTGGAGAGAAATAGAGATAAAGATATAGAGTAGGAAAGATGGAGTGAATGTGATAGAGATACAATGAGAAGTAGAAATAATGAGGTAAATAGACAAGAGGAGGTGGAGATAGAGATAGAGGGGGCATGAGTGAGAGAGAAGAAAGGTGACGAACAAGTAATAAAAAGACAGGTATAGAAAGAGGGAAAGAGATAGAGAGGGGGGAGTAAGAGAGATAGAGATAAAAATACAGACAGGGAAGGGGAAAAAGGGAGTGCATGTATATGAGTGAGAGAGACATGGAGAGAGAGATATAAATAGATAAAGAGAGGAATGAAGAGATATATATAAATAGATAGAGAGGGAGTGAGAGGGAGAGAGAGAGTGAAATGGAGATATGAGAGAGAAGTATATAGATATAGAAATATGATAGAAAGGAGAGATAAAGAGATAGTTTTTATATAATATTATACATTATAATTATATTTATTATATACCTTCTTCCAGTCGAATGACTTACGGGCTTCTCTTGTCACCAATGTGTCTTTACGCATTCTTTCGACACTCATCATTTTATTTTATTGTTTACTATTTTGTCTGTGGCTTTTCACATACCCATTTGATGCGGTGTTGGTTTGATGCCAATTCAATTTCCATTCAATGTGGATTCAATATTGGGAGTGGAACTGATGAACACGTTTAATCTCAAAAATGAAAGTCTCTAAAACCTTTTCCTTTTGATAAATATCCACACAATGCTTTAGGTCGTGATGACGTTAATAAGGTTGTGGAGGGTGGCTTTAAACCTACCAATTGGAGTTGCTCGAAAGTGTCTAAAGCCTTTTTTTAAAATCCATTTCTTTCATATACTGCAATCATTACAAAATATACAAATTTTACTAGCCACAAAATTGATATCATCTAGGCAGTTGCAATTCTTTAACTATATTTTAAACTTTCTCTTTCACTCTTCACAATCATCATAGTTAGAGCTAGATTGAATATGGAGAGAACAAACTCTACAAAGTTGGTCAAAGAGGTGCCAACTAAAACCAAAATAGCCAAAGCTAAAGCATCCTCCACACATCCTCTAAAGTCATTATCATCTCTCTCATCAGAAGATGGAAGGAGCAAGTCTCACTATGCCATCTCTCAGCCAGTGCAGTCAGTAGTTCATGATTCTTTTGAATCACAAGAAGATGCATCATGTCAAACAGATCAATCGAGCAAACACAATTGATCTCCAGGTTAGTCAGTTGGTCACGCAAATGCTGAGTAGTAGGATGCCTCTCTTGAGTCTACAACACACAATCAAACGACAATGTCAACCTCTTTGCTATACATAATCCGCTAGCACGTAGTCTTCGTCAAATACTTTCTATCAAGTATTTCAAGTCTCAACAGGTAACTCAAATCACATACACCTAGACTTCATCAGATACTTTTTATCAAGTATCTCAATTCTCAACAAGTAATTCAACTCACATACACCTAGACTACAACTGACATTTACATCAATTGCCTAGTCTCAACAAATACACTAAGTATCCAAAAACACAACAACCAAGCCTAAATAGCAAATCGACATCAATTGTCATCATCTCAAAAAACAATTGGGGTAATCGACAATCAATCGCCTTTCACATAGTAACAATAGTGATAAATTAACTATCAACAACACTACACCAAAAAACAAAAAGCACAAAAGCACGATACAAACCAAACAAAGGTGCTATACCAATACACAAGCGCTAAAACCACTCTCCAAAAGTGTTACGCTCAAACAATAGCGCTCAATTGGGCAACAAAAGCACTACAACATTTCCCACCATATGCACAAATAAAAGGCGCCAAAACTCAAAAAATCAATAACACTAAAACTAAAGGACAAACGCGCTACACTAACAATAGCACCAAAACTACCTCACGAAAGCGCCATTTCGACACAATAGCGCTACATTGGGCTACAAAAGCGCTAAAACACAGTTTTAGCACCTTTGTCTTAACAAAACTCTAACTTGCTAAAAAACGCAATAAATGAGCTCAAATGGCAAAAGTTCGAACTGGACTTATCGGGGGTCCATAGTCGACTAGCCGCCGATACCTCCAAATGCACTCAAATCGGTGATTTGCGATGATAAACACCATCTTTCTGCAATAAGATGCAACAAAAGGGTCACTATCATAGCTCTGGATCACTATAGAGGAGTGTGCAAATGAGATCGTTTTACCCCTTCTCACCCTAATATACCTTGCCCAATCCTACCCCCACTTCGCCCCACTCACCACCGTGGACCCCTGGAACTTTCGAGGCTCGTTGTTTCTCCATTTTAGCCCCAATTTCCTCTATTCTTTCGTCATTTAATCCCATTTCTTCTACTTTGTCACCCCCCCCCCCCCCACTTCTTTCTATTTTTTGAGAGATCGCCTGATTTTTTAAAAAATTTGGCCCATCTCTTAAGGGGGCTTACCAACTCACAAACTAACATCCTTGCGGCATTTTTCTCATGTCTGTCAGTTTTTCTTTGAAGTGGCATGATAAACGACACCATCTCAAAGAGGGGCAAATGTAGACACATAAATTTGTCTACTAATTAAATATATATTTAATATTTATTTAATGCGCTAATATTCTTCTATTCATTAAATTTACATTTAATTAATTCACCTTATCCTATTCTTCTATTCTAGTTAAATAAATTTCATAAATTTAATTAATTACTAACTATAGTCTAAATATTAAATAAATTAATAAATTTATTTAATTCCTCTTTCCACTTATTTAAATAAATTAAACATTTATTTAAAAATCACAAACCAAATTCTCATTTAAATAAATCAATATTTATTTAAAACTCCCAATCCACTTGCATTCTCCTACAAATGCAAGTTGCACTCCCTATTTTAATTAAATAAAATATTTAATTAAAAAGCCTATCCTCACCCACTTGCCAAACTCACTTGCTCATTAACCTCCTTCTAGATTCTTCTAACCTCCTTCTAGATTCTTCTAAGCCCTTCTAAATTAGCCTAATCCCTCTTCTAATCATTTGCACAATCCTAAACCAAAATTAACCCCCAACCCATCATCTCACACATGAAGGACTCTTATAGAGTTTTAAATGCTTTGCTTCTTCAACACACTAACCCACGTGGGTCTTGACCCTTTAGTCTGATGGTATGATGAAAGAATAAGTATCCAGTAGATTACTGAGAGAGGGGGGGGGGGGGTGAATCAGTAAATAGAAAAACTGATACAAACTTTTCCAATCTCAATCTCAATCACACAAAGTAAACTTATCAATGAAATACCACTGTCAAGATCAATACTCATAAGAAAACTGGTTGACTATTACAACAACTTAATAGTAAACAACATTAAACTTGTAAACATCCAAATGCTTTATCATATGTCAACATCCTTCATTTATCAATGCTTCTGGTTATCATGCCTTATCAGAATAGTTAAGTACTTAATCAAATCAACCATAAGATCATAACCACAAAAACAATCACCATATGACACAAGTATTTTTGATGTGGAAACCCAAATAGGTAAAAACCACGATGAGATGAGACTCACAAGATAATATCTGAACTCTTCTGAAGTTTGCCCTATTAGGAGCCAAGCTTGTTAAAGCTTTACAAAAGTCCTATTAAGAACCGATCCTGTTAGGAATCACCCGGGTAACGGATTGACTACAAATGCCTTGTTAGAAGCAAGTACCCTATTAGGAGTAACCTCAGTAGAGGATTTGAAAATCCAATCTAATGGATCACCTTGTTAGAGGATTTAATAAGTAACCAAGCTTGTTAGAGCTTACCCGATTAGGGGATTTCAATTCTGCTATAATTGTTAGAAAACAATAGGAGTTTGCTTGATCTATCTAAATAGCACTACACTTGCTTGATCATATCCTTTTAAGCTCCTATCTGCCTTTACTCAAATTGCAGACTCATCATCTGGTTCGGCAACCACACACTCAACTGATTTTTGCCAACTGTAAACAAAACAATTTCATCACCCTTAAATACAAATAAATCAGGTCGGTAACATAACAAAAACCTAATTCTGTCATCAAGATTACAAACAAGTCGGTTCAAGTATGATCATTGGATTACATATCAATCTCTACACATCAATCAAGAAAACCTCAACTGCTCCTTGATTACCGCTTCATCGAGCTCAGTAACTCATCACGCGCTTTGCATTAGATGCAATATACTTTGCTCATTCCTTAGACAAGCAAATGCTAAAACATTTTGAACTTGTCTTCATATAATGACCATGCGTGTCACCATCATTACCGCTCAACATCATATCATAAACCAACATAACCAATTCAACAACCTTAATCGGTTGGGGTTTAACAAAAACAACTGGTAGGGTTTACCGGTTACATTACATAGATAGGGTTTAACCTTTTACACCGGTTACCGGTTCAACTCATAAATTCTTCCTACCGGTTACAGTAACAATATTACAACAATATCATTACCGGTTCAATTGACATCAATGACAACATAACATATCATTAATGCAATCTTCATGCAAATGCCAACATAGTCAAGGCTTAACCATGGGTAAACCTTGCACAAAAGTTTACCCATTGGATAAAAGCTTTATCTTGTAACCCCAACCACATGAAGTTACCCTCATGTCTTCGCAAGCATTAATTACTTCTTCCCTCTCCTCTCAAGCCCTCTCATATTGACACTTATCAACATGGGATTGGTTTGAAAACTATCACATGGATGGAGAATCATGCAATCCTAGCCCTCCATAAATTAGATCAATCTTGACCATCCAATCCACTATTTTCCTTATAAATAGAGCCTCATTCCTCAAGCAAAGAAGGAATAATTTTAGCATTGTTACTATACTTGCATTCACACTCAAGCTTTCTCATAAAATTACTCTTTTGCATTAGCATAGCATTAGTGTTTCATTTTTCAACCATCTTGAATCTCCATTTGACATCCATGGTTAGTGCTAAAAACTAAGAGCTACAATCATTTGGATCTTGGAGAGGAGAGAAACAAAAGAGAAGCAACAAAGGCATCATGGAAGCATCTTAGGGAGTCTCTTCTCCTTTCTTTTATTTGATATTACTTCCTTTTGTGTGCTTTTTAAATATCTTTTGATGTGTATGTGAAAGATTTTAGTTCATTTGTTTTGGGTTTTATGGTTGGAAACTAATATACTAACACTTGAACCTTGGCTTTGGCTTGTCCCCTTTTCCATGCAACAGATCTGAAATGGAATGCAATGGAAATGAACCAGTTGTTTTTGTTAATGTCCAATGTACTCAATCATTTTAAAATCTCAAGTCTTGAAAAAGCAATGCAGGATACAAACAAAATGCTAATGGAATATGAATGCAATCTATTCTAAATATTCAAATTCTATTTAATGCAATTTTGTCACCGGGTTATCCATTTTTTCATGCTTTTTATCATCATTGCGCCTTAAAAATATTGCAAGTTAGTACAAACATCGATCCAGTATAATTAGACCATGATGACCTGAGTAATGCTTACATGGATTTTGATATTGCAAGTTAACACAAGCATCAAGGTATAATTGAACCAAGATGTCTTAAGTATTGCTTGCGTAAAACAAACAAGAGATAATAATTTTCCTATGCAAAATCTGAAATATCTTCTATGATAATTTACCAATCACGTCTCGTGACAAATTTGCAAAGTAGTAATGATTAACTCACAGACAACAGACAAAGAAAATATCATGCTCCTTCCTTTCTCCTCTAGTTCAAGACATCCTTGAAATACTCAGGAGGCATGAGTATAAAAATCAAGATACAACAGTTGAACATTCCTATCAAAGTGATCAAACCAGAATCCAGAAGACATCATCCATTGAATTTTTGTTTTATTGATCTTGATTTTGATTTTATTTGTTTTTTTTTTTAATCTCGATTGATGTACAATGTTGAATTTTTGTGATCCTTTTTTTATGGTTGTTGTCTTATTGTTGTTCATTTGTCGTTTTAAGCTCAATGCGGATTTCCCCAACCAGGTTCAGGATTTTGCCCCCAGTCCAAAAACAAATCTTTATTATGGATATATATAATGATCCAAGCCATGGTGAGAATTTACATATGGTGCCTGAATATGTAAAAAAAGGCTTTATTATGAATTTGTACAATAATGGCAGAAAGATGCATGCACTAATAGATGGAAGATCTAGTTCACAAATAGTGCCTATTTCTAGGTTTTCACTATTTGTTTTTATTGCACTTTTTCTCTCTCTTTTTTTTTTTGTATTATTGCTTTTTGCTAGACATAAATTTTTTTGAGATGTACGTTGTTGATAGGTTCTTCAAGCAAATCCCCTTCTGGTGTTGATGGCTGGTAAGCACCAGACCCATATGCAATGACAATAACAAAAAGACCTAACCAATTCGTTCAAAGCTTCCCTTTCTTCTCACAATCCTACTGATTGTGCAAATTATCTTTCAATACTAGATCTCCAACCTAAAACACCCTAGGTTTGACCCTGTGATTTTAGCTTCTTGCCATTCTCTGTTGGTATGCTTTCAAATGGTCAAAAGCATTTTGATGATGCTCTTGCAACAATTCCAACTCTTGTAGCTTGGATACTTGATATTCTTCATCGAGAATTAGACCCTTTAGTGACACTCGCAAGGAAGGTATTTCAACCTCAATGGGAAGAATTGCTTTGGATCTGTAGACAAGGGAATATGGCGTAGTTCTAGTGGGTGTTCAAATACTGGTGCAGTAGGCCCACAAAGCAGGATTCAACTGAACATGCCAATCTCAACTAGTATTATTGACTATCTTTTCAAGATTTGCAAGATAGTTTTGTTAGATGCTTCAGCTTGACCATTCCCTAGAGGATAGTAGGGTGTCAAAAATTTGTATTGGAGCTGAAATCTATCACAAAGTTCCTGTACATCCTGATTCTTAAAAGGTCTCCCATTATCAGTGATAATGGAAATATGACTGTCATAGCGACAGATGGTGTAATTCAAGATAAAGGAAGCAATTTGTTTTCCTATGGCATTAGTTAGAGGTGGGACTTCAATCCATTTTGTAAAATATTTTGTTGATGTGATGATGAACTGTGACCATTGGAAGAAGGAGGATGGATCTTGGCCACAACATCAAGACACCACTGACAAAAAGACCAAAAATTTGCCAGAGTGTGCAACTCCTGAGTTGGCGCATGTATGAGGTTACCATAAATTTGACATTGTTTACATTTCTTGGCAAACTGAAAAAGAGTCTTTCTCCAAAGTCGACCAATAATATCCCAATCACATGAGTTTATTTGCAAGAGTAAGACCACTTGAGTGAGTGCCATAGATACCTTAATGCAATTCTTTCAAGGTCTTCTCATATTCTTCATGTTCAAGACATCTGAGGAGAGTTCCATCCAAACCCCATCGATAAAGTATTTTGGCAATGATAGTATAACGAGCGAACTGTCGAATAAAGTTTCATTTTTTAAATTTTTTGATAGGTCAAGGGGAAGAGTATTGTCTTTTAGGTAAGTATAAATCAAACCATAACAAGAGGAATTGGGTCCTACTACATGGAAAATGATTTGGATATTAGGGAAATCATAGGCAAGGTGAAACAATTCTTCCACCAGGAATTCTTAATGAGCTTGATGTTCTTGAATCTGTAGAAGAGAAGCAATTATCGCCATAGCATCTGCAGCTTTGTTGTCAGACCTTGGAATTTGTTCAAACATGATTTCAACAAAGTACTTCTTGAAGTCATCAATCATCCTTTTGTAAGGCATCATCTTGTCATCCTTTATCTGATAATCATTATTGACTTGATTAATTACCAATTGAGAATCCCCATAAACATGCAGCTCTACGATATTCTATTTGATAGCCATTTTGGTCTCAATAATTAATGCCTCATATTATGCCATGTTGTTGGTACAAGGAAACCTTAATCTATATGACTTTAGGATTCTATGTCCTTGAGGTGTTATGAATACTATCTTGGCTCCTAATCCACGTTGAGTATAAGAGCCATCAAAATATAATTTCCATGTTTGCTTTGTAACTGTGAGAACATTTGAATCTGGAAATTTGATGTGCGAAGGATTGTCATCGCGCAATGGTGCTTTGGCTAGTTGATTTGCAATCACTCGACCCTTGATAGCTTTTTTGTCTACATACTTAATATCAAATTCACTCAAGATCATAACCCACTTTGCTAATCTCATTGTTAGTGTTTCTTTATTGAGAAGATATTTCAATGCATCTATCTTAGCTATCAGCTTGACTAAATGTGTCAGCATATAGTGTCGTAGTTTTTTGAGATGCGAATACTATAGCTAAACATGTTTTTTCAATGGGTGTGTAGTTGAGCTCATACCCAACTAAGGTCTTGATGATGTAATAGATAGCCCTTTCTTTTCCTTCTTGGTCTTGTTGCACCAAAAGAGAAGCCAATGATACCTCTGTGGCTGATATGTAAAGGAAAAGTGGTTTGTCTTCTATTGGTGACATTAAGATAGGTGGACTCATCAAATATTCTTTCAGTTTGTTGAAAGCCTCTTCACACTTGTCATCCCATCCAAATGGAACATTCTTGTGCAGTAGATGAGTAAATGGTTGACACCTATCTGCCAACTAAGAAATGAATCTTTTGATAGATTGTAACCTTCCTCGTAGAGACCTTAGTTGACTGATATTCCTAGGTGATTCCATTTCCACAATTTCTTTCACCTTTGTTGGATCCACTTCTATGTCTCGAGCTGAAACAATGTATCCTAAAAGCTTGCCAGATGTAACTCCAAAAGCACATTTCTTTGGATTGAGATGCAACTTGTATTTTTCTAGATGTTGAAATTTTTTATCTAGGATCTCAAGATGTCCTTCTTTGGTAGATGATTTTGCTGACAGGTCATAAACATAATCCTTCATGTATGCATGCATCATGTCATGAGAAAATTTTGTCATTGCTCTTTGATAGGTTGCACATGCATTCTTTAGTCCAAAGGGAACGACGTTCCAACAAAAATGTACCCCAAGGGCATGTGAAGGTCGTCTACTCTTGATCCTCAAGGGCTATCTTGATTTGATTATATCCCAAAAAACCATCCATTAAAGAAAACATGGCATGTCCAACTATTAAATCCACAATAATGTTTATGTTCGACAAAGGAAAGTCATCCTTTGGGCATGCTTTGTTGAGATCTCTAGAATCTATAAATATCTTGATACTTTTATCTATCTTAGAGATGGGTACAATGTTTGACACCCATTCTAGATAGGCCACTAGTCTTATAAATCCCACATCTAATAGTTTCTTCAATTCTACCTTTACAAGTAGAGCTATGTGAGGATGCATTTTTCTCAATTTCAACTTCATTGGTTTAGCTCTAGGAGAGACATTTAAGTGATGCATTATTAGATTAGGATCTAACCCTGGCATACCTACATATGACTAAGCAAAGATTATTTCTCTCATTTTTAAAAATTCAATGTAATATTGTTTTTCTTGTGTTGACAATGGTGTTGTTGGGTATATGATCTTTGGGTTGGCTTCTGTACTAATGTTGATTGATTCTATTAGCTTGATCAATATTGAAGACCTCTCCTAATAATATTTTGGAAGAGTGTCAAGCCTCTCATCCTCTGGCACCTCAAGGAGGTTTTCACCATTGGATACGTCCTTTCTCTTTACCTTTCCTCGATCTATTGTTGCTAATAAATGATTTTCAACATTAGATCATATATTTGATTTATTTATTTTACTTTTGCGACTGAGAGACTTGGAACCCCCTCAACTAGAAGTTGTGTTATTGGATTCATTGGTGGAAGATGTTTTGGTTTCTACGACACTGAGATATTGAGTAATCACATAGTCATTAGGAAAAGTATCTATCTCAATGGATCTAATTTATTCCCAATCAATAAGTTGTGGATGAATTAAAGGTAAAGGATTGTTTGATTGGTTAATCTCAAAGGTGGTAAGGGTCAAAATAAAAGTGTCAAAATTTTCAAAGGTTACTTCCAGCTCTATGATGTCACTCTCCTCAGAATGATCTTTCTCGATTAGTCTTTGATTGTCCTTGCTATAGTCATAATCGGTATCATGTGATTCTAGTTTAAGTGGTCTATACTTTGACGTTTGTCCTACATATGAGTGAACTATATAAACATCGACATCTTTTGCATAACATGATCCTACAGAGGATTCTTCAGAATGATATGAGCCCCATTCCCACTCATTAGAGTATGTCTCACTAGAAGCTTGTAATTTGAAGATTTGCTCATAAAGGTTATGGGTAGCTTCTTCTATTTTTTGGGAAAGTTCTTATTTTTTACTATTCTCCTTCTCTTATTGCTTACGAGTTGCTTCTTATTCTTCTTGTTTCCGAGCTGCTACTTCTTTTTGTTATTTGTGGGTTGCTTCTTGTTGTTGTTTGGGTGTTGTTTTTCTTTCTTGTTTATGCACCAGTTTGTTTTGTCCAAAACCTACTCTCGTATTATCCTTACCATGTTGAGAAGGAAGTTGTATAGGTTCTAGAATACCTTCTTTTCTTTTGCGTACAGGACCACTGCCGCCATATCCCATTTTTTGCAGTATATGAAATCCATTTCCATATTGTTTTGCTAGTATGGTGACAAATTGTTTACTTCTTGTTGGGATTCATCTTCATCTTTGTATAGCCACTGTAAGATGTCTTTATCTTCATTTTCTTTAGATAGATTCCTTGCCTTGACAAATGATCCATCAAATATTTTGAGTGGTTTTGAAGCTGGTTGTTGCTTTGACGTTGATGGTTTCCCATAAGATTTAGGAGTAGGTGGAAAACCTGATAGAGAGTATTCTCATGTTCCTTTATCCTTCAGTTGCATCTTTTTCTTAAAATTTGCCAAAGTGGATGTGAATGAACTCTCCTTATGTGGTGGACTAGAAGAAGATACTTCTCTGTTATGTGGCACAATAACATCTTGAACTGGTTTGAGGTTACTGCAATATTGGAAGGGATTTGAGTCCGCTGAAATTGTGATTTCCTATCCATTATAGGGAAATTTCAAACATTGATGATAAGTTGATGGAATGGCTTGCATATCATGTATCCATGGTTTTCCCAAAAGTATGTTGTAAGATAGATTCAAGTCTAAGACTTAACACACTGTATCTTTTTGCATGGGTCCCACTCTGATTGGCAACACCACTATTCATTTAGAGGAACATTCTTCTTCATCATGTGCCTTTATTGTGATCCTTTTTTAAGGATCGACTGTATTTTCAAAAAATCCTAGAGCACTAACAAGACTTAATGAACAAATGTTTAAACCAACTCCTCCATCTATTAGGACACATTTGACTCGTGTTTTATGAGTAATGACTTCAATATGAAAAGGAGCATTATGTGGGTGTTGTAAGGACATGTCATCACCTTCTGTAAAGGAAAAACAATGAGGTGTTGTTAAATGTCCCACCATGACTTGGAATTGATCAACACCTAAATCATAAGGTTTGTTGGTATCTAGTAGAGCTTTTTTCTAGAATTTGTTTATGTGTCAGTGAAAGTTTTAAAATTTCTAATATTGATATTTGCACGGGCATCTTTCGCAATTGATACATTGTGTTGTATTATTTGGAGGTGGATGGTGCTTTAGTTGTTGGACCCCGCAAAGTTACCTTATATTTACTTCTTGTAATTGCATTTGTGGATTCAAGTGGTTGTTTCTCTTTAACCACAATGACATTTATAATGGAAGGAATTTGTCACCTCAAGGATAAATTATCCTTTCGATTACCTCTTCGAATGGGCACAATGTTGAGCTAGGGGATAACAGAATCATGTGAGGAGCGTCAGATGCCTGAGAGACATCTTTGGATGTTTTTGCAGAGCCTTTGCCCACAAGACGAGCGCACGAAGCTGGGACGGTCAGCGTGACGCAATGTCGTCCTACACAAGAGGAGTACAAAGTCCGGATAGAAAGTCCTGGATATGTTGATGAAACTTATGAAATAACTAAATGATACTGGAAATTATGAAAAGTACGGACTACGAAATAGAATAAGAAAAGTAGTAGAGAATAAAGAGATCTCACAAACAGTCCATGTTGTGAAACTTCCTGCGAGATAATCTTCTCTTCACGAAGTTGCGCCTACACAGATGCAAGAGAGAAAATGTTGGGGGTTGTGTTTTGGAGCCTGCCTAAGTTAGACCCCCGTTTTGGTGTTTCCACCTCCACGAACAACCCAAAAAACCATGAGAAAGGAAGATGATAAAGAAGATGATAAAGAAGAATGCAAAAGCAACTACGAAGATAATTCCATGCTATTTGGTAATTGGAAAATAAGCAAGATATTGGAAATATAAGATAGAGTTAGATTACTCCCCTAGTACTTGGCAAGTATTGTCATGCTTGGCAAACTTGGTAGCTTGATGGTGCTACAACAATGGTGGTAGTGTCTCCAAGAGCTTCAATCTCCAAGAGAAAGTCTTCAATCTGCCAAAAGATCCCTTGGAAATGTCCCAAAATTAAGGATATAAGCTAAGGGACGAACCTGGATGTCGATGGTCGTGCAGGGAGATGTTATGATTCCTTCCTGGCGCAAGTCATAACGTCCCAACGGCCACCTGCTAGATGGCAGGTTGGCAGGATGGTAGCGCATCACACAGACGTCTCCGCACCGCGCCTGAGTATGTGAATGTGCCAGGTTGGCAGAATTGATAACACCTCTGAGGAAGCTAACATGGACTTCTTTTGTGGACAAAAGGACAAGTTGGTAGACCAGTCCTCCAAACAGCGTGGGGAAGGCACCATATTTTTGACTCTACAATATTGACCACATTGTCAAAAATGTGAGCATAGTTGACCTTTTCTTTTCCTATGTTATCTTTTGATGTTGATGCTCCACCCTTTTCATAATTTAGAAGTGGAATTTTAAATGTGGTATGTGCCTCATCTGATTTAGGTCCCTCCAAAGTTATTACTTCATTATCTATCAAGTTTTGGATAACATGTTTCAATCTCTGACAACCATTCGTTTTATGTTCCTTACTCCTATGGTAATCACAATAATAATTGTCATTCCACCATGCTAGTTTGACTTTGGGCTCAAAATCTATTTTTTCTAATAATGTCATCATTTTATTTGCAAAAAGTGTTTTAAAAAATGATTCAAGTGGTTCACAAATAGGTGTAAATTTCCTACAAAAGTTGGTGGAAGGTGGTTGGGATGTGTTGTTGTTTTGATTAACTACCGTTGTATAACTTGATAGATTGAAGATGAGTTGTTTTGATTTTATGTTATTAGCACCAACCACTCCATCATTAACAATGTTTCTATTTCTTGCCCAAAACTTTGGTTTATTGTTATTGTTATTATTGTTGGAAGAATTTTTTCCCTCTTTATAGACTTTCAATACTCATCTTTTAACCAAAGCTTCTTCAATATTGATTCCATTTTCTTTTATTTTTTCAAACTTTGGTGGAAAATATAATTTTAGTCTATAATTCATTTTAATGTTTATATTATCAATGAAAATATTCATCTTTTCTTTTTCAGGTACAACACGGGGATACCTAGCTAACAATTGCCTCCAACTTTGCAAGAATGCAGTGAAAGATTCTCCATTTTTATGTTTCGTGTTGCATAGATCAAGCATGGTTATTTTGTCTTCAATGTTGTCTAAATATTGAGAGACAAACTTGTCTACCAATTCTCCAAATGATCTGATACTAGGTGGAAGCTTTGAGAACCATTCCATGGCTTGTCCAGCCAAGCTCCTTGGAAATAACCTCATTAGATAGGTTTCATTATGTGCAAATTTCATACTCATTGTACAAAATTATCTCACAGAATCTTGTGGATCGGTTTTACCATTGTATTTGTCATATTTAGGAATTTCACAATTTGGTGCAAAAGGTATCATGTTTAAACTTTTGTCTAATGGATATGGGCAAATATCTTCCAATGAGTATCTCTTTGTTGTTCCCCTTTGCATATCTTCGATTTGTTGTTGAAGTGTTTGTATTTCACGTGTGAGTGCTAAAAGGGGATTATCTACATTACTCCATGTTTCGTTGTTTCTTATGTCCTTGATCCTATCATCATGAGTTTGAGTGTTATTGGTTTGATTTGTGTTGTTTTGAGCTTCATTGGTCCCTACGGTTTGTCTCATTTGTGTCACATGAAATTCATGAGGTAATTTGACTCCCAAGTTGGCCAACATTAGAAAGTATTTCTCTTTATCAATTATCCATCACCTTTTCATTGAATTTACCAAACCTAGGATCTTGTTATGCTTCCTTGATTGTTTCCTCGAATATTTCCTTCTCCTCATCATCATGTGATTTAGATTGATAAAGGATAGGATTTTCTTCTTCCATTGTGGATTTTTTTTTTTTTTTGCTATTTAAGTCTCCTCTTTGGTTTTCTAGTCAAAACTAGCATACAAGTGGCTAATATTTTAAAGCTTTGATCTTTGTTTCAAGTGTCAGTTTGATGAAAATTGACGATGTCAAATAGGAGTGATACTATTAATGAGACTAGGTTGATCTGATTTAAGAGCCTTTGTTTCGTGATAAAGGAAAATAGATCCTAATGATGAAATTGAACTGAAAAATCAAAGATCAAACATAATTACTATGCACTTAAAATGTTTTGATCTCAGCTATGTAAAAGTTTTCAGTTGCAAAACTCGATTTTCTTAATTTTGAAACTGATCTGATGATGATGAAAATGAATCCAGCTCTGAAAAGGGTATTTGAATCTGAATTTTGTTTTCTGTCAAATGTTGTATTTTGCTCTATGTCTGATATGTGACTAAGTCTATGCACTAGAACAGACTGTGAATGCACTAAATTGTTCAATCTATGTGTTTTTCTATGACCTGCATGTGCTATTCTATTCCTTTAATGCGCTAACCTATGAATTCTATGTGCTAGAATGTTCTATCTATGCACTACTATATTCAGTCTATGCATTGTTGTGTGATTCCAATGCACAAATCTATTTTATCTATGGGCTATTATGTTCAGTCTATGCGCCAATGTTCTCAATGAATACACTATTTTGTGACCTTGATGCGCTAATGTTTTTAGTCTATGTGATATTATGTTTAATTGATGTGGTAATCTTCTCTAAGGTTCAATATCTTGATAATTTAATCTTATTTCATATTGTCTATTTGCGTTTTAATGGATGTTTTTTTTATTAATGATTTGCAAACACAGAAGCAGGTAGTCAAACAATTGTTTCACTTTATGATATAAACTTTGAGTGTATATTCAAGGCTAAAAGAAAGCCCAAATTTCCATGGGTATAACACATAGAAGACATTTCAAGCAATTCTAGCCTAAGGGATTAGATGCAATGCGATAACTCAGCCCACAACTTGGAATCTATATGACACAAGTGTAAGCACCCTAAGAGGGGGTACCCACTATTATCGTTGTCGAGAGGTGGTAGGTAGGGGTCTCTAGGACTGGAAGGATGATCCAATCGCCCTCTCCCCGAAAGGCTACAAGTAGCCTATGCAAAATTGAGGATTTTTGGCTTTCCTCAAAGGAGCCTAATGGTGAGTATCTTGGGGGGAAAACCATTTTTCCCCTTGTACTGAGAATTATTGCACCAAGGCTTAAAGGGTGGCTTCTAGTTTAACGGTTCTAGTGCAGGCATCCATTCGGAGCGTCGGGATATAAAATTCGTTAAGAGGTGTCCCAACCTTGAGAACCAAGGTTTGATATACCGGAAGGTACAAAGGAGAGCTATTCCTGAGCACTTTCATTGATCTCGATTTTCGTCAAGGCCACATTTATTTTATAGCGGGTTAGATGAACTTGGCTTTAGCCATTCCCAGATAGGGCATTCCCCTCTCACCGACCTTATGGGCTACTTAGGATGGCAGGCCTTCTAAAGGTATTGCACTACTAGAAATGAAAAGCGATGAGTCTGGTTTTCTGATCACCCAATGAAGGGAAGAGCATACGCACTCATCATCTCAAACATGGAAGACATGGTGTTCTTTAACCTCCTAATTAAACTAGATGCCTAATTTAATCACCTTGAAATAGCTCCAACCCCTGCAGACAATATTAGTAGTTTTAGATTTTAGTCTTTGATAGCATAAAAGTACCCGCAAAACATAAAGATGTTGATTAGTCTCTAAAATTTAAAATTTGCAAATAAAAACTTATGTGCTAAAACAGAGCTTATATGCGCTAAAGAATTTATTTTATGCGCTAATAAAATAAGTCTATGCGCTAAAAGAAATCTCCTATGCACTACTATGCTACCCAAATGCACTAAAAATATAAAAGAGAGAAAAGGACAATCAGATCTCGTAGATGCGCAGAAATGTAAGGTGGATGTGCTAATCTAGGCAATGAATGCGCTAAAAAAAAAGTTTGATGCGCTCAAATTTAAGTCTAATACACTAAGATTTGAAGTAGATATGCTAAACTATTTCTCTGAGCTAACCTGCCAAGAAACCTGAAAGAAGATATTAAAAAGAATGGAAAAAATGCCCCATAATGGGTGCCAGAAATATGTATGCTAGAAATGTAAATTAATTTAATTAAAAGCATCTAACAAACATCAATGAGACATTATATCAAGAAGATAATTAATAATACACAAAGCAAACAGATACTCCCCAATGGCATCCCATTGTCCTCTATCTTCGAGGACCTTGTTGGTATGTAGTTTGGCTCTCAACAACTGCATGACCTCCAAGATGACAACCTAAAGAATCAATAGCTATACTATGATCCTAAGATCTACATGGTTGCTATGACATGATCAATTAAACTATACTAAATTCAAATGTAGGTTGTCATGCTAAATGTGTGCAAGATATCAGAAATGCAAGATTAAGAATGCAAGATTAAAGATACAGAAGAGCTCATGAATGAAAATTGAGTAAATTTATAACTTTTCCAATATATGAGCTTAGGTGGCAAGAATTAACGATCTAGATTCAACCTAAAGAGATGATTGGTGAGAGATGAAGAAGTTAGATAGGGGATAGGATTATATGACACTTGTCATTCTTCAAAGGTCAAGTGGCAAGGCAATCTCAAGCAAATGCCACACATGTCTCACAAGAGGGCAAGCGACATGGATGGGAAGAACATGTGGAAAATATGCCATGTGTCCTTGGGAGAGAAGAGACACTCCATAGGAGGTTAGGGTAGAGGAAATTAGAGGAGATAGGGTTGGTTCAACCCAAGATTAGATGGTAGGTTAGGTCAAAAGGGAGGTTAGGTTGAGTAGTTAGGATTAGGAAGCATGTGACTAATTTGAATTTAAAATTCAAATTAATTGGAAGGGATAATTAAATAAGACATTATTTAAATTTCCCCATTTAATTAGGAAAATGAAGAAAATGATTTTTGGTAGGAAGAATTTAGAGAATGAACTATTAAGGATTTATTAATTAAATAACTCGTATTTAATTAATTCTCTCCAGGCCAAATTTTAGTGTATACAACGACATCATCTTATCTCCTATTGAGAGCTTTGAAAATGTGTTCTATACAAGGACATCATCTTTTCAATTGTTATTGTATCATGCAAAGTTCTAATTATAGCACCATCCTTTCCCCTTGATTATACCCAATGAGTAATTTTAGTGTATACAGGGACATCATCTTATATCCTATTAAGAACTTTGAAAATGTGTTCTATACAAGGACATCATCTTATCAATTGTTATTGTATCATGCATAGTTCTAATTATAGCACCATCCTTTCCCCTTTATTCTACCCAATGAGTAATTGAGGCCTATCAGTATTCAGAGTTCTCACCCACTATGCAAGGGATTTAAGAGTAGGATGATACCCTCATGGTCCAATAAAGCTTCCGTCTTTATCAAACTCAGCTACAAAGAGCAAGTCCTTTTCTTGTCTTATTTGGTCTAACAAGAACACACTTTCTAAATTCCATCTGGGGATCAGTAACATCCCACTCTCTTTACAATTTGTTTGGCTTCATCAGGAGTGAGACAATCCAAATTAATATCTTCGAGAGGTGCATTCTCTAGCAATCCTATTTTTTATCCCTTCACTTTTAGCCATAAGGCTTTGAATTATGGACTCCTAACAAAATTATCATCCAACATGTTGGCATGGGCTGCAAGAACTCATTCATCTACACATTCCTCAATAGGGATTTCTTTGTTGAGATCAATGATATGGTTTGGCTCCTCCTCGACACCTTCATTCCTTGAGGGTGAATGTAATGGTTGCTCAACTTCTTCCTCATAAATATTCAATTTCCTTAAAACACTTGCAGCCTCATTGGTTTCTTTTCTTGGAGAGGACTCTTCATGATGCACTAACGACAACCCTGTAGATTCAATCCCTGGTTGTATCCTAACTGGTGAATGTTATGTTGATTCTTCAATTAGCTATGTTAGAGTCACTTCTTTTCCTTCATCATGCTCATTTAAATCATATTTTCTTTCATAAATTAGTTGGAAATTTTCCAACATGATCTCTATCCTTTTTGTTTCCCTCTTCTCCTTGTTGAAAAACCTCTGGAAGTTGGGTTGTGTTTTCTCATTTCATTCTCAATCCTAACAAGGATAGCCCATTTATTCCTTTTCTGAATAACAACAACAATGTCAACACAACTCTTTATCACATATTCATGATAGTCCACCTCATGTACGAAATTGCCATCCTTCAAATGTTTACTTTTAGCCAATCTATAAGAACCTCAGGATCATAATTTCTCTAGGTCTGAAATCTCAAAGCATATCTTGCAATAATGTAATTCTATAATCTATCCAGGATCTTGTCACCAATGGGAACATCACCATATCTAGTTAATTGTGAGAAAAAACATCCTTTTCTATGACCAAACATGTACACTTTTTTCATCCATAAAAACTGCCACATGAACTCAAGAAAAGCTAACCTTGGGGAAACATAAATTGGCAACTGATGAGGTGCCCGAGGGAAACCACATACCCAAATAAGATTATAATTTGAAAATAATAACCAGTCACCAAAATTGAACTTGCCCTTATCATCCATTCTTCGATCCTTTAGCCTTAGAAAATCCATAACCTTTGCATGTCTTGTCCATCTCATATCCCATCCAATGCATAATTTCATCATGAAATGTTGATGGAAAGTGACATAATCTGCCATATTTGACCTTCGGTGCCAAAGGTAACACCATCTCTAGATTTGGTATGGTATACCTTGATTATCATAAAACTTTAGCTAAATCTCTCCAGCCCACTCATACTTATGTTGACATAGAATAAGATGACACAATAATGAGGAGTGCTTGAAATTGATCTCCTTGGGGTTCTTAATGATCATCATCATTCCTTCATGAATTTGTCTAAAAATATATGACAAAAATTTAAAATCCGGATTGATATACTTATGTTGAATTCTCATTGCAACCAATCACCAAAATTTAACTTTCCCTTATCATCCATTATTTGATCCTTTGGCCTTACAAAATCCATAACCTTTGCAGGTATCATGTTCATCTCGTATCCCATCCAATGCATAATTCTTATCACAAAATGTTGATAGAAAGTGACATAATCTGCCATATTTGACCTTTAGTCCCAAGTGTAACACCATCTCTGGATTGGGTATGGTATACCTTGATTATCATAAAACTTTAGCTGAAGCTCTCTAGCCCACTCATACTTTTGCTGAAACATAGAATAAGATGACACAATAATGAGGAGTGCTTGAACTTGATCTCCCTGGGGTTATGAAAGATCCTCATCATTCCTTCATGAATTTTTCTAGAAATATATGACGAAAAATTAAAATCCAAATTGATATACTTATGTTTAATTCTCATTGCAACTAGCATCACCAAGAGTGAGATCTTATCTTCAACATCCAACCCCAAGATTTGACACAAAGTATAATATGTTTTGATGAAATAATTCTCAAATCAGTCAACAAAGAAAGGCTCTTCTCAAAAGGTGGAATGGGAAGAGTGTGTAATTGCCAATACTTAGGAATAAAAAGAGGTAACTCCCCTTCTCTATATGTCCTCATTTTCCTTTTGTAATTTGCCTCAAGGATGTTTTCATCTATCTCAGCCCGGCCTGGTCCAGTTAAACCAAAATAGTTATAGATCGCTAATTAACGTATATCCACTAGGACATGACCTTCTGCATCTCTTATCGTTCTTGAAGTCAAGTCATACCTAGTTGACAAATGTCTAATCAAATCTACTTTCACAAAGGCATCAAGAACAATAAGTCTAGCCATATTTAAAGACCATGGATTACACTTGGGTTTAGGCTCGTCTCTATTCTAGTAGAAAAATGAGAACAATCACCACCCTATTTCTAGAGCATGTGTATCTCCACATTGAACACACACATCCAACATGCTATCACTATCACTAATATTCATGGTGGATTGAGGAAAAAAATCCAAAAATTCTTGGCATAAAACCCCTCTTGTTCATGCAAGGATCGATAGAGCCTCCACATTTACCTCAAGCTTCTAGGCATGTTCTTCCAATTTCTCAACTAGAAATTTATGCTCGTCACCTAGAACTTCATCAATTTAACCCTTCTCAACAATCTGTATATCCTTTTTCTTCTTATGAGCCCTAGGTTTTTTCCGTCTAGGTACAGACAATTCCCCAACCTCTATTTTTTGTTTTCCTAGAGGTCTTGGGTCTAACTACCTCCCCCTAAACTTTAGACTCAATCCTGACAATCTCTGGGTTTTCAGAATCCTTTTCTACCACTACCACAGGAGAAGTTTTTGAATGTGTATCCATAGAATCCTTAACTTTATCTTTCATTTTTCCCATAGAATATTTCATCTTTTTAGACATTGTACACCAAAACACACTAGGGATTTCTATAATTCTACTTGAGATTTAACAATCTAACCCTTAATCATGAAAACATAATTCTTTATGAAAGGAGGGAGATAATCACTCACTGTTAACCACCTCAAAAACTGCACGTAACTCACACCCTCTATTATTTTGTAATCATGCACCTTTTCTCTATGCTCCTAGCTTGCTCCCTCTTTTAATTTCAAAGCATAAAATGTGAAACATCATTTCAAATTTTAACATGTATGGCTTTGCAATAGGCATAATAGCTTGTCACCTCAACATTAATGGCACTCGTCTTCATACAAACAATAAGTAGTTGTGCCCAACTTTAAAATCTAACCATTGAAATACGCCATATCATCAAATCCGATGGCTAATATCATTTATCAATTTTCAGCACGGAGAGTAACTCCACAAACCCGCCAAGTGTGGCTATCCTTAACTTTGCAGGTTACAAACTCTCTTTAACTCACCTCATCTTTGTGCACCCGATAAACTATCCCTAGCAACACCGTAATATCGCGACAATATGGGGTGATCATTCCCTCAAGCTACTTCACTTTTCTCTTCTCCCGCATACTCGTGCACTATCTTGTGAAACAATTAGCAACATTGTGGGGTAACGGAGCTTAGCACTTTATGTTGATTGGAGCAAACCCATACTTCAGAAACCCAGTGTATAATATGAAACTAACCTAGACTCAGCACGGGTGTATGGGTAGACTTAAGAATGACAAATACCCATGTGTGAAAATATGGTTACAAGATGGATTGGGAAGGTTATCGGAGGAACATCTTAAGGATGACAATGGTGTTGATCGTGTTACTGACAGGTTAGTCAATCGCAATCATTAATTGCAAAATCGACGGTGTAAAACGTGTGACTAACACGCATGTTAGTCACTCCGTATTGTCTTTTTGGAGCTAGAATAGACGCGTCCTGAAACTACGAAGGCAAACCCTCAAAAAGGGAAATTTAAGGAGGGATGACCGGTTGAACAAGTCAAAGGCAAAATAAAACACTATACCTCTGAAAATGTTAGCAAAAGTCAAGCCAACCCAAGGAAATAACAAAACCTTTGCGGTCCTAACATCTTGCATCATCCCATGTTTATCTTTAGAAATGTTGTGATCTTCTCTAAGGAAAGTTTTATTTGATCTCCTTCCCATCTCTAATGTATTTTGTTTTGTGTTTGTAATTTGTATCTTCTCATGTTGATTATGCTTTAAAGCATGAAACAACAATTAGGCCTACAAGGCTCATGCTTGATTTAAACAATTGATATTTTGATTTTAAAATTTTTTGTTGTAGATTTTAGGAGGCTAAATGGAAGTAGGAGCAACCAGAGTATACAATATAGACAAAGTTATGGATTGCCTACTATCAACTAGTGTTTCAAGAGGAAACAATGCATCAAACTAATGCTTAAGTCTTTTACAAGTCATCATTGACAACCAATTTGAGAAATTTGTAATGGGTCGACAAAGATAACTAAAAAATGCACTACAAAACCAAAGTTTATGGGTCCATCAGCTGCAAATGAAGGTCCCCAATGAATTTCCAAAAGTTGTAGATTCTATCCACAACTAGATCAAAGTGAGCTATGATTTCAACAACAATGGTCTCGCCCTCTCTTTTCACTCCACTCCAAATGTGCAACCTGCAATCTTCTCATTTCCATAAAGATCCACAAGCTTTCCATGCAAGTTTCCCATACCCTCTTCAAATATTTCTCCATTCAAACAAAAAAGCAGTAAAATACTCAACGTGGAGGCTTAATATGGAGGTAGAATAAGGAACAAAGGGATCCCTCAAAAATCTTGCTAGTACATCACATATTTCCTTCTCATTTATTGAAATGCTTCATCCTGCCAATAACATCTACATAAAAATTGAGACATATGGAGACTCTACAGAAGTTCAAAGTTAAACCAAGGAGGATCACTCAAGATCCCCCACTAAGAGGTTGCTTGTACGGAGCATAGGTTAGCCTAGCCAGCTTATAAAAAAAAAATTAGGCACCAATCGAAGGTGCCACTCATCGACCATGTTGAGGGTTTAAAAAACCTTGAGCACAATAAGAAATGTAAGCACACTATTAGCTGATGAAAGAAAAAATAAATTTAGATATACCACTTGACTAAAGCAAGAAGTAGACACTAAAAATAGAAAAAGAAACTTCGTGCGCACACTGTTTTATGAAGCATGAGAAATCCAAGTGGTGCTCATGCCATATATTTAAAAAGGGGAAATAATGAAAAACTAGTTTATGCAGAACTAGTTGCAATGATCGTCACAATAAGTTTAACATGTGACAGATATGCAGGAAAAATATGAGAGCTCAAAAACAAATTAGATAATGGAAAGGAACTCTATTTAAGCCTGCAATAATTTTTTATTATGGGCTCTGAAAGTTGGTCATTCAAGACTTCGAATTCACTTCATAATAATGAATAATATTTCTTGGAGCTTAGTATTTTACATCTTTGATCATACCTTAGAATGTTTACTTCTTTGCATAGCATAATGACACAATTGATTAATAAAAATGTGTTGTAACTTCCTCCCATGAAGCCAATTAATACCTCCAAACCTTTGCCACCTTAAGATGAACCCAAAACCTTGCCAATTTCATTATCACCCATCATGATACTGAGGAGTGTTTTACCTTAAGGAGTAGGATTCAAGACTTTATTGACAACAATACCATATCCATGGCTAGTAATCAAAATATTCAAATCTTTACTAATAATTTGCCTTCCTATTCTACTAATATGGTTGAGTCTAAGCCTCTTGATTAGGGACCAATCATATTAAATAGGGTTGAATCCAATAGATCTAGCCTCAATCCAACTAAGGTAGGGTTGAGAATTTTGATTAGAGTCACTAGTTAAGATTTGATTCCCTATTTTTAAGTTGAATTGTGAAAATGTTGAAATTAGGGTAAATGTATTGAAATTGAAGCAATTATACATAAATAGTGAGCTACAGTCATCAAATAGAGCCACAAACCTAGAACTGAGCAATATGTGAATGTTCGGATCTATTCCCAAAAGGTCATCCTGAATTGTGGGGACTAGAGTGTTGGTCGCTCTGGTCCTCTGCACTTTTCACCATCTAAAGGGGAACCTGTTCGTGTCTATGAATCATGTCGATTGTAAAAATTGTAGCTCTGTACTTGTTTCTACACATAATAGAGAAGGAAAAATGGTTGGAAATAGGGGTTTTCCTTAGGTCAAACCTCAATTTTAGAATATACCATGAAATAGAATTGAAATGTAAATGAATTGTTGTAATGGAAATGATTTCCTTTTGAGGGAAATGCTAAAAATGTCTGAAACACTAAAGATATAACTTTTTATGAAATTTTGTTTGTCTTCACAAGGAATTAGGGTTTCATGTAGTCTTCATAAAACATAGAACATGAATGTCATCTCCAATGCTTGAATCTTGACTTTACTTCTCCTCCATTGCTTGAAACAAGACCAATTGCTTTCTCACTTGAATTTGAATGAATGCTTCATTGATCAAATTGAATTCATGGATGTGTATTATTAAAATGAGAGGGGTAGACCTCCTTTTATACATGCTTAGTCGAAAAACTTATTATTTTTTTGACATGAGCCGACATAGGATTGAGATTTCTTCTCATTTCAAATGACCATTAAGAGGCCCCAAAATGAGTCCCGATTGGGAGGACTAGAGCAAGGACGCTCTAGTCCCTAAGTACTAATGCGCTAGCATTGTGGGCGTGACCAATCATGAACTTAGATTTTAGTGGGAGAGAGCATAGGTGTTGAGAATATTGAGTTTGGTGCATGGTGTGAGCAAAATAAGGTCTCCAATTAGGCCTTGGGGGACAAACACCAAGGTGAAGGCCCAAATGAGGAAAAAATATTAAGGGAGTATAATTTAGGATGCAACAAGACCTGGGACATGATTGTGGTTTGGGAAACAACCTCTGAGATTTTAGAAGTCGACTCTTCGTATTTTGGGGAGTGGAAAGGGAAGGAGGAAAAAATAAAATGAATTAAACTAAGGAGAAGCGCTAATGTAGATCTTCTACAACATTTCAAAACTCCCTTTTGTGGAAATCGTAAGGAAATATAAGTTCCTTGGAATAAGCACATCAAACAACAACCCTTCTTGTCATGAGGAGAACAAAATTCACAAAGTTACATAGACATTGGACATAACATTCAAATCTTCCCTTGGGAAGCACTTGCCAAGGATTGATAGAAATGGCTAAATCCTTTGGGATTTTTACAATAATTAACCATTCTTAAAATTTGTTTGTGGAGAGAATAGTCGAGTTTCAAACCTAAGGAAAATGGAAGAGTGAAAAATCTCACATGATCCATGATTTATAGATTCACTAAGAAATAGAAAATCTGAATTGAGCATTTAGTAACTACCTCTTTATCAAAATGACAAATAACATAATAACCTAAATAAAACAAGCAAAAGGCAAACAAAGGCGTGATCCCATGTCTTATCTAAGAACAAACATGCTAAGGTATGATCGCATATGTAAATTACTAAGCTTTGAGAAATATTATTCATTATTGTCAAGAGAATTCAAAGTGTTGAATGACCAAATTTCAGAGCCCATAATATAAAATTATTGCAGGCTTAAATATAGTTCCTTTCCCTTATTGAATTTTTTTTTCACAACCCATCTTTTTCTACATAACTGTCGCATGTTAACCTTATCGTGAGGATGATTGTAACTGCTTTTGCATAAACTATTTTTGCATTATATCTCATCTTCAAATATATGGCATGAGCACCACCTAGATTTCTCATGTTTTCTTAAAACAGTTTGTGCGCGAAGTTTCTTTTTCTATTTTTAGTGTCTACTTCTTGCTTTGGTCAAGTGGTATATCTAGATTTATTTTTTCTTAGTGCATATTCTTCAATGATCAATTAACTATACATGCTAGATCAATGAGAACCCCTCGTGAGAGATTGTCTTTGATCTTGGCAATGATATATAGTGGGCCATCAAGTGCAACAATAGTTTCATTAGGATCAAAGGTAATGCATAGGTCCTTAGGAGGCATAGGTTTATCAAAAGGATTCACCACATTATTAGACTAAAGGCCAAGGTCATAAGGAGAATATGCAAGAGGGTTAGTCTCAACCACATTAGTAGAATAGGAAGGCAAAGTATTAGTAAAGATTTGAATATTTTTATTACGAGGAGCTACAGATTTGTTTTCTTTGTCATTCACACTAGCTACGGATATGATATTGTTGTCAATAAAGTCTTGAATCCCACTCCTTAAGGTAAAACAAATTCTTAGTATCATGACTTGGGTGACAATGAAATTGGCAGAAGATTTGGGATCATGATAAGGTGGCAAAGGTTTGGAGGTATCAATTGGTTTGATGAGAGGAAGTTTCAACGCATTTTTATTTATCAATTGTGTCATTATGCTATGAAAAGGCTTAGAAAGAGGAATAAATTCTTTTCTGAAGTATTTGGATAAAGGAGCCACACTTGATGTTGTGGTTGCAACTTGAGTATTGATGTTTTCATTGAACTTGATGTATCCCTTGTTCAGTTAAAACTTCAAAAAATATTGTTGAGCACTTTCATTCTTATCAACTGGAGCCATTGAAAGAGATGATTCAAATTGACTCACTTGAAGCTAATAATTGTGAATCACTACGCACAACTGTGTAAAGGAAGTAAACTCAAAAAAGAGAAGCTTATCCCTAATGTCTTTTTTGTAAATTATAAATAAAAATAATTTGAATGTCATGAGTAGGCATAGGATTAAGCGATTTGATAATACAAATGTTTATATCTACCAATAAAATTAGTCACTTTTTCTTTAATGCATTTCTTACAATGTATCAAATCGGTCAAAGTAATTTTAGGACCAATATTATTGTAAAATTGCTCAATTAAAGCATTAGCTAATTTTTGCAATGATGTAATATAATAAGGAGGTAAAGAACAATACAATTGTAATGTTTTATCCCTAAAGGTTCGAGTACACAATTTAGCCATAAGTCTTTGATCATGAGCAAAGTCACTACAAAAAGTTTGAAATGTTTTCACATGAGTCAAGGGATCAATTTTTTCATTGTAAAGCTCCAATTTAAGGACTTCCATATGTTTAGGAGGGATAGCACAAACAATGTCATCGGATAATGGAATCGCTACATCAAATGTGGGAATATTAAACCTGGATTAGACAATGGAAGCCAATTGTTATTGAAGGGATGAAACAATTTGGGCTAAGCTATTTATGGTTGCTTTGGTGGATAGATTGAAATTGGACATATTGGATTGTGATGGAGGAGTAACATTGTTGTATGTAGGTGGAGGTTGAGAATAAGGAGGTGGAACGCTATGATATGTAGGTATGGGAAATGATTGCGTCACAAATGGAAGACTTGCAAAAGGAGGTATACAAGAATTTTGATTAACAAAGTTTCCCCCTTGACTAACATGTGTAGGATTAACACTCTATGTGGAAGTAGTCATGATAGAATATGTAAAGGTAGGCACACTAGGCAAGGATCTAGGCACAAGAATATAATGAATGACTTGAATATTAGCTTGAGTGTAACCAAGGACTTTAGTACAACTTTTCATAGACATGATATTAGTGTCAACAATATGAGCAAGGCCACAAAATAAATCAACACCAATGTTATCACCTTGAATGATTCTTTTTAATCCTTCAATCAATGGGATTGCCTCACTCTTTGGGTATTGTTGACTCATCCATTGTTGAAGATTTTCAAATTCTTTGTCAAACTTCTCCAATTTATCAGCAAAAACCCTAGTTAGTGATTCATCCACATCATCAGAATTTTGAAAAGAATGAGGATAAATGACATCATTTGTTGGATTAGAGGAACTACCAACATTCTCATGAAATAAGTTATCCAAATTCGGCTCCATATCCTTAGTAATTAAACCTTGGTAAGCCTTAATTTTATAACTTCTTCTCATGGGAATATTGTAGGCAGGACTAATGGTTGTAAAACTCATGCATAAAGGAGGGAAGTTTGAATTTGAAATTTGAAAACTATGATTAAATTATAAAAAAAAATTGAAAAGATGATTGATTAACCAAGTAATTAAGCAATTTGATTTGTGAATTTGAAAGATAAATTCCTCTAAATCATAGCATATCATATCATAAAGATCAAATCTGAAAGTAAATTTTAGAATTATAAATTAGGGTTTTTGTGAAATCAACCACTAAATTTATGTAATTTGATTTAAAATTAGATCTATGAGTGCAAATTGGAATTTTAAATTGCATGAACAATCCAATCTAAAATAAGTAATTCAAATTAGACAACCCACAAATACCATTTTAGAATTAAAAATTAGGGTTTTTGTGAATTTAACCTCTAAATTTATGAAATTCAATTGAAAATCAAACTTGTAAATGTAAATTTGAATATTTAAATGCATAAACAATCAAATCTAAGAACATAAAATAAAAGTTAAGGTCCAAGATGTTGGGTTCACCAAAATGTGATACAGTTAAAATATTAGGGTTTCACCCAATGATGTAGTAAAACCACTAATATCTTGCTTAGGGACCAATAATATTAAAGAGGGGTGAATCCAATAGATCTAGCCTCAATACAACTAAGGTAGGGTTGAGAATTCTGATTAGATTCACTAGTTAATATTTGATTCCATCTTTTTAAGTTGAATAGTGAAAATGTTGAAATTAGAGTAAATGTGTTGAAATTGAAGCAATTGTGTATAAACAGTGAGCTATAGTCCTCAAAAAAAGCTATGAGTGTTGGTCCCAAAAGGTTGTCTTGAATTGTGGGGACCAGAGTGTTATTCTCTTTGGTCCTCTGCACTTTTCGCCATCCAAAGAGGAACCTGTTCGTCTCTGTGAATAATGTCAATCTTAAAAATTGTAGCTCAGTACTTGTTCCTGCACACAATAGAGAAGGGAAAATAGTTGGGAATAGGGGTTTGCCTTAGGCCAAACCTCAGTTTTGGAATTAACCATGAAAGAAAATTGAAATGTAAATGAATTGTTTTAATGGAAATGATTTGATTTTGAGGGCAATGCTGAAAAATATCTGAACAATAATGATATAACTTTTTATGAATTTTTGTTTGTCTTTACAAGGAATTAGGGTTTCATGTAGTCTTCATAAAACATAGAGCATGAATGTCATCTCCAATGCTTGAATCTTGACTTTTACTTCTACTCCATTGCTTGAAAGAAGATTGATTGCTTGCTCACTTGAATTTGAACGAATGTTTGATTGATCAGGTTGAATTTATGGATTGCATTATTGAAATGAGAGGTGTAGACCTCCTTTTATACATGCTTGGTCTAATAACATTAATTTTTTCGACATGAGTCTGTTAGGTCCCGAAGACAACTGAGAGGGGGGGTGAATCAGTTGTCTAATAAAATCAAATAAAAAACAACTTAATGCTCAATACCGGTAAACCAAAGTTAATGTTGGTAGACAGTTTATTAGTTAATTGCAATATCGGTAAAGATTAATGCATGAAATAGAAAGACAATAACATCCACAACACATAACACTAGTATTTGTACACGGAAACCCTGTAAGGGGAAAATCACGGTGGGAAACCTTACCCACAATCAGATGATACTACTGCAGATAGTATGTGTATACAATAGGGGGTCTTCACATGCAGAAAGGCCAAGCGCCTAGAGCTCACTACTCAAACACAAATAGGACTCACACTGACTACAATTGGATGATTAAATACAATAATGATGTACTGCTCAAAATAGCATCTTCATACGCTGGATTCAATATCGGTTCAGTTTTGATGTGTCTTCTCAAAACCTTCCTTCTACCTTCAAATGATGTCTGCGTGTCTAACTCTTCTTATTCTCGCATATACCTTATTTCATTCTCACTCCTCACTTCTACTTCGATCAAATAAGATCTTACATATATACCGAAGCCTAGGACCAAAATGTATAGGTTGGCTTTACAAAAGATATTACAATAAAACAATTTACAAGTAAAACAATAACCGATGCAATATCTGATTCAACATTTCGGCTTAATGCATTTACAACATTAATAAATCATCTCCATAGCGTGTCATGCTGATCTGGAATAAATAATCCTATCAGTGCTTACTCTGGACCTATTTGCTGGTAACAACAAATATGCAAACACGAATATACCAATGAACAAATATTCAAGACAAAGTGTCCAAATGATGTCTTCGACATAACCAAGTGTTTTCCATGTCATTCCAAGTGCCAGTGAACAATATATCCTGTTGGTGAGCAAGATATCGGTGAATGTGAATAAGTCACTTGCTTGTCGGTGAACACTGCTAGAGTTGATAAGTGTTGACATCAATGAAAAAACCATATCAACATATCCAAAATACCAACATAGTCGACATAGGATCGGGATTCTTGCTCATTTCAAATGACCATTGAGAGGCCCCAAAATGGGCCCTGATTGGGAGGACTAGAGCAAGGGTGCTCTGATCCCTGAGGACTAGGGCACTAGGGCTCTGGTCCTAACCAATCAGGGACTTAAATTTTAGAAGGAGATAGCATAGGTGTTGAAAATATTGATTTTGGTGCATGATGTGAGCAGAATCAAGTCTCCAATTAGCTCTCGGGGGATGAACGCCAAGGTGAGGGCCCAAATGAGGACAAAATTATAAGGGAGTATAATTTAGGATGTGATAGGACCTGAGACTTGATTGCAATTTGTGAAAAAACCTTTGGGATTTTAGAAGTCAACTCTTTGTATTTTGGGGAGTGGAAAGGGAAGAAGGAAAAATTAAAGAGAATTAAATTAAGGTGAAGCGCTAATGTAGAGCTTCTACAACATTTCAAAGCTCCCTTTTGTGGAATCATAAGGAAATATTAGTTCCCTGGAATAAGCACATCACACCACGACCCTTCTTGTTGAGAGGAGAAAAAAATGCACAGAGTTACATAGACATGGGGTATAATATTCAAATCCTCCCTTGGGAAGCACTTGCCAAGGATTGATACAAATGGCTAAATCCTTTGGAATTTTTATAATAATTAACCATTCTTAAAATTTGTTTGCAGGTGAGGTAAAGAGTTTGTAACCTCGCAATGTTTTTGACAAGGACATGAACACTTGGCGGGTTTGTCGAGTTAATCTCCATGCTAGAAATTGATGAATGATATTGGCTATTAGATTTGTTGATATGGTGTATTTCAACGGTTAGTTTTTAAACTTGGGCACAACTACTTACTGTTTGTATGAAGCCAAGTGTCATTAATGTTGAGGTGACAAGCTATTATACCTATTGAAAAGCCATAAATGTTAAAATCTGAAATATTGTTTTACATTTTATGCTTTGAAATTGGAAGAGGGAGCAAGCTAGGAGCATAAAACAGATGTGCATGATTACAAAATAATAGAGGGTGTGAGTTACCTACAATTCCTAAGGTGGTTAACAGTGAGTGATTTTCTCCCTCCTTTCATAAAGAATTATGTTTGCATGATTAAGGGTTAAATTGTTAAATCTTATATAGTGATAGCCTATTGGATGTGTGTTTTCACTATGGAGATGCACATGTTTCAGAAAGAGGGTGGAGATTGTTTTCATTTTTCTATGGGAATAGAGACTTGAGCCTGTACCCAAGTGTAATCCATGGTCTTTAAATATGGATAGACTTATTATTCTCAATGCCTTTGTTGAAGTAGATTTGTTTAGACATTTGTCAACCATGTATGACTCGGCTTCAATAACAATAAGAGATGTTGAAGGTCATGTCCTAGTGGATATAAGTGAATTAGTGATCATTAACTATTTTGGTTAAATTGGACCTGGACAACTTGAGATAGATCAAAACATCCTTGAGGCAGATTATAAAAGGCAAATGAGGACATATAGAGATGGGGAGTTACCTCTTTTTAGGCCTAAGGATTCACAATTCAACACTCTTCCCATTCAACCTTTTGAAAAGGAGCCTTTATATGTTGACAAATTTGAGAATTATTTCGTCAAAACATATTATGCTTTGTGTCAAATTTTGGGGTTGGATGTTGAAGATAGGATCCTAGTCTGGGCGATGAGAATTCAACATAAGTATATCAATCTCGATTTTAAATTTTCATCATATTGATCTAGCCAGCATTGCATTCTTAAGGGAAAAACCATGATGGGAACCTACCCATGATGAGATGATACTCTGCACTAGTATGTGTCACTAGTACATTCGGGGCTGATTTCCGACGGCCTATCGTTGGAATTTTGACTACTTTTCGTCGTACTGCCGACAAACGATACCGTTGAAAACTCATCGTTGGATATTCTGACGATGCCATTTAACATTGAAATTTTGATGACATCCTGAACTCTTTCAATGGTGTCCATGATCGCTCCTCCGGCCAAAGATGTCGTCAGATGGATGTTGGAATTTTAATGCTCACCACAAATATGCATCAACTACGACTACGATGATCGTCTGACAAGAAAGTGTCATCGGACATACAACATCCTCGTCAGATGTTTCTTCAATTAGTGTCGGAATTCTGATGTCGTCCAGGAACTTTGCACCGACGAGGATGTTGTTGATCCGATAGTTTGGCCGTCGGTGCAAAGTTGAGTTTCCGTCAAAATTCCGATGGAGATTTATTTTTATTTTTTTAAAAGAATATGCATTCCAATTACAATAGTTCTTGTTGGTTCACTTTTAGCATGTGGGGTACGATTCAGACCTTGACCTCGGTTTTGAGACCTTGGGTATTGGAGGCTATTAAGCTTATTCGATGGGGTCTTCAACCTGCACATTGCCAAACAACTCACCTTTTGTTGTTCTTGGTACAAGTTGATAAGCATTGGGTCTATCTGGTGTGTATGCATCTCTAAATAAGTGACATGTTAATTTTAGGATCAAACTGTAGCAAAAAAGAGCAATAACAAAAAGCAAAACAATATGCACAAGGAACAATCAGAAGTATCTTACAATATGGATTCAACACTTGAAGCAATCAGAACTAGAAAACTATGCACAATAGGATAACGCCTTCAACCAAGGATATACAAATTATAAACTTATCTCTAAGCATAGGGTATCTGTTGTTAAGGAGCTTCGTTGCCCCAAAGATAGTGTTCGTTGCTCTTGGATGAATATCGTTGTCATCAATGATAGTTCGAAGCCTTCAAATGAAGCTCGATGTCCACAAGATGAAGCTCGCTACCCTTGAGAATAGTTCGATGTATCTAGAATGAAGATCGTTGTCACTACAAGATGGTTCACTATCCTTAAATTATAGTTCACTGACTCAGAGAAACAATTTGATGAATGAAGGAGATAATTTTATGATTGAAGACATCATGTTGAGAGTGTGTGGATACAATGACTAAGCCTTTGTATGTATATGTGACTCAGCCTACCAATTAAATCTAGGTTGGCCCTTTCAACTTGGTGCCAAAACATAGGGTTAAGATTACAAGATACATAAGATAGGGCCTGCCCTATTCACAAGTTACGAGTTACATTCAATATAGTACCACAAGTTACATCGCCCAATTAGGGTCAGACCAAATTACAAGTTACGTTTATAGGGCCCATCCTATCCACAAGTTACATTATATATAGGTCTTGCCCAATATTCATAGCAAGACATAATTACAAGTCACATGTATTTGAGCCCAGCCCTAAGTGGTTCGGATTGCATGAGAGGTAATACATAGGAATTTTAATTGTCATTAACAACATTAAAATTCGATAGTCAGGTATTCGAGCTAGCTACAATTTTCAACACACAATAGAGATCATTGCTCCACTAAGGTTGAGATTGCAGCACTAATAATAAGGTTGTTGCCTTAGTTGATAATAGGACCACTCCTCAAAGACAATGATATAGACCTTGATTGTTATGTATATATCATTATTCGCATTAACAAAGGGTCAGATTGATGTTTAGGCACGATTTGAGTTATAGAAAATTGTGAATTCTTGAAACAAGACCATTTTCTCTTATTAGAGATGGTGTGAGTCTGGTTGTCATGGTGGGGACATGATAGAAGCTTGTGCATGAGAGTTAGAGTTGAAATAATTTTCTATGTAAGGGTGGGAAAGTGTTGTATTTTGGTTCTAAGGGGAGATAGATCTAACTTCGTATGGCAAATTAGGATAGACAACCATGGTGAAAAGCTTGGAGAATATATTCATGTTCTGATCAGCCTTGGGTGTTAAGGACTTCTATAATTTCATTAAATGTTTGTGATTGACAAAGTTACCTAAGTTACCTTTGGTCAAGTAATCGTGTTGGAGTTCTTGGACAAGAGTGTTTACTAAAGCTTATAGTTCAACTATGGAATGGAATTTAAGAAGATTAAACCATTCTAAGAGGATCCTCTAATATCCATGGCCATGATGTAGTGAGCTAATGATTCATTTTGTAAGGTTTGTAGCAGTTTGTTGCATATTGTAGATTGTGTAATTGATCTCCCATTATCTATTAGGGAGTAGGAGACACTGATTAGGTGACTCCATTGATTTGTTCAGGTCTATTTGACATTTATTATTTATATGATTTGGGTTTGCATATGAATCATTTGAGTATTGATTAAGGCACATGTTGGCCATGAATTGTGATTGTGAGGGTCATAATTCCCAATTGTATAACAAAAGTAGTGAAAATATAAAAACATCTTAACAGCCCAAATAGTTATGAGAGTTGAACTTTAGGCTAGATTTAGTTTTAAAGTTGATAATGAATTCAAATGATAAAAAAATACAAGGAATTCTTGTTATCTTTCATGCTAGGGCAACAGAACATCATGTACAATATATAAATAATTAGTTGTATATATTTTTTAACTTTTCTCCAATCCAATAACAAAATATCCTTGTGATTGACCAAACAAAGTGATCTAAACCTTAGAAACTAATAAAGTTATCCCGATGTTTGCCAAAAATAGTGATTCAAAACCTTAAAACATTAATCTTTCCTTGATGATTGCCAAAGAAAAGTGATACCGAACACTAGAAATAAATAAAAGTATATGCATTTTATCTATAAAGTTTGCAATTATTAACTAAAGAAATATGTATATATAGTGCATGGCATCTTTCAAAAGGAATTTAAAGCGTTCACCAAATGAGGAGAGGAAAGTTAGATGTACGAGTGCTATTAAGTTTAAAGCAATATCATTTTGGAGGAGATGTAATTCTAATATTGTGGTCTAGAATTCTCTATTCAGTAACGTTCATTTGGCTTTTGTGTGTGTGATATGCTTGCGTTATAAATCTCTAAATTACAAAATGGATACCTGCAGTCTGACCTTAGATATAGAAATGTTATGCACAATGAATGACGATAATAAGGAAAAGGAATACCTGAAGTTTTGCCTCAAACCCAGCAAAGCTAGATTGATCAATATTCTCAAATCCAGGCATGTCTACTAGCATCAATTTCCCTCCCATGGCAGGTACATCCAAAGTTATCAAATAAGCATGATAATGGAAGATAGAAAAGAATGAACCGTACAAATATCTACTAGAATAAAACAAACTTAAAATAGTAAACATTGTATTAAAAATGATTGCCCACCTCGAGAGTGTTTTATTTTTCAAGAGCTACTCAAGTCCAGCAATTTCAGACTCATTTCTTTGAATTTCCACTGGGCTGACCTCTCCCTCTTTATCAATCAAATTTGTTAGCACAACATTCTGTAGACATATAACAAGTTATCAAACCAATTAAGAATGAAATACAACGAAAAACAAACTCAGACAATATAATTTCACTGCAAGCCATTCCAGTACTCCAGCCAGTAGTATTGTAATTGACAACTCATCTAATGCTGAAGTGTTGTAGTTATATGGGATGTTACTCTAAAAGTTGAACATCAGAGTTGATTGGATTACAGAATTAAATAAGACCTTCCAGTTGAATAAGACATTACTTTACACAAGCTCCATTATTAGAATTTATTGCATTACAAAGTTGAATAAGACCCTCCAGCTTCCAAAAGTGCATACAGTCGACTATACATGTTGTTGTCCAATCAAAGGATTCAATATTTTAAGTGAGTTGGGGAGCTATGCCAACACAAGTTGCAAACCAACCTCAACAAATGAAATTTTGGCACCATGCAAATTTAGTTACATTATCAACCACTCTCCCATTCAAGTTGATCTTGAAAAAATCAAGGTGACATGATACCTAGCATACCCATGCAAACTCAAATAATTGCACAACAACATGAGTATGCATTAGGGAGGACCATACATCCATGAAGTAATCATGTTGAAAGCACAACAACATGATTCAACCCCATAAAGGATGAATTATTTACATGAAGTATGAAATATACCTTTGACACATATAGTGTGCAAGACACATGAATACACATAAGATATCGATCAAACGTAAATCTTGGATCATACCAATAAAGAAGTACATATAAATACATGAATATATTTAAGGCATGATTTGAATAAGGATCATACATGTGAATATATGTATCTTATAAAGCATGGGATGTTCATTGTAACACGTAGAGTGTCCATGAATTCACTTAAGCACACATGTTGTGCATGGAGCATGAAGAATACACTCAAAACATGAGGAATAAAAATGAATACACATGAGTCATAAGACATACATTAAATGAATACCTTGAAGCATGAAGCATACAATGATCACTTAAAGCATGAAGCATACAAACAAATACACTTGAATTATGAAGCATACGATGAGTACTTAAATCATGAAGCATACTCGTGAATATACTTAACGCATAAAGCAGGAAGCATACATAAAGCATGAGGCATCCAGATGAATCCACTGAAGTCATAAAGCATACACTTGAATATATATAGAGTATGAATTCTCTTAAGTCATGAAACATGCATATTGTTGCACGCAAGGCAGGAGCATGAAGCATCCAAACAAGACATGAAGTAATACACACAAATACCCCCTAAAGTAAAATCCATATACGAAAAAGTACATGTATAAATCATACAATGAGGAAATCATGTTGAAGACACAATAGACACATTAATATCCATAATTTATCAAGTATATATACATAAAACATGTATTTAAGATTAATATTGCACATAAAACATAAAGAATACATATAGAGCATACACATGAATGTACTTGGGGCGAGAAGCATTCATGCAAAACATAGAGTGTACACATAAGGCACAAATACATGTAAAGCATGAAGTGTACACATTAATTCACTTAAGGCATGCAGCATACACGTAGCATAAAGTATACATAAATACCATAAGATGTGCATAGACGTAGAATAAATTATACATAAATACCTTAAGATGTGAAGTGTACACATAAGGCATAAGATAATGGATACATGTAAGCAAAGAATCAGCATAAATGAATATATGCAAGGCATGAAGGAGCTATGTAAAGCACAAACCATACATATGAATACATGCAAGGCATGAATCATACATGTAAACCATGAAGTAATACATAAATACACATAAGGTACAAGAATATTTGAGAAAGGCTCTCATAGAGTGGACATGTTGAAGACACATCGATTATGAAGCATACAAGAGAGAGGTATTCATGGAATAGACATTTGAAAACATCTCATCATGAAGTAACACAAATACACATATGCCAGACACATGACAGACATGGTGCAAGCACAAGGTATACATGAGAGAAGTGTACATATAAAACACCCATGGAGTAGGCATGCTCAAAACATATTAGACACTTAGCAGTTAAAGGCATACTCATAAGAATGCAATGTTGGCTAGATCAATTCAACTTTTGATTTATTTAAGAAGAGGGTTGAATCATTAGTTCTAACTGAGTAGTTGTTAAAGCAGGTTCGTCCAACAGGCTAGTAGAATCATGTTCTGAATATTGTCAATTATGTTTGACAATATAATTTTCATGCTCTGCATCACAATGCTCCAATGTTGACCTTACCTAATTCTTTGTTTCTCATTAAATCTTACACAAATTCTACTGAGGATGTCATGGGAGCCATCTTGTTATAAGTTGGTAAAATATTATTCTACTATTGAAAGGTTTTCTTTTCAACAAGAGGGACTATCTAGCTTATGATAGAACTTTATGCATTAGTCTAGGTGATGAGAAAGCGTATAAAAAATAGTATGAGAAAGACTCAAATTATGGGGAATACAAATAGAAAGAAAATACATGATCATCGAGAGAAAATCTAAGATTGGTTGACAAATATAAGATAGCAACCATGCAGATCATACAACAGTGATAAGGAGAATGCCTAAATAATAGTCCATATGAATCACCAAGTAATAGCATCATATAGTCATAATAATCCTCACACAGAGAAACCATGGAGTCAAGTAATAAAAACTAGAACAATAAATTCCATATAAAAGTGGTTAGACTTAAAATGATAAGGAAAATTTAAAAATGCTAAAGTAAATGTCAAGTAATAAAAAAACTTACAAGGATGAGGCATACTCATAACTTTTGCAGTCTAGCCATGGATATCAACAGTAGAAGCAACTCATATTGTTAGTGTACATACAAGACAATATGGGAGTTCATTATACCCAACAACTTGTGGTGTTGTTGTTCGTGTTGGCTCACCTTGCAATTAAGATTCAATATACATTATTCAATAAGATTAACTATGCAACATAATAAAATATTGAAAAGTGTGTTATCTTATTGAGCTTCGCTTGGTTTCGAGAATAGTTTAGTATTCTCTACTTAATAGGGCCAACCACGTGAAGATGGAAGATCATCTGGCCCTCCCCCCCCCCTAACATCACTCTAAATTCCCCGTTAACATCTAACATTCATTCATTCGTTATTTCAATCATTAATAAAATATAACATTCATTCATTAATATCACATAACGTTCATTAACACATAACATTGATTAACATTAATTAACACGCAACATTCATCAATATTAATTAACACATATCTTTCATAACCATTCATTAGCACATATTACATTCATTAACACATAAAAATCAGTCATTATCAAATAAGGTAGATTACAATCATTTCTTTTTTTGTTTTTTCTTTGAAGCTATAAAAAGCCTAAGTGGAACATCGTTTTCTTCATCATTTCCCCCCTCTTCAGTTGTTCTGTCCTCTGCTTGTGATCTCAATGTATGCCTAGTCCTATATTGAGGACAAGGACACTGAAGCAAAGGGGGGTCCTCTGCAATAACAAAGAAATGGGTTAAATTTAAAACATTTTTTATTATTGTTACAAGCATTTAATTACTTTAGAGAACATAATTGTTGCGCTCATTACCTGATGGGGCCACATTATTTTGTCTAGCCTCAACCTCAACATGTTGAACACCCTCTAGATCCTCTGAAGTTGAAATACTAAAGGTTACATTAATGTTGAACACCAATTGCAATTAAATTTGTTTAAAGGAATAACAGTGGTCCTATTTACCTGATTGGGGAACATCACGTTACTGATGTTGTGTACCTGGATCATGCTCCACTTGGTCACCACCAACTACATGCTCTAAAATATTATCAAAAAAGGTTACATTAATTACTACTCTAATTACAAAATAAGATGTTTAATTGTATTAATAATTACATAAATAAATTTGAATAGAAAATGAATACCTCCACTATTGGGAAGCACATCCGAACCTTCATGTGCAGGTGGTGTTTCATGATTAGCAGGTTGCATTCCAATGTCATGCACATTGTTATCATTGCGTGCTTATTTAAAACAAATATAGTCACTTTATGTTGGAACTCAACATCAATTAGATTAATGCAGGTAAAGTATTCAATTTAAAACAATTTTCACTTAGCTTATTTACCTCTGTGACTGATGCACTAGAATCTTGTGTTTGCCCACTCAATTCTCGTAAATGATCAGCCACGGTTGTATAGCCTTGTTGGTAGGCAATTCTCTTGTTATCTTCTGTGGGCGCTCTATTGAATTCACAGCCCTGCATTTTTGCTTGCTATCGTGAATGTTGCTTGCATTGTTTGATAAAAAAAAATCGTTTGCAATTTATAAATATTTTGATGCGATATTTCATTTACAGATACTTACAATTTGTGCGGCAAGTTTCATATAAGGTCACCAAAGCCGAGTTTGTGTTGCCCATGCTTTTCTTGTCTTGCCTTGGTTGCCTCTGACACGTCACTCAATCTATGAAAAGTTTGAAATATGTTAGATTATATAAATATAAAGAGTAATTAATTAGTACATAATTGCATTCTTAATAGTATCCCATACCTTCTTTTGGCGTCTGGTGGTGTATTTCCTTTTTTCCTTTCAATTCTCTCCTTGGCATCCAAAATTAGGTCCTTTCACTCCCTCTCTGGAATCATGGGGGGACGCTCGTACTTTACGTTCTTCTCTAAATGGGTCTTGTATTGGTCCCTCACATACTTTAGATATGTGTCAGATTTTTCAAGGAGCTTGGTTTTGTCAAAGGTGTCATTTCCAAACCACTCAACCATACAGTTTGTCAATTCATCTTTTAACCTTTTTTCTTGGTCATTCCACCTTTTAAAGCAAAAACAAACGTGTTAGATTCATAAATGAATTGAAGCTACATTTATTATAGTTCAAGAAATGGATCAAAGGAAAACTATTCTAGCAATGATATGAAATCAAAATAGTGGATTAGGGTTAGTTCACATATGATGTTCCACCTTTTACGTATGGTGGGCCCAAATATCTGCAATGCAATGTCATTATGATTTTTATAAAAAATATCATTTCTTGCAAAAAATTCATGGGATCATTAGTCCAAAATGAGTGATCAGAAAGTAAATTACAATTAGACTATATATAATAATAATTTTAAAGTACCTGGAACCTTTTGTATCTTTAAGGGAATCATTTCTTCATCGCTCACCACCAATGTGGCCTGCAACGTTCCTGTACTAGCAATATGAGAAGATCCAAGAAATGATGGTATGTTATTAGTAGTAGTCGCCTCTAGCACATCCTCATGTGCATCTCCTGCTGCAAAAAATGAATCCACTATGAAATGCCCCCAAGAAAGAATGCTTGAAGGGAAATAAACACATAACAGAAGATAGAGCAAAAGAGGGATCTACCAACAGTGGGCGGGCCAATATGACGTACAGTAGATGATATCTACATGCTACATGTTGCCAACACTACAGTCGGCAATAAAAGTGGGGCTAACCTTTGATGATGTGCCGACGACATTTGCACAGGAACATTGACAGCACCTAAAGAATAATACATTAAATATATGAAAAGTGCAAGAATTGTAAACAAGGATGAACCTTTATTATGAACATTGGCAGTATCAAGTATGATGTATTTTGGGTACTCAAAGTGATAAGCCAAGCAAGTGATAAGCCAAGAAAATCATCATCACCTGAACTACTTGCAACACCCTGATCATGGCCACCAATTTTATGAGAACGCATAAATTGTTGTAAAAACAGCACGTACATATTTTAGTTAATGACATAAAATAGTATAAAATATAAACCATTATTGAACTTTTGTTATAATTAAAGCTTTCATTACTACTTACTTGCAATTTTTTTGTTGTCCGAATCAATTTTTGCACCCTCTCTCGTATCTCATCAATCTGAGGCTCAACGGATGCCAAAGTAACAATCTCTCTACTAATTTTTCTAATTGACTTTTTTATCAATTCCATAGGGTTTGTGGAATATCCAAGGTCATCATCGCTTAATCCTGTTGAGTCCACATCCCTAGAGAGGTGCTCAGGTACTGCAGCTCCCTTTCCCTTTCCCCGAACATCCATCTGTGACAAGAATATCATTAACAATTACAAAATTAGTCTAAAACACTAAAAAAAAGAACATAATAATGTAACAGTTTGCTTCTATCTAATTTGTACAATTACAATGAGGTTTACCTGCTCGGTAGAAGTGTCACGACCTACATCTCTGTCTGCGCTATGTGATGGATCCATGTTGCCCTATGACAAAGAAAAAATATAAAAATGTTAGCGAAATTAAACCAATAGACTTAGCAAAAAAACTTCATAATAAATGGTATATTGGAGTCATTAATTAGAGGTTGGTTAATTTAAATGGTATATAGTATGTATCACCCCCATGATAGTAACTTTGTTTGTATCTATACGATTCAAATTATAATCGATTAGCATCTCTTCCCCTACACTTATTGATTTTATCGCACATACAAATACATGATTTCCCTCACGCGCCTCAAAAATGTAATTGGGTTGTATATTAGTTGACCCAGGTCACGTACTATTTATAAAACCTGCAATATTCCCTATTGATTTTGACCTTCCATCAATGTATACAGCAACTCATTTACTTTGATCATTATCTTTTTGTTGTGTATAATTTGTTGAGTGCATACCTACGCATACTTTTTTTATGTCGAACAATATGCATCCAATTATTGTAATTGTAACAAGGTCCGACAAACTCCATCAATTCAACAACTTTGTTGTAACAGTCCTTTATGTCGTCCATGGAAAATAGGCCCAAACCATGTAACAATGAAGGTGCTATGCGATATATCCTATCGTTAAAAGAAAAATCAATGTTTATTGGAGGACTTTCCTTGGGTACCGGCCATTGTTTCTATAGATGTTTGTACCTCAAAGGCACCTCAATGTTTCCTTTGGTCTCATCATCATAAAAACATGACCCCCCTTGAGCAAGGAAAAATTTCATGCTGTGTAGGGGAAAAAGCGAGACTAGGCTAACATGCCCTAATCCTACCTTTTGACACACATTATGGAATACGAAAGAGCCTAGAGGTATCACACAATTGGCTACTTCTTTTTGTGGAAGAGAGAGCCACGGGCTACCTATTAGGGTTTCTATTCCTTTGTTGTAATTGAAAGATAAAATGATGCAAGTTCAATTCCTAACCCTAAAGTGCAAGTATGAACCAATAACAAGATTCCAGAATTGAGATTAAACAATGGAAAGCTGTAAACACAAGGACAAGGAAAGAATGCAGATGCGTACCCGGAGTTAAAATCTGAGTGAAAATGTTCAGGACGGGGGCGCAGGTGCCACTATCCTGATACTGTTGTTTTGCAACCTGAAAAGTTGTCAGAAATGCTGAAACTTGTTATCTGACAGAGGGACCAGGGCGCCCAGCACCCCTGTACTGGCAGGACCAGGGCGCCCCATGCCCCTGTCCTAGTCTTTTGCCCTGAAATTTGGTGTGTAGCTCAGTTTTTGTCTACTTCTGTCGGATCTGCAACTTGCGACGTCGTTTGAATCCCGAAATCTACACTTATATCTGAAAAGATACGGTGGGCGGCTATATAGGGTTTTTGCCTTAGTCAAACCCCTGCTTTGGTGATTTCCACCTCCACGAATAGCCAAGTTGTATTGTAAAAGTAGTGTGTGTGCAGACCTTGTGTGTGTGCAAGATCCTAAAATGCAAGTAAGCAAACTAGAGCAACCTAGAAAGTAAACCCTAATTGCTTGTAAATGATAATGTAAATGCTCCAAATCAAGATGCAAAGTGATCTAAAGAATGAATACAAATGATATAATGAGGCTTATGCAAAGACATGAAAACAACATGAAATCATACCCAACCCCAAGGGAGGGGTACAAGCCAATCTTCAGTCGGTGATCCCCTATTGCTCTTCAATGTCTTCAAAGCCCTAAATGGATGAATGAAATTGATGAATGCTTGATGGATGGATGTTGAATGTTGTTGAAGTCTTCAAAGATCTTCTCTTTCGCTGCGTAGAAGGCCCCTGAAATCAAAATTCAGATCCTTTCAAATGAAGAAAGAGAGCTCTTATATATGAAACCCTAGGTCTTAATTTCAACTTTTGGCCGACCTAGAGATTGAGTCTCCCACCAATTTCTTGGGGTTAAGCTTTATTTTATGATTGGATTGCACTCCTAAAATTTCAGGAAAAATGTCCGGGACCGTGTGCACTCCGGGCGCCATGGTCCCGACAACTTTTCACCAAATTTTTAGTGTCGTCGGATATGATGATTTTAGAGAAAATCCCGAAGTTACAGCTGATTTCAAGATGTTTTGACCCCCAAGTTCAAAATAGGACCTAATTAGGGTTTTTGATTAAATGATGTATTGGAGGAATAAAATAAAAGGGGCACACTTTAATGAAAAGGGCCCAACTTTATGATATGGGAGATGATAAAAATAGAACCTTAGACCTAATTAAGTGCTAAAGGGGAAATGCAATGCAAAATGCAAAATGTGCCAAGGCGGGTGCTAAACCAAGTGTGAAATTGTACCACCCTAGCAAGTGCATACAATTTACGATGCTACATTTAGCCCCCACTTTAGCGGTCATATGAACACTACGTGCATATGCAAGCTAAAGTACAGAAAAGTAAACATTATTTGAAAAAGGATATATCCATAAGTCTGTTGAACGAAGCCCCCAGCGGTATCTACAGTACACAGTTAGGAACCGCACCCTACAAAACACACATTAGATCACAAAATCACCTAATGCTTACTAAGGAAGGTGATGAAAATTCGAGGGTAGCTATATGCCCCCCCCTGTTTCGGCTTGCTAATTTTAGTGAGTTGAAATAGGGTATCATGTTTACCACTTCGAATTGTTAAAGAATATTGATGACAAATACTCACAAGAAGATTTGATATGAGATCAAAAACTAATGGAGAATCATTTGGTAAGAAAGAGGACTAAATCTCAATTCCAACACAACAAAGAGTGTGAGGATTTGAGAGTTCTCTAACACAAGATGAAGGATGTAAATGGAAACAAAATGCAAAGAAGAAGAAAAAAAAAGAAAGGAAAAAAGCATGAATACACACATTGGTGATCCATGAGAAGAATAGTGAGAGAGAAAACATGGACTTCTCGCCCCTAGATCTTGTCTAGGTGATCCATGGGAAAAGGACATGGAAAACTAGCCCCTAGAGTCTGTCTAGGTGATCCATGTAAGGGAGGAGAGTGAGAAAGTCTAGCCTTATGCCACTAGTTCCACTCAAGCTCGTGCATGTGTGTGTAAGGGAGGTTAGAAGCACCTCATAGGAGTCTATGCCTGAGTATGCTACAACCTGTATATGTATAGTACAAAAGCGTGACATCTCGCTCTAAGAGTCTGTGCTCTGGTTCCGAGAATAATCACCTTGCATAAAATAAAAATGGAGACATCTCTCTCTAAGAGTTTGTGCTCTAGTTCCGAGACTGACCCATTGCTCAAAAAGTGTAATGTTTATGTCATAAGTAAAGTAGAACAAGGATACCTACCTTCATCACAAAAGAAGATACCCCAAAAATGCAACAATTTCATAGATCCAAGCAAGAGAGTTTTGCACTCTTTAAGCATGGATAAGATAGTTGAAAAAGGGATATCTTGTAGTATGTGTAAAGGAGATCCTTAGAGGAGAAGAGATCTTTGTACAAAAGACACCTATCCCTGAGAGGAATTGTCTTAGACAAATATAACATCTTCTAGAATAAGACAAAGAAGAGAATAAGAATGCAATACTTCCTTCTTTTGCGAGGTGAAAGTGATTCTTAATGAAGGATGACGCTCTTTTTAACCCAATTGGGAGAGTGAATTCATTATGGATGTATTTTACCAAGTGCAAAAGGGGTTGTAGTCAAGGACTTACACCTCTTGTAAGAGAGAATCCTTGAACAAACAACAACAAATGCATACAAGGAATAACATCAAGTAATAAAGTTCACACCATCCACGAAATAGGAAAAAGTGGATCCTTAGATAAAAATAAGGAAAGATCATTGCCTCCCAAGGATAAGGACAATGAGAAGGACTTACACAATCTTCTAGGGAGAGATTTAGACATAAGCAAAATGTACTACATACTCACATGAGTTCATGCAAGCAAGACATTAGTGTATGTAAAATGCTCCTCACAAGAAGTGGGTAGGATAAGAAAGAGAATACACATCTTCTCCCATATCTAGGAAAAGAGGATTCTAAAGAAAAGATGATCAATATTTCCACACTATTACCCCAAAGGGAAATTTTAACCATAAAAAGAAGAGATGTATGAAATCACTCTTGTCCCCATAGGAACAAGAGATAACATAGAAAATTAGGCTATTATGTTGCTTCAAAAATATGATTACACTTGAAATTGTACCATCATGAATGACAATGAGCCCCCAGTAAATGAGCTACCAATGTCACATAATGATGAGCAACATAATAGCCATTAATGTTATTTAAAGACATGATAGACTAAATGAGGTATTTGAATAAGACATGCTAAATGCTCAACTATAAGTGAGATCAAAAACATGTATAAAATGATAAAAATTGAAGAAGAAAAGTCACAAGAAATCTTAGAAGAGGGATGAGTGTAATTTATTAGAGCCTTATCCCTGGAGGAAAGGACTTTATGATGAATAGGAGATAAAGATTCATAAGTGGATTTAGAAATTTGAGGGGAGTCATAAAGAGATTTGTTCATCGCCAAGATTTCCTTATGAGTAGAAGATGATTTAGTTGAAGTGAGATCATCATCACTACTAAATATAGCATTCACATTGAGAGATGGTCTTTTAGATGCTTTGGTGGGCTTAGAAAGATTATATCCAAGTCCAAATGAATATTCATGCATGTTATGTTCTAAAGGAACTTCAATTCCTTGTTCATTTGTGCCACAACCATTTCCACTATAGCCACTCTTAGCCAAAATGTGAAAACCACGACCATGAAGGGATGCCCCATAGATCTCAGTGCTATTTGTATTAGAGGAAGATGTTGAAGAGTTATTTGAATCGGAGGTAGCCACAAAGTTGTTACTGAATTGCTTAGACAAAGTGGGCTTCTCTTTAGTTTCTTCCTTAGATTTTCCCTTCTCAATCTTAGGCACTCTATATTCTCCTACAAAAGCAGGGTTAAAGTCTAAAGATCCCCAATCATCATCCAAGAGAGCCTTTTCGGGAGAAAAGATATCTTTGGGAGAAGATTTTGATTGAGTAGAAGGATCAAGAGTACTAGAGGGGACAAAATCCTTAAAGGAAGTAGATGCATTTGAAGTGGTAGAAGGATTGGAAGTAGTTGAACAAGAAGATCCAGTTCGTAATGGTTCTTGAAGATTAGTATCAGCTAGCAAGGTGTATGTTATATTGTCATAAATGAATTTGACTCGCCCATGCAAAGTTGAGGGGACAGCTTGCATACTATGAAGCCAAGGTCTCCCTAATAGAAGATTGTAAGTCAAATTACCAGAGATGACATGAATAGGTGTAGGTAAAGTAACAGGACCTATTGTAATAGGTAAGATTATGATACCCAAACATTCTTTACCAACATTATCAAAGCCTCGAATAGAAATAGAAGAACGTGTTGGGTCTCAAATCAACAGATTGGATAGGTCCTAAGGAAATGCCAACTCCTATGATCAAACCCTCCAATTGACTTGGCCAACTTATAGAGTGAACCTATTTGGTTACTAACTCTCTCACTTTAGGCTCTGCAGGACCTAGGCGGGTATACCTACTCACTAGTTGTTCCTTCAGCTAATGCTTTTTATAGCAGATTTAGTGTCTTAATCTGATATCTCCTAGTCTCAGAATGGCATAAGTTTCTTAAACAGATTGATTTCAGATGTGTGTATTGATCTATGTATCTTGTAAAAGTATATATGTTACACTTTGGCTAAATTACCTACTATACCTACTCTACTAATCCTAATGCTTAAAAGTAAAGGGTAATTGGTATGGTTAAAGGGTTTGTTTACAAATGACCAGTGTCTTTCCTCTTATTTGGGCTACGGAGTCTTATATTTCTTCAGGACTTATTGTGTAAACTTATGAGACAATTTTTAAACCCACCCCTTTTGGTAAGTCTGTCAGTTACTGTTTCTTATGAGCTCTATTTTGATGTTTATATTGTAAACCGCTTGAATGAATTTAACCCTAACTTTAAGAGACCATCCAAGGAAGAAATACATGGAACAATTACAATTCACAAGTAATTTTTTTTTATCCAAATCTACAATATGAAACACAAAATTTCATTGGAAGAACACAAATAACCTTATCTCCTTTAGATAATATCACAAGCAACTGCCTTCTAAAAATATGTTAACTCTCAACATATATGAGAAAGAAAATGCAACTGGTTATTTTTGATAAAAAGTTTAAAAGTACAAAATTGTCTCCACCTCTTGTCTCTCTCTATTCTTTGTTTTTCTTCTCTCTTTACATTTTACATCACACATATATATGTGTTTGAATGGTTTTCATACCCCTTTGGGTGAAAAGACACCCCCTTTTTAATAAAAATAATTCCAAATCCCGAAATTGCCTTAGTTTATGTAATTAATTGTCACTTACAAGTTGTTTAGGCATATTAGAGGTATTTTAAGGCTATTTTATGGGAATATAATGGATAAATGGTCTTTAAATGATGTAAATACCCCCTTTGGTGCTTCACACTCCATTTTTTATGCCCATTATTGTGTTTATGTTATGGTTTCATATTGTGCAACAAATATAAAATATATTACTTGTACCTATTCAATATATATATATATATATATATATATATATATATATATATATATATATATATATATATATATATATATATATATATATATATGTATGTATATATATATATATATATATATATGTATGTATATATATATATATATATATATATGTATGTATATATATATATATATATATATATATATGTATGTATATATATATATATATATGTATGTATATATATATATATTTAGAATTTTTCTTGCTCCTTGTCTTGGAATTTGGAATTCTAAAAATTGCAAATTTTAGGGTTCCAACAGAACGTTTAATGAGAGAATGATCCACATTAAGCTTGTCCAATAAATCAATACTACAAACATTAAGGTCAGATCCATTGTCCACAAGGGTTCGTCTTATAGCATTTTCATTGATAATAACTACAATCATAAGAGGATCATATTGATTTTGAATCTCATGAGAAGGTAACTCATCTTGTGTGAACACAATTTGAGCTTTGGGTTTGCTTGTAGAATCAATCAGGGAAGGCATGTTATTATTATTATTATTAGGTGTCACTACAGGTGGAACATCTAAAATTTTTAAAGCATCTTGTAACATCCCATGATAGGCAAGTGAAGTTTGAACTAAATCCCAAATAGAAATCTTTGCCGGAGTAGTTTTAAGTTGTTCAATAATACATTTATTTATTTAAATTATCCTTTTCCTAAATTAAATAAATATTCTTATTTATTTAATTGATCCTACTTCTTCTATTAATTAAATAAATCTTTATTTATTTAATTAATTCATTAGCTTTTTCTACCCATGACACATGTCATTCATCTCTTAATTCATACACAACCTACCCCTCTCATTATTTTATTATTTCTTTTACCTACCCTCTAATCATAGCCGACCTCCTTTTACACCTCTCAATCTTATCCCTCCATTTCATATAGTGTCTTCTATATAAGGAGATGCTTCCTTCATTATCAAACCCTAATCATTCTAATCGTTCTATGCATTCTAATCATTCATCCTAATCATTCTATGCATGCTAATCACTGATCTTAAGGACTTGACTATACTACGATCCTACTTGCAACCACATTCCGTTCTTTGTTGAGCTCTTGTGCACATAAAATCTGAGAGCAAATATATCAAGCAAGATCAATGGAGATAGGAAGAATGGAGATCAAAACCCTATTGGACATGTAATGGTATAATCTTTGTGATTTCATTTGATTTGCATTGTCTTAGGTAATCTTCATATGTTATGGTGGATCTTTGTTGATTGTTAGGCTAGGGTTTGGTGGTTGAATTCATTTAGCCTTTCAATATTGTTATTATTGTTATCCATTTTCACCATATACATTTTGGCACGCCTGGTGGGACATGGATTTTTCTTAGATCTATGTTTTTTGCAGATTTTTCTAACCCTATATTGCTATTTTGCAAAACAATTTGGAGAATAACCTTGTGCAGCTAGGGTTTTGGACACAAAATCAAGATCTTGGAGAGATTCGATCATATCTCATAAACGGCCTAGAAATTTTGCACCAAATTTTTTTTGCAAGTTGAAGAAAGTATCAGGAGCTCTCAATCCAAAATTCAGAATTTTTGAAGTACATTTTCATTTTCTATTAATTTTTTATGATTTTTCATAAAAAATTATTTTTGAGAGCAAATGAGAGAATTTTTTGGATTTTCTTATATTTTTGGAAATCTCTCATAATTATACATAGGATCTATTCTTTGTGATTTTAATTTTGATGCAAAATATTTCCCTAAAAATTGGATCTTTAAAAATTAGGGTTTTTCCGTATTTTGAACAGATCTCACAAACCAAATCAAATTTTAACATAAAAAAAATTTTACAAGTCAGGAAAAGTATCAGAAAGATTTAGTAAAAATTTCAGATTTTTTTGATCTATTTTTCATTTTGTATGAATTTTTTATGATTTTTCATAAAAAATTAATTTTGAGATAAAATTAGCGAATTTTTTAGATTTTCTTACATTTTTGGAAATCTCTCAGAATTATACACAGGATTTGATCTTTTTAATTTTAAATTTTATGCAAAATCATTCCTCAAAAATCAGATCTTTGAAAATTAGGGTTTTGCATTATTTTACTCATATCTCACAAACTGCTTGGATTTGTTGCAGAAAATTTTTTGTGCAAGTTTGGAAGACTATCAAGACTCTCTAGTAAAAATTTTAGATTTTTTGGATCTATTTTGCATTTTATATTAATTTTTTATGATTTTTCATAAAAAATTAATTTTTGGAGCAAATTAGCAAATTTTTTGGATTTTCTTACATTTCTGGAAATCTCTTGAAATTTTACAGGTGGTCTTTTTTTATGATGAATCAGATCTTTGAATTGGTCAACAAAACGCATTGTTGAAGGCCCCTATTTCACAAAGTCTTTTGGATCTAAAATTTACCTAACTTGTGTGCTTGCAGGAAGGGGTGATTATTTGAAACAATCCAAACTACTAATAAATCTTTGTTGCAGGTCCTTGGCAAGGGTTTTTGGATTTTTATTGTGTGCCTTATTTTCATAGACTAGAAAACACTTCAATTGGTGCACTAAAATTGAATCATTGTCTTTTGTGTCTTGAGCAATATGCTCTTTTTGTTTAATCTTTAGAGGGCCTGTCTTCCCGTGTGGTAATTAGGACTACTAGTGAGAAGAGAACGACCCAAGTGGTAGCGAGGAAAACCCACCTCTTCCGAACCACTATAAACAACTGTATTCATGGTGAAAACTATGGATAACGTGTGCTGATTAGTTCATACCGACACTATGTCTCCCCATAAACCCATTTGATCAAATTTATTTGATCATTTGTAGGGCGTAACCCCTACCGGCTGGGAGCCTTCTGTATTTACAGAGCTGAAAGTGTCACATGTATGGCCACACGAGCGGATGCCCTTACTAGCACCATTTTGTTTTAGAGGCCCAAATCCTTCTAGTTGTTGGGGCAGGAGGTCGGACCTCTGGTAGCGGCCCACACACATACGGTTCTTAGTAGAGATACAAAATTCGCCATGGGGAGTTTTCATGGGGACTGATGCTTGGCTGACCCGAGAAGTGAGTGTCGAGGGTGGAGCCAGTGAGGTCAAGCATCTAAGTATCTGCTCTGAATAGCATAGCCTCGGGGGTAAAACCCCATGTGGGATCAACAACTATTGTCTTGGCTAGCCATAAGAATTGTGCTTGACTTATGTTAAACATTCAGAACATTCAAGACCAAACAACAAAACATTGTGTCTTTTGTGTCTTCAAGTGTATGCAAAACATTTTTACATCAAACAACACACTTTTCTTGGAGAGTCTAAACACTTGCAAACATTGAGTCCTCATCAACATTGTGTCCTCTTGTCACGAAAAACAGTCAAACATTCAGATTTGGTCACAACTTCACAAATTGGAAAAATTTTACAATCCAGGAAACAAGAGCAATCAGTTTCGGAATTCTTGAGCTTCCTAGGTTGTTTCTCCAGGTTTTCATCTAGCATTCAACTTGTCTTTGAGTCTCACAAAATCCATCATTGCTTTACACCTTACATTACATTCACATTTGTCTAAACTTGAGTCAAAAGGTCACTTGCTTGTCCTCACTATACTTTGTCAACACACTACATACAACAACACTTTGCTAAGTGGTCCCTCATCAAGGTTTCTTACCTTTGGGTCTCATTTGGTCTTACTTAGAGTCAAGGTCAACTTACCTCATCAAGAGAAACTATCCTCTCTTTGGAAGTCACACCTACTCTACTACATACATACTTGGTCTTACACTTTGGACATTGCAAGTACACTTCAGACTCATTTACATTTCATCCAACTCTTGGTCTTTCATACTCTTTCCATTTTTCATCTAGTCTCTCACATCTTGGTCAATACCTAGTTAATGGTTGAAACCCGTCTTCAAAAATCTAGGAGAGAAACTAAAGAGGCTCAAGAGTCCGCAAACATGAGTTCTTATGAGTATGACAATGATATCTTTTTCAATTCTGATCATACTAGATTACCTGACATGGATGCCTATAGAAACATTCCAAATGTTAAGAACATGGACACTATAAACAACAATGCTACACACAATGACAATGTGGACAACTTTTCAGTACATTCAGCAAATGTGGAAGAATCCATTATGAATCCCCATTTCAATCGATTGGTTGAGGAAATAATGAGGAGGGATAGACAATACTTCTTACAAATGATGGCACAAAGTGGAGCCAAGATACCTCATGATTTTGACATGTCTCAAATAATGGAACATAGACCTTTGCAACAACCTCACTCCAATATGGATCAAAGGAGACCTAATAGTGGAGGAAATAGAGGACCACATCTTGTACCTGAATCACCATCATCTTTGTTTCAAAAACAAGAGGTCCCACAAACACATGGTCAAACATATGATACTCACCTTCGCAGACTATTATGGAAATCTTATGGAGAAAAATATGCTCAATCACATATCAATGCTAAGGATCAACCACCAAAGCAATGGGATATGCAAAAGCATGCTCAAAATTTGGACACAAGGAAACCTCGTGTCAAATTTGGGGGTAACACATTAGAACATGACATGCCTGTAGAATATGGTATACATGCGCAAAATAGATATGGTGTTCCTCAACATGAATCTATACCAAGTGGTCCATATACGCAGCATCACTATAGACCTCCTCCATATGAACATGTGTATGATCAATATCATCCATATATGCAACATGCTCCTCCTCCAATTGGTGCCTCAAGCATGGGATATGGTCCAAGAAGTCGATCTCCACCTAAGAGCAGTTTGGAACAACAAATCAGGGACTTACAAAAGAAAATGGAGGACATAAATACACCAAAGCCAACATACACAATGAGAGACATATGTCCTTATCCATTTGACAAGAGCATTCCAATGCCTCCTTTTCCTACACACTTTGTGACGCCTAAATTTGATAAGTATAGAGGAAAAGGGGATCCTAAGGCACACATAAGACAATTTTTCACAGCTTGCATTGAGGTAGCAGCAGAAGAGACATATTTGATGAGATTATTCCCACAAAGCTTAGGCGATCAAGCTATGGAATGGTTCTCCCAACTCCCACCTAGTATTAAGTCATGGGGTGACTTAGCAGAGGCATTTATTCAACATTTCTCCTACAATATAGAGACAGACATATCAGTCACTACTTTGTGCAACACCAAGCAAAAAGAGGGAGAATCTTTTGCATCATTTTTACAAAGATGGAGAAATCTAGCCAGCAGATGCTCTTGTGAAATTCCACAAAAACAAATGGTAGAGATGTTCACACAAAATGTTAACAAAGACATTGGTTATGATCTAAGAAAAGCTTGTTTGTCCACCTTCAAGGATGTCATTGAAAAAGGCTTAGCAACAGAAAAGGTTCTAATTGAATAAGGAGTCATTAATATATTCAAGGAAAACAAAGATGACTTTAAAGGAAAAGACAAGCCAAGATTTTGGAATAAAAACAAGAACACAGTCAATGATGGTGTTGTTGATGCCAACACGGTGCGACCCAAATTCATCTTTTCAGGATCAAGCTCTGCAAACAATCAAGTGAATACTCAAACAACTTCTAGATCACAAAGGAAGTACACTCCATTGGGAGAACCACTTGAGTCAGTCTTCAAAAAGCTGGTGGCAAACAAGGTAATCACAGTTCCAGATTTTCCTCCATATGAACCAAAGGTTAAACCAAATTGGTGGAATGATGATGAGCATTGTGAATTTCATAAAAGCAAGGGTCATAAAATAGGTAATTGTCATCGACTGAAGAACATCGTACAAGATCTCATTGATAGAGGTGACATTGAGATTGAGGGACACTCATCCAATCAAGAACATGAGATGTTTAAGGAACCATTCCCAAAGCACGACAAGGGAAAATCTAAAGTCACAAATGATCAAGCCAACTATACTAGAGCACCTTACAACTATGATTCAACTATCAATAATATCTCGATGGACAATTACGTCTCTACTATTATCATCAAGGACAAAGCATCTGAGAATTCTACTCAGAGACCCAAGATTGTCCTAAAAGGTGTTGAATCTTCTTCCGAACCTACCTCTGAATGTCACGTTACAACCCGTCGAGGTAAAATTACTTTGCAAGGTGCTCCAACTAAAAACACCGCCTCTTCATCAACCAAACCTAAGTATGACCTTGTAGAACAGTTAGGGAAGACACCCGCGCTCATTTCAATCCTTGAACTATTACGCATATCTCCCGCACATAAAGCCATTCTTGATAAAATCTTGAGAGATACTGTCGTTCCTATTGATCTGAATGTGGACCAGTTTCAAGCCATGGTGGGATACCTTTCCATTCCACACTCCCTTACATTCATAGAAGCCGATGACACCTCCGTAAGTCAGCCACATAATGCACCATTACACATTGAAGCCTTCATACACAAACATAGAATCAAACGAGTCCTAATAGATGGAGGAGCAGGTCTAAACATTTGTACATTGAGAACTATTAAACAATTGGGATATTCTGATAAATTTGTGAATGCCACAAACAAAATCACCATCAAGGCATATGATGATGAAGAGCGTTCATCCAAAGGCACAATCATCTTACCTCTCAGAGTTGGGCCAGTTACAAAGGATGTGGTTTGTCAAGTACTTGATCTTGATCTCACATACAACATATTGCTAGGACGTCCATGGATTCATGAGATGAGCGCAGTCCCTTCTACATATCATCGATGTATCAAGTTTCCACACAATGGAGTTGAAGTGACCGTCAAAGCGGATCCAAATCCATTCATATATTGCAACAATCTGCAACCTCAACCAGAAATAACAATCCCAGTCAATCGCGAAGCTGTTCCTTCATCAGCATACGTGGATCCTGAATCCTTAAAAGCTTCTACATCCAAACAAGCAGAGCTAAAAGAAATGTTCAAGATTAAAGACCTAGGATGTGGTGAGTATATATTTCATGTTGACCAACTCCCATTATCTCCTAAGGTATTCTGTCAATAGGAACAACCTACAAGCAATATGCAAGACCAAGGAATTGGGTGTGAACCACCTAGTGTTGTGGCTACTAAGTCTGAATGCAAATCTCCTCTAGCAGTGCAAGCAACTCTTGATATCAATAGTCCTAAGAGTGGTTCCAACAAAGAATCTATTGAGCATATCACCAGCCCTCTTGATAACTCACATAGCCTTACCATATCATCCACTCATTCCATTTCCACTCCACTTCCAGACTTGGATCAACAAGAATTACAAAAGCCCTTACTCATTGGGGATCAAAAATCAAGCTTTGAAAAGAAAAATCTAAAAGTCAAAAATAAAGAAAAGTGCTTCAGTCCAAATCAAAATCAAAAGCTATTGGACTTTGCAAAAATCAAGGTCAAGGATAAAACTCCTATGAAGCAAAAAGAACAAGAGTTGATCTCCCCTAATATCAAAATAACTGGGGGCAAAAGCTCTAAAATTTTAAGTCAAAAAGCATACTTGTTGATCTTAAGTCTCCATCATGCTATCCTACTTTCACTTCTTTTCACAATCATAAGCCTTCATCACTCATCCACTTGTTCCACACATCCATCCCCTTTTGGTGATACATCACGGACCTTTAATGGAGCTTCCTCGAAGGACTTTGCTATCAATGATGCCCAAACTTCTTCAGGTGACACGCATACGGGCCTGTGTAGTCCACAAACTAGTAATTCTATCTCAATTCCTTCATCAAGGAAGACAGACACTCAAGCTACACATCATTCAGTCAAGGAAAAGTGCATCTACAATCATAAAGTCAAGCCTCACACATTTGAGGTAGGGGACTTAGTTCTCAAAAAAAAATCCCAAACATCAGCAAGACAGAGAGAAGAAGGGCAAGTTCGAACCAAATTCGCTTGGTCCTTACATCATTACAGCAGCATATGGATCTGGGGCATATCAGCTCTCAACTACAGAAGGTGAACCTTTGGAGGATCCTATCAACAACATGCACCTTCGCAGGTTTTACACATAGCTCTTCAGAGTATCCTAATTCAAAAAATACAAAAAAATCAAAAAAATTCAAAAATACAAAAAAAAATTATAAAACAAAAAAAATCGTTACTTGGTGAAAACCTGGCAAACAGGCGCCTTGTGACACAAAAAACATTGAAAAATCAAAAAAAGTAAAGAGAAATAATTTCGTCCAATGGTGAAAACCACTTCGGTGGCGCCCTGGGCAAGTACCATGGTGAAAACTGGGTCACCGGCACCATGCATAGAGACATTGCTCCTCCCTCCTTCAGGATTCTCTTTCATCCTTTCACTTTGCACACACTCACAACCTATTCGTTCATAATAAACTTACCCATTCCCATCATGGCTTGTTATTGATCTACCCAAGATTGGTTAGCCATTCATAATGAACCTCCCTTTTCATTCCTTTCCATCCATAATAAATCAGATCCTATCTGTGGCTAAGGCAAATCCTACGTCTAGTAATGGGTGTGGAACTGAGAACATCACATGTTTCGAGGAGTATAGTTTCTTCCAGCTTCCTTCAGTCTATTTGCGCACAATCCACAATAAAGCAACATTTGCATCACAGATCCGCAATAAAGTTTCATCTTCTCCGCAATAAAGTATCAGTTTCAAGGATTCAGTCAGTTTTAGATGAGACACAGCAGCAACAATGGGCTTCAACAAATCAAATCTTTCAACAGACTCAGACAACATTATGGTTCAGTGCTATCTAATCCTTTCTATGAAAGTAAACATTGTGACCACAATCAAATAAGACTTATACAAGTGACAAGAGACACTAAACTTGAGGACTACAGTGGATGTTGGTGTCGAGTCTTGGTTTTCTTTTGATTTCATCTTTTTTGGTGACATGTCTTTTAGCTTTTCCGGGATGTCTCTGACTAGAGATTCTATCTCCAGGATGTCTTTGACTAGAAAGGCGAGGATGGGGTATCGTCACCTATTTGTATTTTCTGTCTGTGGATTGTCTCTTAGTAATGCTATGACTTGTCCAAGGATATGAGGACACTGTGAGTCTAGTGTGAACTGGGGCATTCCTTGTTTGTGACTGTCTTATCTCCATGCAAACAGGTACAATGACTTTCTAGGTCGAACATATGCCTCGATTGTCATAACCTACTTGCCATAATAAAGCTCAATGATGATAACGCACAAGAAGCTCTTTCACTTTCATATCTTCTGTCTTCCATCCCCCTTTCTTGATTGACTTCCATCGTCCTTCTCGAGTCCGCGTAGCCTGCTATCACATGACTGAGTATAATGACACACCAAAAATATTTGCATTTCATGTAGTTGCACCTACATTACCACATATAAGCATTTCATACATACATATAGATATCACAATTGCATCACATCCTGCACACAACACTTGTTAGCACAATTTACATTTGCATTATCATATCCATCTGCATTACTTACATTCACATTTGCATCATGCATACACATATAAAACATAAAAGAACAAAAAAAAAATATTGCATTGCATCATATACATATTTGCATCCATATCATAAGCATCACATAAGAACATCTCATCACATAGGTACACATGCATATAGCTGCCGCAAAGATGCATCATCTCATATATATATAAAGTGTCATGATACAATGATGTCAAAATCATATGGCTACAATCACCCACAGGTGTCTACATCATTATACAAAATGGTACAAAACTGATACAGAGGAACTCACTGATCACTCCTGCCAACACTATTGGTACTGCTAATCCTATCCATGTCATGGTATCCCATGCCACGTGTCCTGCCCTCATCTCCAATCTTGGATCCTAGAACACTCATCTAAGGGCATCTCTGTCTCCGTCTCGATCGTACGGAATCAACTCCCCATCAATCGGTATCCGCATAATCCTATATACATCCTCCAGGGTGACTGTCATCTCACCCATCGGTAGATGGAACGTGCACGTCTCAGAGTGCCATCTCTCAGCCAGCGCAGTCAACAAATCCATGTTTGCCTGAAACTCAGGCACATACAGCACATGTCTCAAACCCATCTCCTTGATGGCAGCTCTGTTCTCGAGCAAAAACTCAGGTCGCAACCTCTGCGTCGACGGGAATCTCTCCCATGACTCTAGCATCGGCAAATACTCCTGCAGTCAAACAACTCAATCATGTCAGTTATAGTGGCATTCACTGTTTATCACAAAATGCTACTCGCTATCTAAATGCATATGGCTATCTACCCTAGTGACACTCACTGTTCATCACAAAGTGTTGCTATTTATCCTAGTGGTACTCACTATTCATCACAAAGTACTACGTGTGTGACACTCCCTGTTCATCACAAAGTGTTACTCACATTTGCACTCCCTGTTCATCACAAAGTGCTGCTCATATTTCAGTACTCCCTGTTCATCACAAAGTACTCTATTTTGGTACTCACTATTCATCACAAAGTGCCTTGATCTATCCTAGTCTTCCCTAGAGGACCTGCTTGAGTGTATCCTCTCAGCAGCATATCCAATCGACAGCGTATGTTCATCACAGAACTGCTGATTTGACCTAGAAGACACAAATTCACATTTTTGGACACAAACACGCTTTCCTAACATAAATGTGCATTTATTACACTACCTAGTATGCATTAATGACAACAATAAATGCAACAAAGTACGAGGAGGTTTTGTGGTACTCACCGGCTCTCCTGCCTCCGCTAGCCTCTAGAATCGGCGAACGCGGTCAAATCTATGAACCAAAGCCATCGCTGCTGATTGTTGCTGCTCTTTTCTCTCTCTGCACTCTAATCTCGTGGATGTGTAGATGACAATGAGGATGTATTTTCCCCCGTGGTCTATCTTATAGATTACCCTAGCCCTAGCCCTCGCCTCCCGAGTCAGTCTTCATTATCCCGTGACTTTGTCACTTTATCCAGTCAATCCATTCTATCTTGTCTTTCTTACCGAGAGATTGTCTGCAATCTTTTCAAACATTTTCATCCAATCTCTCGAGGGGTCATATCATTCCCATTCTGGGGCAACTCTGTATCAATTCATCTGATCTTCTTTGAAACAACGCGACAAGTCGCATTGTCTCAAAGAGGGGCAAAATGTAGACACCTAAAATTGTCATGTCTAATTAAATAAATATCTTTATTTATTTAATTATCTAAGCTTAATTCTTCTATTAATTAAATAAATCCTTATTTATTTAATTAATTCATTTATCCTCTTCTAGCCTTATTTCTCATTTAAATAAATACATTTATTTATTTAAATTATCCTTTTCCTAAATTAAATAAATATTCTTATTTATTTAATTGATCCTACTTCTTCTATTAATTAAATAAATCTTTATTTATTTAATTAATTCATTAGCTTTTTCTACCCATGACACATGTCATTCATCTCTTAATTCATACACTACCTACCCCTCTCATTATTTTATTATTTCTTTTACCTACCCTCTAATCATAGCCGACCTCCTTTTACACCTCTCAATCTTATCCCTCCATTTCATATAGTGTCTTCTATATAAGGAGATGCTTCCTTCATTATCAAACCCTAATCATTCTAATCGTTCTATGCATTCTAATCATTCATCCTAATCATTCTATGCATGCTAATCACTGATCTTAAGGACTTGACTATACTACGATCCTACTTGCAACCACATTCCGTTCTTTGTTGAGCTCTTGTGCACATAAAATCTGAGAGCAAATATATCAAGCAAGATCAATGGAGATAGGAAGAATGGAGATCAAAACCCTATTGGACATGTAATGGTATAATCTTTGTGATTTCATTTGATTTGCATTGTCTTAGGTAATCTTCATATGTTATGGTGGATCTTTGTTGATTGTTAGGCTAGGGTTTGGTGGTTGAATTCATTTAGCCTTTCAATATTGTTATTATTGTTATCCATTTTCACCATATACACTAAGCATTTGTGAAATACGTGGAGCTTGTGGAAGAATTGGTTGAGGATTAGGAAGAGAAAATGGAGTAACAGGAGGAGGATTAGGCTGCCAATTATTTCTAGTATTATAAGTATGGGCAACCGCATTATAACTCTCTCTAGTTAATTGCTTGGCATAACTATAAGGACTTATAGGTTTTCTTCTTTGCACAGTGATGATAGGTTTATTCGGAGTAAGAAAGGAATCATTACCATACCCTCCTTGGACAGTAAGGAGAGGTGATTTAGGAACTTGAAAGGTGGGAGAAGGATAAGCACCTTGGACTTCAAAGAGAGGCTTATTATGCTCATTCAGGTTTATCATGTTAGCTAATTTAGAAGTTTTGTTCTTGTCTAAAGATTTCGATAAAGCCACAAAGTCATCAAGAGCATCATCCAACAAAGCATGATCATATCGATTAAAAGGTTTATCTTTTGATTCAAAAGGAGACATCTCTTCGTAGAGGGGATCATTGAAAACAACCCTGTTACTAGATTTAGTGGAGGAGTTGATAGGAATGTACCCTTGAGAGGAATCATTTGACTTATCTTTCTCATCACAATGAAATGGCATAGTAACAATGTTTATGAGTTTTTGGTAAAATGAAGGTTTGGTATCTTTAGGGTTCAAAAACTCATCTAAAGCTTCATCTAATTCATCTTGGCTATACTCATGATCAACATAATTGCATACATCATCATAAATATGAACATCTTGCAATTAAAAATCTGCCATTTTGAAATAAAAATTGCATAAAACTTAAACACACAATGCAAAGAAACAAAACACACTCTTTCTTTTCCTTTTTTTTTTCTTTTCTTTAATGAAAATGCAACTTAAATGAAACACACTAAATCTAGATCTAGATCTAACAAATGCAATGCAAGAGAAAGCAATAATAATTTCATGTCGGGTTCACCAAAATGTGTAGGGCAAAAAGCGAGACTAGGCTAACATGCCCTAATCCTACCTTTTGACACACATTATGGAATACGAAAGAGCCTAGAGGTATCACACAATTGGCTACTTCTTTTTGTGGAAGAGAGAGCCATGGGCTACCTATTAGGGTTTCTATTCCTTTGTTGTAATTGAAAGATAAAATGATGCAAGTTCAATTCCTAACCCTAAAGTGCAAGTATGAACTAATAACAAGATTGCAGAATTGAGATTAAACAATGGAAAGTTGTAAACACAAGGACAAGGCAAGAATGCAGATGCGTACCCAGAGTTAAAATCTGAGTGAAAATGTTCAGGACGGGGGCGCAGGCGCCACTATCCTGATACTGCTCCTGAAACTGTTGTTTTGCAACCTGAAAAGCTGTCGGAAATGCTAAAACTTATTGTCTAACAGAGGGACCAGGGCACCCAGCGCCCCTGTCCTAGCAGGACCAAGGTGCCCCATGCCCTTGTCCTAGTCTTTTGCCCTGAAATTTTGTGTGTAGCTCAGTTTCTGTCTGCTTCTGTCGGATCTGCAACTTGCGGCGTCGTCTGAATCCCGAAATCTGCACTTATATCTGAAAAGGTACGGTGGGTGGCTATATAGGGTTTTTGCCTTAGTAAAACCCCCACTTTGGTGATTTCCACCTCCACGAATAGCCAAGTTGTATTGTAAAAGTAGTGTGTGTGCAGACCTTGTGTGTGTGCAAGATCCTAAAATGCAAGTAAGCAAACTAGAGCAACCTAGAAAGTAAACCCTAATTACTTGTAAATGATAATATAAATGCTCCAAATCAAGATGCAAAGTGATCTAAAGCATGAATACAAATGATATAGTGAGGCTCATGCAAAGACATGAAAACAACATGAAATCATACCCAACCCCAAGGGAGGGGTACAAGCCAATCTTCAATCGGTGATCCCCTATTGCTCTTCAATGTCTTCAAAGCCCTAAATGGATGAATGAAATTGATGAATGCTTGATGGATGGATGTTGAATGTTGTTGAAGTCTTCAAAGATCTGCTCTTTCGCTACATAGAAGGCCCCTGAAACGAAAATTCGGATCCTTTATAAATGAAGAAAGAGAGCTCTTATATATGAAACCCTAGGTCTTAATTTCAACTTTTGGCTGACCTAGAGATTGAATCTCCCGCCAATTTCTTGGGGTTAAGCTTTATTTTATGATTGGATTGCGCTCCTAAAATTTCGGGAAAAATGTCCGGGACCGTGTGCACTCCGGGCGCCATGGTCCTGACAACTTTTCACCAAATTTTCAGGACCGTCGGATATGATGATTTTAGAGAAAATCCCGAAGTTACAGCTGATTTCAAGATGTTTTGACCCCCAAGTTCAAAATAGGACCTAATTAGGGTTTTTGATTAAATGATGTATTGGAGGAATAAAATAAAAGGGGCACACTTTAATGAAAAGGGCCCAACTTTATGATATGGGAGATGATAAAAATAGAACCTTAGACCTAATTAAGTGCTAAAGGGGAAATGCAATGCAAAATGCAAAATGCGCCAAGGCGGGTGCTAAACCAAGTGTGAAATTGTACCACCCTAGCAAGTGCGTACAATTTACGACGCTACACATGCGTTTATTGAATTTTCTTCTAATCTTTTGACCTCTAGTTGATCTCCCTATTGTAGACCTACTACATGTCTCACTTTAGTTTTCTATTCCTGCATTCCCTCACTCGAGGAAGACACATATGACAAATACCTATTTGGTGGTATCTGCACTCTATCAAATGAGAGAGTTAGTTGGTAATGAGAGAGACATTTTGCAAACGAGGGTAATGTTGATGAAGAAGTCGACCCTAAAGTTGATGTTGAGATTAAAATTTGAATAAGTCCAACTGGGGCCTCAAGTTTTGATAACTGTATTAGATTTTCTACTAATGTCAAGGTTTGAAAAACTGAGGAAGTTTGTTTTCCAAATAATTTTAAAAAAATAAATTGTTTCTATAGGGTGTATTGACTTATACGTGTCGATCCATGAGACTATGCAGGATCCTCGTCAAAGGGGTTCAATTTCCTGCACGTGTAATTCAATTATCTTATGTTAGCTAAAAATTACATGGTACACAAAAAAAAAGAGTATTAAATAGTCTTCTAGTCTTTAACCCATTAAAATTCTCCTCGTCTTTAACCCCTTACAAATTTTGCAGGGACAATAACATTTTCCATCACCTTTTCTTTTCAAGTTAGACCACAATCTAGCAATTGTCTCCTTAGTTTGTTGTTCGCTAATAGTGTCTAACATGGTCTTTCTTCACAGGCAAAAAAATTGGGCTATAGAACTAGTTATATAGAAGTTGAAATGTTAGTTATGAAATCACATTTCATTATAATATACCAAATTAAATTACTTGAAAATAGAAATTATGTAAATTGAACCAAAACCATTTAACTCTTCTTTGTGGTATGCAATCCTTGTATCATATCTTAAGTTGACTAATATCTAATTGGGCTAATCCATGAGTGTGTAATGTGAATTCATTATCAATGTTGTGAATTCGTCGAGAGTATGGTGACAAGTAAGACAAACTTATCAATCACACCTTGGGTGCAAGTGAATGGTATTACATATACTTTTGGGATGAACACCATTAAGAGTCATAGACCCAAGTTAGTCTAAAAGGAAAGTAACTATCCATTCCCATTCTCATGCATACTTACATGACTAATTCTTCCCTTGTGTATCCTAAACATTGGAGAGACCTTATTTGACTTGCCTAATCAATTTGGATGATGTCCTAATATGAAATACTGAGTTCTACCCTTGCCTCTGCATCAAAATTCTCACATCATGTTTCTTCACCAAAACACACTATTCCCACTCTTCTTCAATACCCTCAATGGAGGGGCATGTATAATGGTTTCAACATACAAAGTCAATGATCACACACTCCATTCTTCTAGACACCCTTGGATACATTCTTTTGCTTCTAGGCTTGGGAAAACTAATATGAATTGAGATAACACTATGAGGATACGGTCAAGTTTCATGGCAACTGATCATAATTTGTGAAGACGGGGTTCACACCTAAGTGTTGGCTCTAAGCAATGCCACACTTCAAAAATTATCAGTCTCAAGAAATCTCCTATTGGGTCAACACTCATTGATGGCCACAAGGCCAAATCAACAACAGGTCTATTAATTTTACCATTATAAATTTTAGTACAATAATTATTTTTTAATGGATGAGGATCTATATTATCATTTCCAAACTAGTGTTATTCATATTAACAAATAGAAAGGTAAGTGGAAAGAGTGACATCATGTTTTGATATATTCACACATTGCCCCATTGCAAATGGGGACCCCCACTTTTTCGCTTTCTAGGTTAGTGGTCTTAGCTTAGTTGGTTGTTGTCGAGTCTTTTTTGTTAACCTTTTGTTCATAGTTTCTTAGGAGTTGGCCAAGTCTTTCTCTTTGAAATGAAGTGAGTTTTAACATTCCCTTTGCCCAGCCAAGGCATAATCCCTTCCACTTCTGACGATCCTATCAGTGGGTGCCCAAACCCAATCACTCCTATTTCCATTTCCTCCCATTTCCACCTCCCCTAACACTCTTCACTTCCATTTATCATACCTTCTAACTCACCTACCTTCCTATCCTCTATCCTCCATCCACATTTCATACCCCATGCCTTAACCTCCTTCACATCTTAACTTAAACCTACCCTTCCATCTTACACCCTCGCCTCCCTCCACTAACTTCCTTTCCACCTTACCCCTACTCCTATTCTATCCTAGCATTTCCCTTCCCCTCATACCTTCTATCTCACACTCCCCTCCACACTACCTACCCCTTTATTCCCCTAAAATCACCTATTCTAACCCACATCCCATAAGTCTTACTTCCTTTATTTCCCTAAGATTACCTCTACCACACACCTATTAACCTACCCTTTCCATCTTATCACCTACCCCCATCCTAGCCTACCCATATCCTATCCCTATCCTAACCTACCACCCTACCCCCTTACCCTTTTTCCTTGCCCCTTTTAACTCCCATTATAACCTACATCCCCTTTACCCTTTCATTACCCCCTTATACCTCTCACTCCACTTTATTCCCCAACATATCCTAACTCCAACCCCTTCTACCTCCCACATCCTGAACCTCTTTCCCCCCCATGTATATCCTTCTTCCATCATTTATATCCCATATGTCCCCATTTCCCCACACATCCCATTCCATCCTCTTTCTCCATGTAGCAGCTACCCTTAACATTTCCTACTACTCCCCCCTCATATTTCTCTCCACTGTATCATATCATCCTTTTGGGCAAGAGCACCTAGCACTAGATGGCCAACATGAAGCCAATTTAGTAATAGGTCAAGGTTTTTGAGTTTTGTTATTAATAAGGTCTTATAAGACCATATTCGATGTAATAAATGTCATTAAGACCATTAGATGGTGTATTGAATCCTAGTGGGGGTCATGATGATCAATATTGTCAAAATTGTCACTATGTTGCAAATATGTCTCAATAGGTCAAATGTGATGTTTAATGATATGTAAAGGTCTTATAGACCTATTTGAACCTATTTCTATCATTTTTGAGTCATAGTGTTCTTGGGTTGAGTCTAGGAATAATTTTTGACAAAGCTGCTAATATTTTCAACATTGTTAAAGCAACATTTCGTGCATTTTATGAGCAATTAGGTGTTGGTTTGTTGAGGAAAGTTTAAAAGTTGGTTGTAACCATTGAGGGAGTATTTTGATTTGTTTAATAAGGATCTCTCCATAACTAAGGGTCAGTTGAGCATTGTAACTAATCATAATTTAAGAATATCTTAGTTTTACCCTGCAATTTCTGAGTTCTTTAACGTTGCAAACTTCTATATTAGAGTTTGGCATTTCTTAGCATGTTATTTTGCTTTAAAAATATCTTGAATGTGTTATAGGGTTCAATCCTCTTCAATCTCCCTTTGGTTTCATCTTATTTTGTTCTGTATTGCAAAAGTTATAGCCAAATTCGTGAAAATTGTCAAAAACCTAGTCTAGGGTAACCCAAGGCAAAATAAAATGCATTAAGGATCATTTCCATGTTGATAAATCCATTTAAATGAATTGGACAACCCATAAAATCATTTATTTTGTTTTCTTAATCATTGCAGGGTCTCATGAGCATTTTGGCACATGCAAATATGTGGAAGGTGTTGATTTTTGTGTCTTAATCTGAGAACACAGTGTATGCATGGAGTTTGGATGGTGTAATTGACTCAAGGGTCCTTGAATTGTCTTGTTAAGGGATTGGGGAATTTTTGAGGCAGTTATAAACATAATCAAAGTGCTTTGTGACCAAAAATTTCCATCAATCCATGAGGGTGTATGACTATCTTAAACCTTGCATTGACTGTCACAATTTGACAGTGAGCTGAGTTAGTCCAT